>NC_139317.1:674407-779407 GCF_056507025.1 Lutjanus erythropterus | reverse complement strand
ATTGTGGCCTGAAGGTGGTGCTGCTGTCAGTCTGTGCTGTACTGTGTTGTGTGTGCAGGGAGTTTGGTCAGCTGGCCTACGAGCTGCTCGATCAGTCCTACAAACATGACGAGCAGGTGGCCATGAAGCTGCTGACCTACGAGCTGAAGAACTGGAGTAACTCCACCTGTCTGAAGCTCGCCGTCGCCGCCAAACACCGAGACTTCATCGCTCACACCTGCAGCCAGATGCTGCTCACCGACATGTGGATGGGTTGTCTGAGGATGGGCAAGAGCAACAGCCTCAAGGTACAAAAGACTCAGAACTGTCTCCGATAGCAGGTCTGGACTCTTCTGGACCTGACAGATTTCCTGAAAATACGAACCTTATTTAAATACAGAAATAAAAAAATTTAATTTCATCACTAGGAGCAAAACTTTGGAAGGAACCAATCCCAAAAAACATTGTTTTCAATGGTACTTTCAATTTCTCTTCTGTGGTGTTAACACATGGTCACATGACTGCTGTGTCCTCAAACAATCCAAGAAAAGGTTGGGAATGTTTTGAGGAAAATATGGATGATTAACTAAGTGCTAAAAACAAATATTCATTTATGTTTACTCTATAATACAGTATCAGCTGATTATAGGTTAAAATTAGTGTTTTATTTCTTTTTAGATGATCATTTCAGATTAAAACCAGATGTGAAACTGACTGATGAATGATTCTGTCCTTCGTTCCTCCTCCAGGTGATTTTAGGGATAATTTTTCCTCCTGCAATTCTCCTCTTGGAGTTTCGTCTCGGAGATGAAGGTTCGTATCATTCGTCCAAAGACAACGAGGACAACAGAAGTAAAGATGACGACAACAAATCCAGCAAGGTGCGAAGACACAGAGCAGCTTCGTCAGACAGAGTTTAAAAGTTTTTAGCAGTTTGACTGATGCAGAGTTTGTTTCAGGATGGCGTCTCCAACGTGGACACCGTGTCCAAGAAAGGAGACGAAGAAGAAGAGCAGAAGAAACACAGGAAGAGGACGCCCATCGGGAGGAAGATCTATGAGTTCTACAATGCTCCCTTCACAAAGTTCTGGTTCAACACGGCAAGTCTCTTAAATCCTTTACAGTCTGTATACGGTGATATCAAGTCGTTGTGTTAACTTAAAGTCTGTTTACTGCGGGTCACAGCTCCTGTGTTTAACAGTAGGTACTCATGTGACATGTCTGTGGAAAGCTCAGATTCTTGTGATTTGATGCAAACCATTTCAGGATCCAATCACAACAGCAGCTACAATCAACACCACCACCAGCAAACAAACAAACAAACAACAAACATCTACAATACTGAGCCAACTCACCTTGTGTTACTCCACTGATGGATAAAACTGACAACCTAATCTAGTCACATATTCAGTCCAAAAAACACAATTACATGGATAAATACCCACAAACTGCTGCTGGGTCATTTCAAGCATCCTGATCTTCCACTTATTATCTGTCTTAACTTGATTTAGCATGTAGATATTAGTGATAGCAAAATGTCTGCTGCATTTTGACTCTAACGTATTTTCAAGAAGGGAAACATTGTTACATGACAACTGTTTCAGTATTTGTCTTTTTATGAGATGAAAGCAAATTCAACAAAATTAGCAGAACTGGTGAACACACACCTGCTCTGTATGTGTGAGTGCAAATATTTCAGGCATCAGGTTCACAAAGTGAGAGATAAAAGTTTCCTCTTGTTTCTCTCTGTCAACTTCTGTATTAAATATTAAAAGAATCTATAATGTGATGACGACGACCACTCTCATATCTCTATGGGAAACATGAAGCCAGCAGCTGGTTAGCTTAGCTTAGCTAAAGTTGTTTACATTCAACCAGTGTGAAACTATACGTGAGATTATACATTATATATTTCTAGTTATGCTCCATATAATCAGGCATGAAATGAACTGTAAAAATATCCACTTTATAAATAATAAATATTAGAAACAGAATACAACTAAATACAGTTGCAATGATGTAAAAAATATAGAAAGATTCTGTTACACAGTTGTGTCATAATAAGGTGTGTGTGTGTGTAGATCTCCTACCTGGTGTACCTGATGTTGTATAACTACATCATCCTGGTGAAGATGGAGCGATGGCCGTCTCTACAGGAGTGGATCGTCATCTCTTACATCATCACTCTGGGACTGGAGAAGGTCCGGCAGGTAAACTCTCAGACGCACCTGAAGGTCCGGCAGGTAAAAACTCAAAAGCACCTGAAGGTCTGATAGATAATAGGGTTTGGTATCATTTAAAAATTGATGACACCAGTTGAGTACTTCATTCGATACCTTTTCTTTGGTTTTGTAGCATTTCGACACCTTCATCAGCTCCGTCAGATAACCTGCACTCGGCTTCTTGACTACAGACCGTCTGAAGTTGTTAGCTGCTAGCTGTAGTTGCTGTGTTAGCGGGCCAATCACACGTTGTATTAAATCAAAGAACACTTGTAGTGATTGGCTGCGAGCAAAACCATGAAAATATTGGATTTGAGTGGATTGAATGTAGGTATTACTTGACTGGAAAAAGTTTTGATACTACTTGGTAATGAGTTACTTTGGTTATTACCGTAAAAGTAGAGCGCCAACACACCCAAACACATCATTAACATAATGATGCTGATGTCCTCCCTCTGCGTGAGCTTAGATCCTGATGTCGGAGCCGGGGAAGCTGAGGCAGAAGATCAACGTGTGGTTGGAGGACTACTGGAACATCACCGACCTGGTGGCCATCTCCGTCTTCCTGCTGGGTTTACTGCTGCGGCTGCAGAGCGAACCGTCCATGGGCTACGGACGCGTCATCTACTGCGTCGACATCATCTTCTGGTACATCCGAGTCCTCGACATCTTCGGAGTCAACAAGTACCTGGGCCCCTACGTCATGATGATCGGGAAGATGGTACGATGACATCACAGATACAGATGAATCTTTAGTCTTCAAGGAAATTCAAAGTTTCTTTTCTTTTATTATTATGACAAGTTTCTCTGTGAAACAGTGAAAACTTTGTTGTAGAAAGAAAGAACTGATGATGTAATCAGACGTCTCTCTGGTCTGACCGTCCCGTCTGTCCTCCAGATGATCGACATGTTGTACTTCGTGGTCATTATGCTGGTGGTGTTGATGAGTTTCGGCGTCGCTCGTCAGGCGATCCTCCACCCAGACGAGGAGCCAACATGGCGTCTGGCCCGAAACATCTTCTACATGCCCTACTGGATGATCTACGGAGAGGTGTTTGCAGACTCCATAGACCGTAAGACTAGAGTTCATAGTAAGACTTCCACTGTTGGTCCTCACTGTCCTCACCATCTGTCCTCATTGTCCTCACCCACTGACCTGACCCACTGTCCTCACCCTCTGTCCTCACCTGCTGTCCTCACCCTCTGTCCCCACCCTCTCTCCTAACACACTGTCCTCACCCTCTCTCCTCACCCTCTGTCCTCACCTGCTGTCCTCACCCTCTCTCCTAACACACTGTCCTCACCTGCTGTCCCCACCCTCTCTCCTAACACACTGTCCTCACCCTCTGTCCCCACCCTCTCTCCTCACCCTCTGTCCTCACCTGCTGTCCTCACCCTCTCTCCTAACACACTGTCCTCACCTGCTGTCCCCACCCTCTCTCCTCACCCTCTGTCCTCACCTGCTGTCCTCACCCTCTGTCCTCACCCTCTGTCCTCACCCTCTGTCCTCACCCTCTCTCCTAACACAGTCCTCACCCTCTGTCCCCACTCTGTCTCCTAATACACTGTCCTCACCCTCTGTCCTCACCCTCTGTCCTCAGCTTCCATCCTCACACACAGTCCTCACCCTCTGTCCTCACCCTCTGTCCTCACCCTCTCTCCTAACACACTGTCCTCACCCTCTGTCCTCACCTGCTGTCCTCACCCTCTCTCCTAACACACTGTCCTCACCCTCTCTCCTAACACAGTCCTCACCCTCTGTCCCCACTCTGTCTCCTAACACACTGTCCTCACCCTCTCTCCTTGTTAATTATCACACTTGTCTTTTACTTTTTTGTTTTATTATTTTGTTGAAAATGTTTCTCAGTATTTCTCACATGACCTCTTCACTGACTGCTCCTCTTGTTGCTTGTTGTCTTCTAATATTGTCTGCATTGATTAATTCTGTTATTGATTATCTTCCGTCTCTTTTTATTTTTTGACAGTTTATGCGATGGAAATCAATCGTAAGTATCACAAACAGAATTTACTGTGAACTGTAAATGTTTTCATCAGCTCACTTTTTATATGAGGCTGCAAACAGGAACACACTGAACTTCAGAATAAAAGCCATCCCAAGTTTATCCTGCTGAAATGTTTTAATGTGAAGCAGCAACAATAAATTCTTCTGGTCTCTGAATCCAGATCAGCAACAACCAGCAGCTACTGCTGAAAAATACTGTGAACAAATCTGATCCACTTGTACTTGAGTACTTGAAGAATTTCCATGTAATTCTACTTTACTATTTGAAGTCGTTTCAACTAATACTATTGTACTTTGAATGAGGTGAAGATGTGGCTGCACTCAGCACTCTTAACATCACTGTCGCTCAAATCTGCACAAGATCAAAACCCCAAATAGTTTTCAAAAGTTAAAGAAATCAAATATGACAATATTTCTAAAGTGTCTACAGTCTGCATGTTTCCGTCTTCCTCTGTCCATTTTCTTTAGAAAAGAGCATAAATGATATTAAATATAAACATCTCTTGATTTTTATTGAGTTATTTCAAAGCTAATTTTCATCTGCAGTCATTTATTAATGATGAAAAAATCTGCAGTCATTAATTAGAAAATGATCCAGCATTTGTCCGTATAAAGTGGACATTACTGTCTCTTCTGTCTGTCTCTCAGCTCCGTGTGGGGACAACATGTACGATGAAGACGGGAAGAAGCTTCCTCCCTGTATCCCCGGAGCCTGGCTCACTCCCGCCATCATGGCGTGTTACCTGCTGGTCGCCAACATCCTGCTGGTCAACCTGCTCATCGCCGTCTTCAAGTTAGTCTCCATTAACACAGAAACACAAGGGAAGACAGACAGGAGGTCACAACAGAAGGACACATTAGGTCATGTCTATAATGCATTATAAGCATATGCATAAGACATAATGTTTTTATAAGACTTCCACAAATACAAATGTTTATAATCATGCAACTTCGTGTTGTAAAAGGTTTATAAAGTATTATAAACGATGGACATAATATGTGCTTTATAGCACCATGCCAAAGTGACATAGAGGATTCATTCCTGGTTACACAGCACATTATAACAACCATGACTTTAGCCAGTTATAAAGACACACAAAGAACTGATCTAATGTCCTGCATGATCATGAACTCTTCCACTTCCTCTTCGTCTCCGTAGCAACACGTTCTTCGAGGTGAAGTCCATCTCCAACCAGGTGTGGAAGTCCCAGCGCTATCAGCTGATCATGACCTTCCACGATCGTCCCATCCTGCCTCCCCCCCTCATCATCTTCCCCCACATCTACATCGTCCTCAGGAGACTGTGCTGCCGCTGCCGACGGAGGACGGACGGAGACCACGACGACCGCGAGAGACGACTCCGTAAGATCTGTCTCATCATCTGGAACTTCCAGTAAACATTTGTCTCCTCGGAGCTGCAGAGGGTTTGTGAGTTGTCTGTCTTTACCTCCTGTGTTTGTCCTCAGAGCTGGTGCTGAACGCAGACGAGCTGAAGAGTCTGCATGAGTTCGAGGAGCAGTGTGTGGAGGAATACTTCAGAGAGAAAGAAGACGAGAAACAGTCGTCCAACAACGAGAGGATCAGAGTCACGTCTGAGAGGTCAGAGACATGTCAGTAGAAGCTTTTCCACCATCCTATCAGACGTGAGCGACGTTATATCTCGGGCAGTTTTCTTTCTATTGTCACTTCCAGTTTTAGATCACACTTCAGTGGTGCTGTGGCAGGGTCAGTTTCCAGGCGTGGGTGGTCCACTGACTGATCATAGGACAAGCAGGGATAACCAGCGGGGGTAACTGTGGCCTGAGGCTGAGTCCAGGGTCAAAGGTAGGGCCTGCCTGGCTTTGGGTGCAAGTTTGATGACAGGTTGGTGTTAAAACCTGCGAGGCAATCCTGCCTGTGGTTCCTCTGCTCGTTCCTGTGTTCCAGCTGCACGGTCTTCAGTTCACTGCTGTGAAGCCAATATCTCTCTCAAGAAGTGTTTAGTTGAGAGGCAAAGCAGCCGTCTTCTGTCAGATAGGTTGTTGCTGTCCAGCAGCTGTCTCAGCTTACCACAACGTTTTCCTGTCACACGCCTCCTGAACGCTCCTTTCACCTGGAACTGTCAGCTCAACTAACGACACGCTTCTCGGTTGCCGTTTTTTGATAGCTGCTTGTCAAAGTCTCCTCTCATCAAGACCGATGTTCGTTTCTGCACCGACTGTCCAGCTTTTACAAACCAGTCAAGAGTCAAGGCAGTCTTAAGAGCACAAAGGATGTGGTAGAGATTTACCAGAGTTACCTGGAGCCGAACCATCGTACCAGATTGAGTAAACTGAGAAGGAGTTCATATGTGACTATGTAACAGACTTTTCCAAGAACTTTTCTTCTTCTATTCTTGTCACCTCTGTGACCACCAACTCCTTCAGTTTAATCTCCTGTGGCTCTCCTCAGCTCAGACAAAATCTTCCTTGTTGGGTTCTTCTGACAAGTTCTTGGTGCTTTAATCTAGAGATGTCTTTGTCCACACAGTCTTCTGTCTTCCATGATCTCCCTGTCCTGATCTTGGTTCCACCATTCCTGACCATGTGACTGTCTGAGCTCCAGCACCAGCCTGGTCTTCTTCAGTCTGTGCCCAAGTGAGATGTTCTTCAGTGGTAGCTGTAGAACAGTCCTTCTAAACAAGGATGCATCAGAGCACCTCGGAAGTCCGAGCAACTTTTAGATGTAGATGTTGGTTTTGGCATCCAGATGTCAGCACAGCAGCTCGTTTCTTCATTTCTCTTCCACCTGTTTTAATCATTGAGGAATAACAACAACTCTTCTCTTTCTTTTCTTTTGTCAATAGCTTCTGCAGCTGGTTGTTGGTACCCTGCTGGCTTTATATCACATGATCACTCAACTTGAGTTTCCGCTGCCCACTCAAATAAAACTGTCAGGATGTCTGACGTTTAAACTGAGGCGTCACGTTATAACTGCAGGACTCTCAGTGTGACAGTGGAAACAAGCAGTTGTTGTTCTTGCAGCTTGAGGCCCGACACTGTCAACACCTCATACTGATGCTACGGTGGAAATCAGGAGTCAAACAGCTGCATGTTGTTGAACTAATGCTTTCAAACTTCACCAGTTAATGTGATGTAACCCTTTATTTTTTTAATAAGATGTACTTTTTATAATCACTGCACTATTCCATGATGATCTGATGATCCATGTTAATACATTTTACTCTGAGTGAAACTGTCCTCCACAGTTTCGGAGCCTGTGTTGGAATTATTGTCGTAATCCCAAATAATCCCTGATAATCCCACAGTGATGATATGATTAATGTGATCACTAAATACAGAACTTGTGATCAGTTGGCGTGTGAAGTGTCTGCAGAGAACATGACAAACAGAAACATCAGTCCAACTGTCCTCCTGTTCTCTGCTGCATGTCCTCTACTGTCTGTCCTGTGTCCTCTGTCTGTCCTCCATCCTGTCCTCAGGGTGGAGAACATGTTCATGCGTCTGGAGGAGGTGAATGAGAGGGAGCACTCCATGAAGGCGTCCCTGCAGACGGTGGACCTGCGTCTGTCTCAGCTCGAGGAGTTCTCCGGCCGGATGATGAACGCTCTGGAGAAGCTGGCGGGCATCGACCGTGCCGACCTCGTCCTGTCACGGTCCAGGGGGTCATCTGTCTGCGAGCCGTCCTCGCTGCTGAGACACAGCAGCGTCAACAGTGCAGACGGGTACAGTCTGTACAGATACCAGCTGGAGCTGGACGACAGGACGTCCATGACTGGAGACAGCGAGGGGACTGACAGGAAGGTCCAACTGAGTCCAGAGAGAGGGAGCACTGAGGGAGGACACACAACAGGTAGGACGAGAGGTCATGTGACCAGACTTATTGTATGATCACGTTTCATTCTTCCCAGTGAGCACAGTTTCAAGTTTCAACGTTGATTTCTGGTTGAAAACTGGTTGATATTCAGTCTTCAAACAGTTTTCAGCCTCTTTTTAATCAGATAAAATAAGTTTACAACATCAACATGTCACTAAACACTAATTTGTTTCATATTACTGATAACTTGTTCCATAGAGAAACAATATGAAATGATAAATACCTGTGTGTGTCCAACAAGAAGCTTCAGGACATCAGAATCAGAGACGGTTTTCATGTCAAATAAAGAAATGTGCTGCAGAAACCTGCCTGCAGAAGTGATTATTATTATCGACTGCTCTGACATTCACAGGAGCTGAGGACAGCGATGAAAGAGTACTGAATATCTGTACTCAAGTACAAGTACTGTTACATTACTAAAATATTACTCAATTACATGTAAAAGTACTGCTGTTAGAAAAAAACTTAAGTAAAAGTATTCTTATCAAAATGTGAATAATAGTAATAAAAATCATAATATGACCAGATGTAAAATTCAAATGGAAGAAAAAGAACCAAATCAAAGTTTTTTGAAAAAGGAAAAATGTGTGAAATCATCATTAGAATGAGGTTCTGCAGAGCTGCAGAGACGTTCTGACCTAAAAATCTTTGTTCTCCACATGAAAGAAAACATGTTTGTTTGGTTCAGACCTCAATAAATATCACATCATCACGACTTTGATTGTTTTTTTATCAGTGAACATGAAGACTGTGATGCAAAACTGATCATTTCTACTAATCGTATCACATATCGCAATCAAAATAATCACAATATGATTTTTTACCAAATTCTGCACCGTTTACCAAATCTCATCTTCTTTGTGACTGACAGACAGATAACAGATCAAATCTGAAATATGACATCATGCTGCAGCCTCGTCATCATTTTCTCAGGATCACACAAAACAGAAAATAATTTAAAGTCAATCAATAAATATGTAAATAATAATCAGTAGATAAAGGATGTGCTCAGAAAACAGATTAATAAAGATAAATAACTACACAAACACACAATAATAATAAAAACAATAAATACACAATAAATGAATAGATACAGTTGAATTAAAAGCCAGGATGAAGGTATTATGAGTGATGATCTCTTGTTCTTCATGTGTGGACCTGAAGTACACTAAAGTTTGAACTGAACTAATGAAACACCTCCTGTCCTCTAAACCAGTGTTTCCCAACTCTGGTCCTCAGGATCCACTGTCCTGCATGTTTCTGCTCCGACACACCTGATTCAAATGATCAGCTTGTCATCGAGCCTCTGCAGAAACCTGACAACAACCTGATCATTTGATTCTGTCTCTGGGTGTTGGACTTCAAATTCATCACTTTGTTTGAGGATCGAACCCACGACCTCAAAACTCCTGAGAACTTACTCCTGGAATCATGCAGTCCAACACAAACTTCAATTTTCAAGCTTTTTTTTAGATGTTGGCCTTCAGAATTCATTGACACCTCAACAACAAACTCCTCAGCAGACCTTTAACACACAGTTATTTGTCCAGACACTTGACTTCTGTCTTAAAACTCTCAACTCTTTCCTCTCAGTCTTGGACTTAAAAAAAAAACACCTTCCTACCTGAGGACTGAACTCTGGACTGTAAACCTGTTAATTTCCAACTCGCTCCTGACTAACTCATCATTAATGGCTTCTTGTTCTCGTTGTTGCTCGAGTTTTCGTTGTTGTTCAGGCCAGTATGTTACCGTCCTGCAGAAGTCCAACGACTCCCCTCGGTTTAGCGGCCTGTTCAGCAGAAGTTAGAAGCCAGTTGAAAATTAATTTGCAACTTAGGAGCTAATTACCATGAAACTGTGTTACCAAAGAACAGATGTCTTTAAGCAGCTGTCTGTTTTCCCAGGATGGTGGAGGAATGATCCCCCAAACCTAACCAATCCAACCAACAACATAATGACTACCAGCCAATTAGAGGCAGAGTAGGACGGGTTCCCATCCAGGAAGTAAACCCTCGTCCCCGATGTCTTTGAGTCGATGATGTGAGCTCATGTGAACTTTCTGTTTCAGGTGATGTGAAGGAGTTCGGCTCGACTCTGGAGGTCAGAGGACTGATTGACAGGACTCAGTCTTTGTCCAATGTGGACATCCTGATCTCCCCCTGTGACTCCACCCACAAGCCTACCCTCACCTGTCCACCTGTCTCACCTCCACCTGCCGGGACGGACACTGGCGTGGACAAGCCAGCAGAGAAAACACGGCTGGAGGCGGCAGCGTCCTTCCCTCTGGACAGGTCAAAGGTCACACCATACTCCTCCCCCACCCGCAGCCCCTCCCCTTCCTCTCTCAGAAGCCCCACCCACCGGGATCAAGGAGGGGGCACCAGTTTGATCCGCCCCCGTTCTCCCAGCATGCCCCACTGTCTCACAGTGCCAGTGGAGGAGGACAAGAGGACATCCAGGCCGTCTGACAGGGTACAGGAGGGTGAGACAGCGGACATTCTCCATGGTAACAGAGAGGAGGAGGAGGACAGGACGTACCCGACGCTGCGCTCCAAGAGTCTGAACATCAACCCGAGGAAGACGAGGACGAAGGAGACGCCGCGCTCAGCCGGCAGCGTGAAGGACCTGGTGTCTGCGTTTAGCGGGTCCACAGAGGGACAACAGACGAGGACCAGAGAGTCTGACTGAGGAGACGCACAGTGATCAGCTGGGATCAATATGTTTAGAAAACCAGTGACACCAATGTGGTTTTGTCTTTAAATAAATCAATCGATCAGTTTCACACAACAAAGGAAGGAACAGTCGGAAAAACGAAAACAACAAAACAAACAAACAAACAACAAACAACAAACACTGAAGAGCTGCAACCATTAATCTATTAGAATCAACTATTCAGTTAATCTGCTTCTATTCTCATAATCAATTCATTATTTTGAGTCAATTTTTATTTAAAAAAAAAAAAAAGTCAAAATTCTTTAGCTTCTTAAATGTGAATATTTTCTGGTTCTGAGTTGTGGATAAAATATTGAGACATTTGAGGACGTTAGTTTAAACTTTGGGAAACACTGAAAGACATTTTTCACAGTTTTCTGACATTTTATGGACCAAAGAAATAATTGATTAGTGGAGAAAAAGGTTGATAGATTATAGTTTAACAGTTTATTCTGGTATAGATTACACAACAGTATGTATTTCTAAAATATTTATAAATGTTTTTTTTTGAAGATGACAGAAGTAATTAATCATTTTGAGTCTTTTTTTGTTATTTTTATGTAATTATATGTGGATAACCAGAGTTTTACAGTCGAGTCGAGTCCATATCAAGCAGTCTAGTCATGAAACCCAAAGGGGCGGAGCTACACTGTGTAGCAATGGCTGTCATTGGTACTTTCAAGATATTGTTGTCATAGAAACAAAATCTGCATACAGTTTTTTTTTCTGCCAGACACAATAACTGAAGAGAAAAATACTGACACAAAGTTCAAGTCCTGCTTCTTACAGAAAGCTTTAAAATAAAGGATCAGACTGTAACAACAGCAAACCCTTAAAAAACATTTGTAAAATGTTCATTTTCTGTCTCAGTCTCAGTTCCACGTCTTCTGCAGGCATCTGTTTGCAAGAAAGATTTTGCTTATTATGAATTCATCATTATTCGTTATCTAAAAGTCACCAGAATGCAGGAAACAAAGTTCATGAATTTTTTCTCAGGCGGGACTCCACAGATTCTTCGCTTTCATTTCTGAGGTGTCATGGCTGTCAGAAAGACGACGTCCTGTCAGGCCGCAACTAATAATTATTCTCATCATCAATTAATCTCCCACTGATTTTCTCCATTAAAGTTGAAACACAACTTTTAAACTCTCACTAGTGTTTCCAAGTGACCTGAACACAACAGCAGGTCACTTCCTGTTTCCTGTGACCTGCAGCACTTTGGAAATAAGAGAGAAGAAAGAAGCATGTTCACTGGAGCTGAACTGGAAACTGCTGTTGATGAAACATTTGAAGAAAAAGAGTGAATTTATTATTATTATATTATTTAGTTCTGTCTGTACTTTTACACCGAGCATCACCTGATGATAATCCAGAGCTGTCAGAGTCGCTCTGCTCTGCTCTGCTCTGCTCTGCTCCAGATGTCCTCTTCATATCTTCATAATAGATCCTGTTTGGACCCACAGTTGCAGAGTTTTTGAAGAATTCATTTTTATTCTCTACATTTGAGCTCAGCTTTCTGTCTCACCATCACCGTTTAGATCATAACTACTTATACCTGTGATCAGGCTGATATTGGAATGAAAATACAGGAAAGATTAAAGTTTCTATTATGTTGCTGTATTATATATTTGACTTTATTTCATCTTTTAGAAATATTTCTCGTACGTAGCACCGACAGGATAACCAGTGTTTCTGTGCCTCAGTTTGAGAATCTAGGATTTTCTGGATAATGAAGAGAACATCTGAAGGGAAAAATGGTGACAGAGGCTGAAATAAACTTCTTTCATAACCGTCACACTGTGCAACCAACATTTACCTCAGAATGATGAGTTCAAGCAAAAAGTGTCTGTTTCCACTTGAACTCATCGTTGCACAGAGACTCAGAACAACAACAACAACAATAACAACAACAACAACAACAAGAACTCAGCCGCGTCGTCTGTGGTTTGTTTTGTGTCTGTAGGTCTGTTAACAAACAGCAGCTGATTTTTTTTCATATTATAATATTTAAAGTTATAATTCACAGCTCACTTCAGACTGTTGTATATTTTTATATGTGATAAAAACATCATGTCTTTACTGTTTGTTGTAAAATATGTTGTTAAAGATCATAAACATGTTGATAACCTGTAATGATTTTATTATCAACATTAAAGCTCATCAATGAACTGATCAGTTTTTAATCTGTCAGTGTTTGATCCACTGCAGCTCTTTAAAGTGTTACAAACCGGCTCAAGGAATGCAACAAGAAGGGGAGTCCACACAGGGGGTTAAAGTAAAAACAAGAATAATTTATTAACCTAAAGCTAACGCAGAATGAAACACAACCCAAAAAGACCACAAGGTGGATGCCAGCTGGAGGAAGGGAGAGACAGAGTGAGCAAAGGGCCCAGCTTTTAAGCTCAGAGGCCCAGGTGAGCTCAATCAGCTGATGACCCTCCCATGTCAGCCAGTGGACAGCTCCAAGCTTAGGGAACCAATGAGGAGCCTGTCCATTATCACCTGGAGACAAGAGGGGAGAGGGAGGGGAGAAAGGGCAGACAGGAGGGAAAAACAAGAAACAAGCTCTTTTCCTGACTGACACGTAACAAAAGGGTAATTCTGTTATTTTCAGTGTTTTCAGGAGTTTCACTGTAATTCCACTACTTTTGGCAGTAACTACACATGTAACTAATTACTTTTCTCAAATCGATAACAGTTACAGTTACTGAAATGTGATCAGGCTGTTTACTCGTTACCTTGTTGTCTTACCTGACACCGCAGAGGACAGCAGACGGAGGAGACAAACGCAGCCTGTTCTCTGATCTGTGATCTGATGTCACCTGACCTCATGGTGGCGCTACACACTTCAGAAGATGTGACTTTATTTTCATCACAGTTTAATACAAACTGTTGATCATATAATTATTGATTAACTTACTGTAGCAACACTCAATGATCCGACTTCCTGCACGTCTTCTTCTATTAAATCCTTCTGTCCAAACAGCAGCCAGTAAAAGTGCAGCTTACAGACAGATGCTGGTCAGCACTGCGCCCCCTGGTGGTCAGGAGTATCAATAACTCTGCAGTTATTTCACTGAAACAGAAGTACCTACAGGAACATGAGTGGTGCAGCTGTGACATCACGTCTTTATATCTGGACAGTTTTTGTGCTTCACTCACTCGTTGTGTTCAGGACTCGATGTGACCTGTTTCACTGGACTGGAAACTGGACTCACCCAGATCTGGATCTGATCAGACCAGGACCTGGACACACTGTTCACTCAGAGAGCTGCAGCTCAGCTGTTGTGTTGTTTACACTCTGGCTGCCATGACAACAAGGAGACACATCTGCTTCCTGTTTCTTCTGTGCACACACACACACACACACACACACACACACACACACACACACACACACACACACACACACACACACACTCTCTCTCTCTCTCTCTCTCTCTCTTCCATCACTGTGGGGTCATTGCACCCTGGAGACCTGAGCTGATGATTAACAGTCTAATAAAACAATGGAGCCTCATTATGAACAATATTAATATTAAAATCTGACCTGAAGTGACCTCCAGGTTTCATCATGTTAAAATGACCTCAGACTTTATGATGAATATCATCTACATGCATCTTCAAAAGAGAATACTGAGTGCAAAACAGAAACCTGCAGGAGTATAATGTGTCTCTGCAGCCCTGAGTCCTGCCTGCAGGTCTCTGATGAACTGAAGTGTCTCATCATGTTGTGGAGATTTCCCTGAACATGAACCCTGAGGCTGCAGAACTGAAGACTGAAGACAGTCAGACTTATCAAACAGAAGAAGTCCTTTAAATAACTGCACACTTTGTCCACAGAAGGACAGACGGCTGATTAAAGGACAAAAACACAATCAGAAAGAGTCTTGGTTCCATGAAACAAATGAAATGTTGAATCATCATGCAGCTCTGTCATTATAAGTCTAATTATATACTAACATTTAATTTATTCTTTGATTCTGCTATTAGATATATTTTTTTTTTATTTGACTTTTTGTTTTTCTGGTTGTTCTTTGTCTCATCTCTGCAGTGATCAAATCAAAAGAAATAAAAAGGTGATCTCATAAGAACTTTGGTGTAACTGTCAGGTTTCTGAGCTCTGAGATCAAGTCTGCAGGTGCTGCATCTCCCGTCATCATCATGACCATATCATGACACCATCATCTCTGAGCCGATACTAAAAATAAAACAAACACTTCTGAGAGTTTAAATAATGAGGCCATGCAGGCACAAAGAAGTTTTAACCAGCACAAGCCACGTTTCCACCAGAGAAACCAGGTCTGAAAAGTTCCTACAGTGAAACAAGAGAACAAAGAAAATCTTTTTTTTAGCCTTTATTAATTCAATAAAGTCACTTCCAGTTTCTGGTCCAAACAAACAGACAGAAACAGAGTTTATGGAGCCAGTTTATAATAATGATGCTGCAGAAGAAGAACGAGGCTGCACAGTGTTTCCATTAACAAATGAAAAAATAAATCATGACTTCAGGGTTCAGGAAGCTGCAGAATCAGAATCTGTTGAAGGTGAACTGATTGTGGAGCTGAGGACTGTAGATTAAAGATACAGAATGTCCTCAGAGCTGAGACAGAGACAGTACTGTGGAGGTTTGGACACTTTAACAACATGAAGCAGAGAATAAAGATCCTGCTGAGGAACCAATGAGCCGACAGAATTTAACAAGAAGAAAAACTTTAAACTGAAGCTCCGACCAGACAGAAGGGGAGGTTTAACTCCTGGAGGACCTACAGGATCCGTAACAGACATGAAGACATTCAGCAGGACAAAGACTGACACCTCCTCATGGGGGGCGACAGAGAGCTGAAGGGAGGCAAAGATCCTGCAGGAGGTGAAGAAAATCACTCCTTCTTCTACAAGTCCTGATGTAAATGTAAAATAAACCTAGACTTGCTGCTCAGCCTGACCTCTAGTTTCTCCTAGTGGTCACATGTGGTATTGCATCACTGTCCTCACAGTCCACCATTACAAAAGACAGAACACCTTGAGCTGCAAACAAGCTCAGTTTTGAGTTATGAGGAAATTTTGATCCACGGAGGTTTGATATTTGTAAAAACTTTTCTCGAGCAGAGAAAAGAGATTTAAAAATCACTAGTGCACACGTTCAGTCCGATGCACCACTGTTTTGGATTTTGCACCAGGCGATCAGTTCTTATCGCAGTGAGCAGGAGCCATCTTTGGGTCCAGTATCCTGTTTAATACATCAGTCAAGCTAAACTTTCTCTCTGTCAGAAAACAGCCAAGAATTCACAACTTCAAACAATTTAACGATTTTTAAAATGTTGAAAAATTGATCCTGTCACAATCTTGTCAATTGAAAAATGGATGTACGTCTGCGCTCCACCTGTTTTCACATGTTTGGACTTGTTTTTCACTAGTGGTTAATCTGGCAATAATTTTTCCACCATTGATTAGTTCTTTGGTTCATAAAATGTCAGAAAACAATGAAACATGTTGATCAAAGTCAGAAGACGTCCTCAGATGTCTTGTTTTGGAGCATACGTCTGTGGACATCAACTGTGATCAGTCTGACAACAGGAGGACATTCATTTCTAATTTAAATTTCTAATTCATTTAACAACAAGTTCAAAATGTGTTAAAACTCAAACTAATAACACGTACTGATAACACAGGTTTCAAAATGTTCTGCTATAATCATCTTTGTTTTAAAATATATTTTTTATGAAAATGTTGGCCCTTTAAAGTTGTGTCCCAGATGATTTCATCAGGCATAAAAAGGGTTGGCTATACTCTAAGGACCCCTGTCTCACCAGTCAACTTTACATTTTTAGACAAATTCATTCAATAATATTTCTATCAGATGTGTGTCGACCATAACATGTCGACTCTGTCGTCCTTCTAAATCAAAGATTAATAAGAATTACAGTTTAAAAATGTGGATTTTGATGAACATTAAGAGAAGTCTGTAACTTGAATGAAAAAATGGAATATATGTATCGACTCTAAAATGTTAACAGACAGGAGCTGAGTGAAGGTGATCATGGATCAGCAGGTGTGGTGATTATTAAATACTCTCTCAGCCAGTCACAACAAATCAATTGTGCTGCCTTCAGGTGCTGCAGGAATTTCATGAAATATAAAGCAGCTGCATACAGCAGATACTGTAAGATTCAGCCACAGGCGTCCGTAGATCAACACAGACTGATTTACTGACACTAATCACATTTCTTACCCTCAGTCATTTGGTTCTGAACTTGACCTGTTGGTAGGTTTGCTAAATGCCAAAATAACTGTCCCCCATCCTGATAAAAATGCCTGCTGTGTGCGCAGAAGTGCATCCATGTGCTGTATAATTAAAGGTTCTGGTTTCGGGGTTTGGGATTTTGGTCCCTCTTCATTAACATCTATCAGATTAGCAAGAACAATTTGACATAGAAGTCAGATTTGACACTGAGACGATTAAAAAGCAGCAGGGAGACCAAACTTTAGAATATAAGGTTTGCATTTCACTGAGAGGAGGAGCAGCAGGAGCTCGTTGCACCTGCAGTCAATACTGAGGGCAAAATGACCCACAAACCAGCCAGCAGAGCATGATGGGAACAACAGACACAAACAGGCTGAGGTCATGTTTCTGTTATATAGTGCAGCTGATCACACTGAACATGAAGCTGTGTCAGTCTCACACACACACGCACACACACACACACACACACACACACACACACACACACACACACACACACACACACACACACACACACGCTCAGGGGGCGGGGTTTAGAGTTCAGGGATTGGTCCACATTAAATGCCGCACAGCTTCTTCCTATTTCTCCCCCTTCATCTTGCTGTCGTACGTTCCGGCGTTCTTGTACGCTCCCACGTAGCCCGTGTTGTCCACCAGCTCCTCCCGCCCCTCTCGACCTCGGCCCTTGCCGCTCTCGTCGAAGCGCTCCTTGTGTGACCCGGTGTAACGGGACGAGTCGGTCAGGCGGTCCACCGCCGGAACCTTCGCCACTTTCTGACGGACACACACAGAGGACAGGACACACGTCAGATCTTTTCTCTGCTGACAGCTGACAGTGCTGCTCCACAGTACTGCCACCAACAACAACATTTATATTCTAATAAAATAAAATAGGATTTTTAAATATAAAAGGCTGCACTGACGTACACCTGTGAGCTCCACCTGTTTTTCTATTGCATGATAATTTTTCCACTAATTGATTCATTGTTTGGTCAATAATAAGTCAGAAAATGTTGATCAGTGTTTCTAAATGTTCAAAATGACGTTGCCTAATATTAAATACAATCAGACCTTTTATGATAAAATATGACACTTCACTTCTATGTCCATTTTTAAGCAGATGACACTGTTTTATACATCCAGAGTTTCAGGATTAGAAAAGATAAATGTGTCACAACTCAAAGCTCTGGTTCTGCACAGTAACCGAGGTTCTTTAGTTTGATCAGTTTGAAGAACACAGTTTTTCAGTTAAGTTTTCTGTCTCACCGTCACTCCAACGTTGGTGGGCTCTTTGCCCTCCACCAGTTTAAAGATGGACGCCAGTGCCTCCTCTTTACTTTGACCCTTGAACCTCTTTGGAGCCAGCTCCTCCAGCGCCCTGCAAAACTCCTCGTAGGTGATGACCCGCGACGTCTTCTGTCTGCACGCACAAACAACACAAACAACACAAACAACACAAACAACACAAACGCATGACAAAACACTCAGACTCAGCTGTGAATCAGAGCTGAAGATATTCTTTTTGTTTTTACCATGAATCATCTTATTAAATGTCAGAAAGTATCTTCCAACCATCAACCAGATCAAACAGTCCTGATTTGAGATGTTCTCTGCAGGTTCTCACCTCAGCTGTCACTCAGAAACTGAAACTCGTCTTCAGACTCACTTGACTTTGGAGAAGACGATGTCCACGTCGGTGCTTGTGATGTTCTTGCCGTCGATGATCTTGCAGTCTTTGCACAGTTTGGCCCAGTTCTTCCCGTTCAGCTCCTTCCCCGTGGCCTTCGCGTCTCCGTGGACGGCAAACTTCTTAAAAGACGTGAGCAGCTGCTCCATGTCTGAACTCTCCGCCATGATGGGAAGATACCTGCAGAACAGAACCGGGGAGAAGATGTCTGTGAAGATTCTCAGTCATCCAGGTGGAGGACGAATGTCTGTGTGCTCCACCTGTTTTCACATGTTTGGACCTATTTTTCAACCAGTGATCAATCTGGCAATAATCTTTCCACCAATCGATCAGGTGTTTGGTCCATAAAATGTCAGAAAATGGTGATAAATTCCATAACAATCTTGAAACAGGAACGGCAGAGAGAACCTTTCAAAATGAAAGACTCTCAACAAGTCAACTACACACTGAACAGAAGCTGCAACAGAAAAAGTTTCCAGATTAAACTCACTCTCTGATTGGTTGGTCTGTGTGACAGAAAACATCACATATAGGTGAGCCTGTTCGCAGCACCAAGAAAATCTGACAGTAACCATGACGACCAGTGTTAGGGATTGCATCAACGTGTGTGATCACACAAGTCTGAGAAACCAAAAGTGAGGTCATGTCTCACACCCTGACACACACACACACACACACACACACACACACACACACACACACACACACACACACAGAGTCCAGCCTGAATGTGTTCCTCATGTGTTCTGATGCTGTTGTGGAGAACCAACCAGACTAAACTGACTCGCTGGACTCACATTCCCAGTATGCCTTGTGGGGAGACCTGCCCCATCTCTGCCTCTGATTGGCTAAACCCTGCCAGTCGTTCCTGGCTTCTGTAAAATGCTAGTATCAGTCCAGCCATTGGCTGAGGTATCACAGCGTCCACTATCTACATTTTAAAGTCCACGGGATGCAAGAACAACCTGAGCTGCAAACAGCGTACACTGAAAACAGGAAATGAGCTCCTGGGAGGCTAACAGTAGAAACGTAAACAAGCTAACAGCTGTTAGCTTTTCTTTTGCAGTGATATAGGCATTTTACTACCAGAGCTCACCTCCCAACATGCAAATGTTCCACCAAATCAAGACACCTGAGTATGTAATGCTAGACAAATGCTAACGTTTGCCAAGCTATAATGCTAACTGATGCTATGAACTGGTTATGAGCAGGAGAGCAGCAGGTCACAGTTTGGTTCCTGATGTTGTGTGAAGACTGTTTCCCCATAAAATCCCTCACCTCCCTTACTCCTAACCTCACCCCAACTTCAACCTAACTTCACCCCAACTTCACTCTAACTTCACTCTAACTTCACCCCAACTTCACCCCAACTTCACTCCAACTTCACCCCAACTTCACTCTAACTTCACTCTAACTTCACCCCAACTTCACCCCAACTTCACTCCAACTTCACCCTAACTTCACCCCAACTTCACTCTAACTTCACTCTAACTTCACTCTAACTTCACTCTAACTTCACTCCAACTTCACTCCAACTTCACCCCAACTTCACTCTAACTTCACTCTAACTTCACCCCACAACTCACAGATATTCAGTTTACTGTCAGAGGAAAGAAACCAGAAAATATTCACATTTAAGAAACTGAAATCAGAGAACTTGGACTTTTTTATTTAAAAAAAAAGACCCAAACTGATTGATTAATAAAATAGTTATAGGTGAGAAATGTAATAATCGATTAGTCGATGTTGAAGCGTCACATTGTGTTGAAATGTGACCTGTGTGTTCAGGAGAGGATGATGAGGAAGGTCCTTCATGTCCTTCATGTCAGTCCAGCAGCTTTTCACCAGGTGTGTGTGTGTGTGTGTGCGTGTGTGTGCGTGTGTGTGTGTGTGTGTGTGTGTGTGTGTGTGTGTGTGTGGGTGGGTGTGTGTGTGCGTGTGTGTGTGTGTGTGTGTGCGTGTGTGTGTGTGTGTGTGTGTGCGTGTGCGTGTGTGTGCGTGTGTGTGTGTGCGTGTGTGACATGACTGTGGGATCAGTTGTCAAAGCAGAGTGTGTTGTGTTTAAGAGGATGGTCAGAGTCCTGGATCAGAGACAGACTGACACACACACAGGATGATGTGTTCAGGTACAGGACTGAGCGTAGGCCATCAGAGAGTTCAGTGGATAATGTTAAAAACTTGCGTATATCAGCAGTTTTCAGTGTTTTTAGCTGCAGGTCCACTACTGACTGATAAAAAAAAAAAATAATAATAATAAATAAATTAGAAAAGCAGGACTGTGACAGACAGTCTGTGTTCAGCTGCTGCTGTTATGAATTCAGATTTAATATATTCAGGCTCATGTTTCCTCACCACAGCTGCTGACTCGTCTCCTGCAGCACTTTTTCAAAAGCAGATTCATTTTGCATCAGAGAGAACGTGAGCTAAATAAAAATGACCACATGTCTCCTCCTGATGTCGTGTCCTGATCAGTGGTCATATTCAAACGTGACTGGTCGTTGAAACTCTGCATTTTAATTGGATGTTGTCATTGTATGAATGAGTGAATGAATGAGTGAATATTTTTACTCAATTACAAGTAAAAGTACTGGAGTTAGTAAAAGTATAAAGTATTAGTTACTTTGGTCCAATAATTTCATGGTAAAAAAGGTGGTAATTACCACGTAATATATTTAAAATTTCAAAAAAAAATCCATAAATTTTATGGTTAATTATGTGATGTTTAGTAAGTACTGTTTTCATGTAGTGGATGCTAAAGAGCACAAATACATCAGCATCATCCACATGTAAACATAAACATCATTTCAACATAAATAATAAATAAATAAAAGGAGAAATCACACAATCCAAGTCAAAACAGCCAAACACTCTATTTAAATCTCTCAGTCTAAGAAGGAATTTTATTTCGTGGTTAAAGGTTTACAGGTTCTGTAAAGTCAATGAAATTAACTTAATTAATAAAAAAACAATTAATCACATTTGATCTTTTCAGTCCCTCCAGGATTACACAGGCTGTTGTTTTGGGATTGTTGTGTCCCAAACCATCTGATTTATATATATTAGATATATATATTATATATATATATATATATATATATATATATATATATATATATATATATATATATATAAGGGAAGTTGTGATGCTGCAATCGCAACAATTCACACAAATTCAACCAATCCCTGTGAATTCTGTGTAGCCCTGCAACTTTGTGGAAACTTTTCTGCAAACTGGACCAATCATTGTTGCTCCCTGCAGGTTCCACCAATCACAACGGTTCCCTGTACAAACATCACACACGTTTGTCTCAGTGAACTGCCACTGTTTTGTTTGATTATTCACCAGTTTTTTGCTTTTGTCATCATTATTGACATTTATTGATGCTCCGCCCACTTTTATTTTATAATTTTGTGCTTGTTCCAAAAAGATTTTGCCTCTTCATGGAACACGCCTCAGGTTCTTCATCTGCAAATGAAACAGATTTTGCTTGAGTTTTTGTCATCATGAGCCGTTTTGGTTTTGAGGTCACTGAGAACTTTTAATGAATTAAAACACAAATGCATCGCAGTATTTTTAGAAAAGCTGCTATGAAATCAGAGATTTTAGGACAAAACAATCCCAAAAACAACCTGCGAAATTCTGGAGGGGCTGATTATCCCAAGACTCCAATAAAAACTTTCTTTTGCAGTTTTCACTCTCCTGCAATTTAATTCCCCCCAAAAAAGTCTAAAAACAACACGCAAGTTTCTAGAAGAGCTGCGGTGAAATCAGAAATTTCAGAATGAAACAATCCTGAAAACATCCTGCAAAATCCTGGAGGGGTTGATGAGGTCACTGCGATTTAACTCGATCTGATCAATCACTGTGTCGTCTGTATGACACCAGTTCAGTCCATTAAGTATGTGTGAGGTATGTTATGCATTTCATGTTACATTATATGAAATGTCCATAAAATATTTCTCTCAGGCAGAACTTGTTAGTTTATTCAGCAGCAGAAACGTTGGAACCACTGACAGCTGCAGAGTCCGTCAGTCACAGCTGATCAATATTCATCAATAAACAGATTATCAGAGGAAACAGACCAGGACAGAGGAAGATGTTCAGGTGGAGGAGGAGAGGTGGAGCAAATCTAAAAAGTGTTTAATATGATATTAATCCTGTGATACGGTGGAGTGATCATGTGATTCATTACAGTCACACAACTTCCACACATTCCTCCACAATCACTCCGTCCATCCAACAAAAATCATCCAAACTCTTAATTCTTCTAAAAAACTACAAACCTCAGTTTGTTTTGGACTCTGAGACCTAAAAAGAGACTTTTACCTTCACCGGGACATTTTTTTGTTGACAGAGAACATCATCAATAATGAACAGAAATAATCGTTAACTGAAGGACGATCTGAATAATAAGAATAAAGATTATTTATGTGCACAGGTTGGTTCTTTATACAGATTTAATTTATTATGAGGGTTGTTTTTTTAAGAAACTTTTTTATTTTGTGCACTTTTTCACTTCACTTCAGCACGTCAGCAGAAAACTGACTGTAACCTGCAGCCCGTCCCCTGAAGAGTCTCCAAAAACACTTTTTGTCACTTTTATCACATCTGAAGAACTTTTTTCACAGTTTACGTCGCTGAGAACAGACTACAAACACCTGACAGGATTTAAATATTTCATGATAGAAAGATTTAAGTAAATCAAAGTAATAAGACACAGACAGATAGAAAGAGAGACAGACAGTCCTGCAGTCTTACCTGTCTGTCCTCTGTCCTCCTCCGTCTGTCTCTCCTTCTTCTTCTGGCCCTCAACAGCCGTCGCAGCATTCAAATGAGCTCCACAGTGCTGAGGGCTTGTTATCGTCTGTTTATCCCATCGCCATGACGACACCCTGTCCCACATCAGGGGAGGGCAATAAAACAGAGGGAGGAGAGGAGAGGAGAGGAGAGGAGAGGAGAGGAGAGGAGGAGTGTTGGTCCTCCTGTCAGAGCCAAAGGTCAAAGGTCAGATGTTACATGCTGTGTTTCAATACACCTCTACAACATAAATACTGACTATATAAAATCTAAATATTTATTCACACTGATTGTCACAGAAGATAAATAAACTTGCAGCTGCAGGCGGCACTGGACGGGTCCTCGTGTCTCTGCGCCAGTCAGGGCGAGCGGTGGCCGTGACACCGCGGCCAGATGCCGTGTTTTGGGCATCAGAGGAACGGTTCTATGTCACTTCCTGTTTCCACACTGACCACAGTGTGAAAATTTCATGTGAATCAAATGATGTTTGGCACAGGAAGCTTACTTCCTGTTGCCAGTTGGTGGTGCGGTGACCATGACTCCTGATTGTCATGTAGATGTGTTCAGGGTGGGACTTTGATCAAACGTGAAATCTGGTGCACAGTGGACCTCTTACACACCAACTGTGGCTCACACCAATTTTGAAGTCGTTATGATTCGTTCTGTAGGAGGGGTTTTAAAATACAAACAAATCGCCAAAATTTACCACCAAATTCAAAATGGCCGACTTGCTGTTGGGTTCAGCCAGTGGGTCCAAGAGATTTTTTTGTGCATCTGGGTGTGATGTAGATGTGGAGCAGGACTCTGTGAGACGTGGAGCAGGACTCTGTAAGACGTGGAGCAGGACTCTGTGAGATGTGGAGCAGGACTTCGTAAGATGTGGAGCAGGATTCTGTGAGACGTGGAGCAGGACTTCGTAAGACGTGGAGCAGGACTCTGTAAGATGTGGAGCAGGACTTTGTAAGACGTGGAGCAGGACTCTGTAAGACGTGGAGCAGGACTCTGTAAGACGTGGAGCAGGACTTTGTAAGACGTGGAGCAGGACTGTGAGACGTGGAGCAGGACTTCGTAAGATGTGGAGCAGGACTTCGTAAGATGTGGAGCAGGACTTTGTGAGACGTGGAGCAGGACTCTGTAAGACGTGGAGCAGGACTCTGTAAGATGTGGAGCAGGACTTCGTAAGATGTGGAGCAGGACTTTGTAATACACTTACATTACTCCTCCAGTAACCAGCCAACATGGACAGAGAGACTAAACAGCCTAAAGCAAGTTTGGCTGCTTTGCTGCAGTCGAGGCGACAAACGAGTGAAGATGAATCAATGTTTTAATCCCAAAAGTTTGAAACATAAAGTCTCATCTCCTCCTGCCAGTAAACATCAGAGCAGAATCAGGGTGACTTCCTGCTGTCCTCTGTCCTCTTTTGTTTTGAGACTCCTGCCTCGCTGCAGTTTCAAAGCAAGAAATGCTCAGTAGTCAGTCTCTGACAGATGTGACACACATGACACATGACCAAACACATGATCCCCTCCAGGATCACGCCTGGCAGAGGTCATACAGCAGGGGGGCGGGGCCACAGAGAGACTCAGGACCAGTTGCTGATCTGGTCTAACTGGATTCTGACTGGTTCACCTGAAGACCACAGAAGCTCTGACTTTAAATATCTAATCTCACACATCACATCATTATGTAATCTGGAGCTGTTGCCACGACAACACAAACACAAAGACAACAAAGACAACATGTGTAGGAACAGGAAGTACTTCACTGTGTATAGGTGGACAGGAAGACGACAACAGGATGGACAGATGGTGTGATTCTGGACATGACCTTCACTGAGTCTTTTCATGTTTTTAAGTTGACTCAAAGTTAAGTCATTTAATTTGTCTGTAAAGTTTGTTGGTTTGCATCAGTTCAGTTTGACTCTTCTGTGTTTCTTTACTGAAACTATTTTGGATGGATACACGTTTCAACCCACAAAATGACAAATCAGGATCAAGTATGATGAGACGGTTTAGTCTCCTGTGGTGTTTTATGTCTGTTGTGGGTTTATTTTTCATGTGTGCAGCAAAACTTCTTCTGTTATTTGTGAACACACATTTAATTAGTGATAATTTAACACATTTAAAATTACTTTGTTAATGAGCTTTTCTCTCATCACATCAAAACTTCAAATAAACTCCCTCTGTTTTTACCAACAACATCCCAGATACTCGCCTCAGATTTCACAGTAGTAGAAGAATTGACAGGTTAGCTAGCTAACTGGTTTTCTTTGTAGCTAACGTTAGAGGTTGGTCTGAGTAGCTAACATTAGCAGTTGTTGTTTGCAGCTAACGTTAGCAGTTGTTCCGACCTGCAAATGTTTAAATGTTGAGTTCTTGGATGATGACAGCAGTTTCACAGCTGGACTGTCACTGTACTGTGATATTTGTTCCTCTTTTCTGATTTAAAGACAAAATAAAGTTAAAGTCATGACGATGAAGCGACTGTCAGATCAGCTGTTTTCTCTCAGTGATGCTGTGAGACGTGTGAACACTGCACATGGTAGCATATCATTCTTTATTCTAAAATCCATTTTAAAATTGTGATCTTGCTAAAAATCCCCATTTTTACTAAATGTGACTCTAATCTCATTACTTATTTTGTTCTTTAACTGTAATGAAAAATATATTTTTTTGGTATCCTAATTACATAACCCTGTTGCATGTAATCAGTTACTGTTTATGACAACGTCACAATAACAAAAATACAGAATTCAGAAGCAGAACCAGGCTGAACTAAATGTTTAAATCTCACCCTGTCTGTCTCTGTCTCTGTGTGTGTCTCAGAGGACACAACAGGATGTGACCTCATGTCCTCAGTTGTTGTGTCAGCAGGAAGCAGCTGTCAGTGTGGGAGGACTTCAGAATGACATCATGTGGTTCGCTCAGGGTGGGACGCTCTCCAGAGACCAGGAGGCCGAGTCATGTGACCGCCGGGAGCTTTTTATATTGATTTGATGGAAAAGCATGAAGACATGAATCTGTTCTGAGATCAGGAGGCAGCGGGGGACGTCTCCGTCCTCTGTTCACTGTCTCCACCTGCTCACAGGATCACGTTTAATCACACACACAGTGAAATACTTCATTTATCATATAAATCTTATAATTCTAGATGTAACAGATTTAAAAAAAACTTTTGTATTTGTTTGTGTAAATATACAACACATTAAATTAAAATAAATAATTATTATTATCAGCGTCTGCAGGAAGTTGAGATGTTGTAATCATAACAATTTACACTAATTCAACCAATCGCTGTTAATTCTGCACAAACTTTTGTCCAAACGTTCTGAAAATCCGACCAATCATTGTAGTTAATCACCGCAGTAATTCCACCAATCACAGGGTCACACATGTACGTCTCAACGAACCAACTCCACGTTTTGTTTTATTATTCACTAGTTTTTTTGCATTTATTATATGTTTTTATTTTGTCTTTTATTTGCTCTGAAAATAACTCATTTGTTGTTATTGACATTTATTAGAAAGACTGCAGGTTTAACACTCCTCTGCTCTGTCCTTCGTTGTCCTTCGTCCTTCGTCGACTCTGAGGCTGTCGACTGTTTGACATACAGGTTATAGTAACGATGGCGGATCGTTAGCGGTTGAGTTGAACATAAACTGGACAACCAGATGAAAAAAATTAAGTGAAACAAAGTTAAATAAATGTGATTTATGAAGAGGAAATAAACAACCCAGGTGCTCATTTTTGATTGTTAATGTTTTCATGCTGCCCTTCATCAAATCCCTCCATGATGTCATCCAAAAAACTGTGATGTTTTTAGGCTTTTTTTTTTTTAAGTGAAAACTGCGAAAGAATTAAAAGTTCTAAGTGACCTCATGATGACAAAAACTCAAATGAAGACGTGTTCCTGGGACGTATTTCAAAAACTCAAAGTCAGTTGAAACAAGGACAGAATTAAAGCTGCAAGCGGAACCGGACGGACCCTCTGTGTGAGCGGAGACATGAAGCAGCTATGACTAAAGAGCCTGACAGTCATGTAGATGTTCAGACCAGGACTCTGATCAAACGTGTGAAGTTTGGTGCTGATCGCATCATTTACACCAAAGTTAAGGAATTTTGTGTTTCATGGCGAGACATCAAAATTCACTGACACGCCATGGCGTTGACCAAACATTTTAATAACACTGATTTTAAAGTCAGTGTGATCAATTCTGTAGGAGGAGTTTGTTAAAATACAACACATGGAAAACATAAAAATAGACCACAAAATTCAAAATGGCCGACTTCCTGTTGGGTTTTTAGATGATGGTTCCAGAGACTTTTTCGTGTGTGTCTGGTAATGATACATGTGTACTGATTTTCGTGCATGTCTGTCAAATGTGCAGCTTTTTTATTTGGTGCCTCCCACCAAAAGCTACATCAGACAAAATACTTCAACACGACTAACGTGTGCCAAGTTTCCTGCTCCATCAAATGCATTTAGCCGCTCAAAAATGTGACTGAAGTTTGCGGGGAAGAAGAAATAAAATATTTAAATAATTTGACCAAATGCAATAGGCCCTAACTCTAAAATCAAAGTGGGCGGAGCATTGATAAATGTCACTAAGAATGACAAACCTTGTGTTGTTTTCAGTACCTCTGAAAAAATAACAAAAACATAAACGCAAAAAATACTAATAAAAAAAAAAACACTGAGTCATTCATTGAGACGTAGACGTGTGATGTTTGCACAGTGGACTGCTGTGATTGGTGGAACTCACAGGGAGTAACAACGATGGTTCAATTTGTGGAAAAGTTACAGACAAAATTGTGAGGTTGTGCAAAATTCACAGGGATTGATTGAATCTAAGAAATGCAGCAACATGGAGGAACTGATTCATTTACTAAAACTCAACTTGAATCAGTTATTTTAACAATTATTGTTAATAACTGATGATAATTGTGGGATGTGGCTTGATAGAAAAAGTCTGAGAACCACTGTGTTAAGGTGCTAGCATGCTAATGCTAACAGCTGTTTACAAACACACTGTTGCCGTGGTTGGACAACAACAAACTGGACCAATCAAACTGCAGAGAGTTTGTTTCCTCCATCAAAAGGTTTCAGATCAAACAGCATGAAGCTGCTGCTGAACTGGGCAGCTGCCAGAGAACACACACACACACACACACACAGACACACACACACACACACACACACACACACACACCGACCTGAGAGTGAGTGTGTGTGTGTGTGTGTGTGACATACTTCTCATTGCCGCTCCTTTTTGATTGACGCTGTTATGATGTTGTCGTGGCTGGTTGCCGGGACAACCCCTCCTCAAATCGCAGAGGGATGATGACATGCAACAACACATATCACACACACACACACACACACACACACACACACACACACTCAGATGTTATCAGCCTGATAATAAATCTGATGTTTTAGTTTTAATGAGTTCTCATGTTGCAGCAGAACTGATCTCAGTGCAGTCTGTCTCTAACTGTGTGGGTAAGGAACCAGCTGATGATGTCATCATGTGGATTTATTGACTGTAACGCTAACGAACTCATTAACCCTAACGAGTCCTTGTCACCATGTGGTTCCATTCAGCTGGTGATTCTCACAGAAACAGAAACATGACAGATGAAGATCTGATCAGTTCTCAGGTCAGATGTTCCACTGCAGACTCTTTAATCAATTTAAATATACCTTAAAGGATCATTTTTATGTTTATTATGAAGCTGATCATACTGTGATCAATCTGGTAATCATTTTTCCACTAACTGATCAGTTGTTTGGTCCATAAAACATCAGAAAATGGTGAAAAATGAATCCTGTCATAATCTTGTCAATTGAAAAGCAGGTCCAAACATGTGAAAAGAGGCGGAGGTTTCACATGTTTGGACCTATTTTTAAACTAGTGATCAATCTGGCAACAGTCAACATCCCTGAATCTGAATCCAACCCACAGCTCAGCTCAACCCCGAGCAGGAAGGATCAGGAGCTGCAGCTGGACGTCAAAATAAAAAGAAACCGATCAGATTCTGTCGTTTATTGTTAAATCAGGTTAAAATCAGCTGAAACAGTGAAAAAACATTAGAAGCATCTCAGAAGAATCTCCAGCTGAAACATCCTGGATGTGAAGCAGAAACACACATGAAGTGAGAAACTGACAGGAACCGGTCAACGCTCAGGTGAATCCTTTTCCTCTCTGAGAGTCACATGGTCAGACTGATCCCGCCCTCATGTCTGAAAACTTCAGTCTGAGAAGCATCAACTTCATTCAGCATCTGAAGTTACACAATGAACAATAAGTCTGTGATAATATTAACATAGCTAATGCTACGTTAACATTAGCTTAACAGCTAATAGTACCTCTGTGAATCAAGAGGACTTTTCACACTGCATATCTTTAACCCCGGGCTAACTCAGCCCCTTTTCACACACATATTGTAAAGTCAGGGTTAAGCTAAGCACAGCGCTGGACTAGCCCTGGCTTACATCGTGTGTTGGTGCACCAACTGACGTGAACTTTTGACTACTCCGCTCACACTGGCACTTTTAAGCCCAGGGCTTAATCAATTTTCAGGGGATAACCCCACAAACTCAGGGTGAACCCTGCTCTGGAGCAGGGCCAGCTAGTCCAAGGCTAAAGTTGGGGTAGCCCACTTTGGAGTGTTCCAGGATTGTGCCAGTGTGAAAGGTTCCTTAACCTGGGGCTAACAGCTCCCTGAGCCAGGAGCTAACAGCTAACATCTCCCTTAGCCTGGTGCTAACAGCTCCATTAGCCTGGTGCTAACAGCTCCATTAGCCTGGTGCTAACAGCTCCATTAGCCTGGTGCTAACAGCTCCATTAGCCTGGTCCTAAGTGCAGTATGAAAAGCCCTCATGAGGCTGAACCTCGTATTTAAACTCCAAAACAATGACTTGGTTCCACCTCTGATTCTGAATCTCACTGGTGAACATGTTCGATCTTGTTTGTTTCATCATGACAAAAACTGATGTCTAAAAACAACAATTCGCCGTTTTATAGGTGCCAGGCTAGCTGTTTCCATCTGTTAGCTATGCTAAGCTAACAGGCTGCTGTAGCTTCAGATTAATTGTACAGATATGAGTAGATTCAGTCTGAACATGTGAATCTCAGACAACAATAATCAATCTGATGGGGCAACAGATTTTCTATCGACGTCGAATGATAAATGTTGAACTGCTCCTTTAACATGATGAGACCCTGAGCTGCAGTTTGCAGCACGGCAGTGAGGGGGCGGTACCCAAACAACAACAGGAGAACACGTCAAATAAACACGTCATGAAGATGCAGTGAAAAAGAGCTTTAAATCAAAATACAAATATCGATAAATAAAAATAATAAAGTTTTAATTATTAAATTAATGTGTTTACTTCATGTATATATTTTATGATGAATATAATAATGATTCTGTGTTCCATGTTGCATTTATTGATTTGATATTGGACCTTTAGGTTCCTCAGATCCTCAGAACAGAACATGTGTGCTGGTTGTTAGCATTAGCATTAGCATGACTATGGGTTGTTCCTGCTGCTGCAGCAAAGACATGTGGCGGAACCTGACACAGACAGAACCATCATTACACCACTGGAGAACGTTCTATGTTCTGCTGGGTGTCTGTTCTATAGAAGCTGATGGGAGAAGGTCTTTAAACTCAAGAGATCGACTTCATCTGACCTTCGATGAAGAAATAATAAATGTTCTTCACAGAACCTCCCAACAGCTTCAGCAGAACCAACACTAATGTCTGCAGGAGACTCTCCGAATCAAGGATTATTCCTAAAGGGCTGAGGTTCTACCCAGAACCTTTAGCTAATGAAGAACCCTTTTTGAAGAAAGGGTTTGTAAAAGGTTCTTTGTAAAATTAAGGGTTCCTTTAAGAACTGTTCTCATTCAAAGACCACTTTTTGAAAAAAAGGGTTCTTTAAGATTGTTGATATCCTTGAAGAACTCTTCCATCAAGGGTTCTTTATTCCACAATATAAAGGGTATACAAAGTTTCTCAGTAGAACTCCCTGGTTGGGAACCACTGGAATATCAAAGGGTTCTTGGTAGAACCCCCTAAGTCTGTTCTAGATAAAACCCCTGAACTATATAAAAGTTCTTGGTAGAACCCCTGGTTGGGAACCCTTGGAAAATCAGAACCTCCTAGTGTGTTCTCGATAAAAGTATTTGATAGAACCCCTGAGTGGGATCTAGATAAAATCCTTGGAATATATAAAAGTTCTTGGAAGAACCCCCTGGTTGGGAACCCTTGGAAAATCAAAGGGTTCTCGGTAGAACCTCCTATTACTGTTGTAGATAAAACCCTTGGAAATTTATACAGTTCTCAATAGAACTGCTTTAGTGTGTTCTTGATATAAGTTTTTGGTAGAACCCTCTGGGTGGGACCTAGATAAAACCACTGGAATATAGACAGGTTGTCAGTAGAACCTCCTGGGTGGGTTCTTGTTGGCATTCTTAGAAGGTGGAGACGTTCTAGAAAAAAATAATAGTGTTCTGGGTGGAACCATGACACCATAGAAGGGTTGTCTGTAGAACCTCTCATAGGAGGTTCTGGGTGAAACCTTTCACAGATGGTTCTTGTTATAAACCTCTATGTTGGGTTCTAGGTAGAACTCTCTGCTAGGGTTCCAAGTAGAACTTTTATAAAAGGTTCTACTTGGAACCAAAAAGGGCTCTTCAGTGGTGACAAGCTGAAGAACACTTTATGGTTCTATAGTGATGTAGTGTCCTTGGTGTGGTGGAGGATGTCAAGACCTCAGCTGCGTCCCTCTGGTCCTGGTTACCATGGAGACCGGTGTGACACAGCAGCAGAGGAGGACACAGTAAAAACATGTAGGCGTCTCCACGGAGACACAAACAGAGCTGCTCAGTGACAGTGAGAACCCTCTGGAACAACGGTCCAATCAGAGGAGACGCTTTAGAAGGATTGTGCACAGACAGGAAGAAGCTCACCTTTGGCATTCAAAATAAAAGTCAAGTCATCATCAGAATTAATAAATAGAGAGATGAAGTCCCGCCCCTTCAGGTGGACGACCACGTGAACCAACTCCAGAAAAAAACAAAACAAAAAAAAAGATGTTTTGATGTCTGAACTGTGTCATGAATCACACACACGATGTTATTTCATCTAAAATATCGATTTGCAAGAGAAGAACGTCACAGTTTGTCTTAAAACTAGAAAAGTATCAGACTGGAAAAATGAAAACTAAGACTGAAACAACAACAAATTCTCTCGGTTGTTTCCTTACAACAACTTTTAAGTCAGAATAATGAGGATTTTTGACTTGAAAATATAGCACCCTGATTTTTCTTGAGGGAAACCCTGTAGATGCAAATGTAAGGGGTTTACGAGTACCAGCATGAGGGCAAATTTTTTATTTCCTGAACTTAGAATTGTAAGTTTATTCAACAAGAATATCAGTGTTTGTTGATGGTAGAAATTTATGACATTAAAGTAAGAATCTCACAAGAACATCATCATGAGATGAACAAGAAAACCCAAGTTGACAGAACCCTAATCTGAACTTAGTAAAGTCAACAACAGTAAACGAACACTGAGAAAACAAGAACAATCTATTGCCTCATGTTGCCATGGTATTTCGCATTTTCTTCTTTACAGTACAGAAAGACTTTCTCCAGCCACAAGCTAACATCAGCCGCTGAAGATTCAACGTCTGTGTGTTTTGGTACCAGGATGTTGTCACATGACAACAGTCTGCCTCTGAGTGTGTGTGTGTGTGTGTGTGTGTGTGTGTGTGTGTGTGAGAATAACTAGTGCTTGGTCCATTAACTCAGTGCTAACACATAATGGAAATTCCCACTGACGTGCTAACAAAATTAGCATCTTAGCAAACCAAGCCACTCTGCTTCACTTGGTTAATATGAAACAGTTTGACAACAAACTGAAACTTTCTTGACTTGTAAAAATGATCTTTTAAATGCTCAAACTTCAGATGTGTGATTCAAAAATTCTGAGTATTTATCAGAAGATTTTAGTTTCAGAGACTGTTCCCTGCATTCTTGTGTCTTTGAAAGATTAAAGACAATAAATTAATGAGTACACTGCAACAGGGCAGCAACAGTCATTGTTATTGGTGATTAATCTGTCAATCATAGTCAATAATTTGTCTCTCCCCCAACAGATCATATATTTTTTGACTTAACGTCCCATGGTGGTCCACCTAAGGGGGCGGGACTTCATCTCTTCATTGTCACAGATATAAAACAGATTTTCAAAATAAAAGTCAGGTTGTTGTGCGTGGCTGCAGAGATCAGCTGATTGGTCCAGAACAGTCTGATCAGGTCACACCTCCATCCAGGAGGGGACACCTGAGCCCAGAGACGCCCGAGACGCCGGTCGGGACCCGGGCCTGGAGCAGCTGCCGGTCTGTCTCCTGCTCAGACCAGGGCCCACGTCCTCGCGGGTCTCCGGGGCCTCCCCGCTGGCCCGGCTCACGAACACGGCAGGGGGGTGAGTGGAGGCCATCTCAAACCTCAGCTCCGCAGTGCTCTTAATTTGACGGGAGGAGGAAGAGGAGGGGGCCTTCCTCTTAGTCCTGGGCTGGGGGGAGGGGAGGGGGAAGGCGGGGATGATTCTGTGTGAGGACGTGGACACGTCTCCAGCAGTGGCGGTGGCAGAAGAGGAGGAGGAGCCCAGTTTGGCCAAGACGACGGGGATCTCCTCCAGAGACTCTGCGGAGTCTGAGTGGTACTCTGCAGGGGGGGCCGCAGCCTGCACGGGGCCCAGGGCGGGGGCCAGGGGGGGCAGGGAGGCCCTAAGAGGGAATGCTGGGAAAGGAAGTCTCTGACCCAGAGACACAGTGGATACGGTGCTGGGCTCTGCTGGAGGACAACAGACCAACCAATGAGATTCCACCTCTGTGGTGAACAGGGTCATGTTGTTCAGTGTTTATGAGTAAAGAGAGGGCTGATGGGAAATTACAGGTGGACATCAGTGTTAATAAAGTTAATTTTATATTCTGACTGATATTACTGATAAAGTGTTTAGACTGATGAGTGATATTAGTGTGTGATTATTTTCAGGGCCCTGAACTGAACAAAGATGTTTTCTGAAGTGATGTGTTTTCAGGACGCCTCTGCAGCTCCAGTGTTCCACCTTTAACAAATATTACACATCACTGCAGGAGACCACAATATGATTTTGATCAAATTTGATTAAGTGTTCATCCCTGTCTCAAATTGTCTGTTTATTGTGTCCATAAAGTCTCCTGCTGTTACCTTCAGTGATGCACACTGATACTGTGTTTTCTGATGTTTTCATTCATGTTTAATGTCTCTGCTGTGGTTGGATGAATGTTGGCCAAAAACAACAGCTCAGTCTGTGTGTGTGTGTGTGTGTGTGTGTGTGTGTGTGTGTGTCTTCCATCAGCCTTTAACTCAATATTAACATCATAAATCACTGATAGAACACAGAATCAAACATTCAGCAGCTGAAAATATTTCCCTCAGGAAACATCACTTCATGCATATTTAAGATTAGAAATGAGTGTGTGTGTGTGTGTGTGTGTGTGTGTGTGTGTGTGTGTGTGTGTGTGTGTGTGTGTGTGTGCGTGTGTGTGTGTTTATACCGGGGGGTGGGGCTGTACTCGGGCAGCGCTCTCTGTTCACCTCTGCAGGAACTTTTCGGATCTTCTTCTTCTTTTTCTGTGAAAACATGAAAACATCTCAGTGAGGACAGGATCACTTTGTTTCTGCAGGTCTCAACAAGTTCAATCTGAGACTTTTTTAAAACAATTCTTAATGTAGTTGAAGTCTCCCACGTCCAAACCCTGTCTGGAGGTCTCAGCTCAGATGCAGGACTTCTGTTGTTGGGTCACACTGCAGCTGGATGTTAGGGTCAGGGAAATATACAATTCTTTGATGCACTGCAGTGTGGATGTGGAAGATTTTGAATCAGTTCATAAAAGTCAAAAAACGATTTCCTAAATGTTGATTAACATGATGGAACATCACAGCACTTGGACTGTCTGCAGTTATCAGCTGTTAATACGGAGAGATATATCGATTCCTCTCAAACAGCAGCAGTAACAATCATTTCCTAATGTCTAAATAATTGCATTTGTGAGATGAACATGAAAACTTTTCACCATCAACCAGAGATGTTAAGACACGAGGAGCAGAGCAGTGACCAGCTGTAAGAAACAAGAGCGGCTGAACAACACAAACTGTAGCATTAAAGAACTCTGACTGACTCTGATGAAGAAAATCACTCTCTGCTCCACGTGTTTCACCTCTAAAACTCTGTACCTGCTCTGTCTGTTGGACAGCGAGGTGTTTCCTCACAGCTGACGGTGCAGCAGAGACGCTGCTCTCCACTCATAGAGACATGAGGTGAAGAACACCACACACACTGAAACACTCTGCCTCATACTGTTACTGTAATACAGGCAGAGGACTGAAGCATTCTTTACTACTCACTTTATTACTGCAGTAAACTTCTTTAAAATAAAAAGACTGCTATGTTAGTTGTGTTTCATGTTGATGTATTTCAGGGAAACTGGAGCAGAGACTGAAAATTGTGTCTCTTTTCTATTAATTCAGTCAAAAACAATCAAACCAGACAAAACGATTCCCCCTAAATGAAACAACTGCACTAAAGTTTTGGTGAGGACGGCTGAACGTGAGCAGCTGCAGGTAAAAACATTCCAACCTGCTCTGCATGGCTTAAAGATTTAGATTTTAAAGCATGGATTGATTGTCGAAGCGTCGCCCTCTGAATCGTAATCGAACTGAATCATGAGGTACCCAGAGATTCTCACCCCTGCTGGATGTTGGTGCTGCTCCTGAAGTGAACACTGACCAATATTTGGTGACGGCAGGAGTTTTGTGACGGCTTTATGTTTTTCAGCTCTGATGCATTTATACCCAAAGTTCCTCGTTTCAATTTCTTTCTATATTTGTTATATTTTATTTTATTTTTTTGATGAGAACACACACCACATCATGACACAGCTCAGTGTTTTATGATCAATTCTGACCAGGCTGTACAGTTTGATTAGAGGTCATTGGTTCGTTATTGGTTTCAGTGTCATCTGTACATTTAAAAGAAGTTAAATGCAACTTTATAAAAGCAACTTCATCCAATCAATTTCCTGTCAAAATTATATTTAAGACATATAAAGGCCTCAAATTCAGATTACTGGGTTTTTGACTTTTAGATCCACCTCTTCCCTGTTACCATGGAGACGGTGACTTACCTATGTGTGAGTGTGTGTGTGTTTACCTGTGTGCGTCGGTGTGTGTGTGCTGCTGCTTTCAACTCTGTAGACACAGTGGGTGGAGCTTCTTCCTCCATGACAGGACTGGACACAGACCTCAATCTGCCATTAGCCAGGACTCTGACACACACACACACACACACACACACACACACACACACACACACACACACAGAGTGGTTACACCCTGTACTGTCTGAGAGAACAGATCCACCCTGAGTGAGAACATCACAACTGACAGACGGCTGGATTTCTTATTTCACACAACAGCTGTAATTAAAATATATTCTTTATTAAAGCTGCAATCGATTATTAAATTACTCACCAACTATTAATCAGTCAAATTCAATTAAATAAAAAAGTCCAAATTCTCTGATTTCAGTTTCTTAAATGTGAATATTTTCTGGTTTCTTTCCTCTCTGACAGTAAACTGAATGTCTTTCAGTTGTGGACAAAACAAGACATTTGAGGACGACATCTTGGACTCTGATCAACATTTTCTGAGATTTAATGGATCAGCTAATTGATTAGTGGAAAAATGATTGCCAGATTGATCACTAGTTGAAAAATAGGTCAAAACGTGAAAACAGGAGGAGCTCATGGACGTATGTTTTCACGTTTGGACCCATTTTTCAATTGACAAGATTGTGACGGGATTCATTTTTCTGATATTTTTTGAAAGACTGATTATTATTCTATTGTTGTTACTATTATTATTATTATTATTATTATTATTATTATTATTAAATAATTTATTATTAGAAAAGACTTGAAAAATAGGTTTGTTTGCCTGTTTCATCTTAATTAGAGTTCAAATCAAAGCCAAATGTTTCTCTGAATGAGTCCATTTATGAGTAATAATAAATTAATTATTAAAATCATTAATAATATTTTAGAAGGAGTAGATGTTTATAAATGTTAAACTGATCAAAATGTTAATGGAATTTGGCAGCAGTGACTGACTGTGTATTTTCAGATCAGTGGGCTTTTTGTTTTCAGGATAGACTGAACTTTACACCAACAGGCAACTGATATATGCATCCTTCACTCCTGCAGTGTTCCTGCAGTGTTCCTGCAGTGCTTCTGCAGTGTTCCTGCAGTGTTCTTACAGTGTTCCTGCAGTGCTTCTGCAGTGTTCCTGCAGTGTTCTTACAGTGTTCTTACAGTGCTTCTGCAGTGTTCCTGCAGTGTTCCTGCAGTGCTTCTGCAGTGTTCCTGCAGTGTTCTTACAGTGTTCCTGCAGTGCTCCTGCAATGCTCCTGCAATGTTCCTGCAGTGCTCCTGCAGTGCTCCTGTAGCCTGCAGAGTTTCAGTCTGAGGGGAAACAACTCGATTCAACCACAGATTGTATATTAAACAGGATTTCAACTTATTTTAAATACAGTCTGTGGGTCAAACTCACTGTTTGGACTGCAGGAGTCATTTTTGCATGCACTAGTCCAACATATTGCTCCTTTAATATTACATAAATACAGACAGCAGAACAGTTAATCCAGGAGCTGATCAAAATTTCTGTACTGATCTTTCAGGATCTGGTACCAGCTCTTGATACAAATCCCTAATCTGGATTACACTCTGGATCTGTCAAAAAACAGATCTGAACAGTGATCCAGAATCAACAGAATCAGAGTTACACAAACTACACATGACTCACAGTGAGAAAGTGATGTTGTTTTGAACTTCTGGCTTAATGAGTACAAAGAACCACCACAGAGTCAGTATGTCTGTGTTTAAGTGTGTTTAAGTGTGTTTAAGTGTGTGTGTGTGTGTGTGTGTGTGTGTGTGTGTGTGCTGTACTTGCTGCTGCAGGAGGATAAAAGCAGCTCTGTGTCACTTCAGTCGAGTTATTTATGAAGACTTCTGTTAGACTAACACACACACACACACACACACACACACACACACACACACACACACACACACACACACACACACACACACACACTTCTGCCTCCGCCCACAGCTCAAACACACACACACACACAATACACACTTTGTTTGCTTCCTGGAGTCACGGCCAAAGAATTTCATTTTGTTTTCTGCAAAGAAAACGGTCTCCACGGCGACCGAGCCACGGCCTCATTGTGTTATGAAGTGACTGTTGCCGGCTGTTTACTGAGACGTGACAGGAGCTGGTCGGCCTCAGCCAGTCGCAGCAGGCTGTGGGCGGGGCCTGTGTCCACAGCGATCCAGAGGATTTTAAAGGAGGAGGATGAACAGACTCACTCTGACTCCCCCCGCGCAGCCACAGTGGTAGGTTCCTCCATGTCCAGCTGAGGATTGGTGTAACCCAGAGTCCCTGAATGGTTCACGTCCTTGGGGTGAGGGGGGGCAAAGGAGGACACAGACTCAGAATCATACACATGGACTGTAATTATTGTGTATTTTAATTCTCATCAGTTTGTGACACAGCAGCTCAACAGGCAGGATTATTATTATTAGTGATGGAAGAGATTTGAATAGAATCAGTCTGAATACAGAGGATGAAAGAACACAGAATCTCTGCTTTATTCATCTTTTTGCACACTGATGTCTAACACTGTAATATTATATGTTAGCATTTATGTTCACTGATGTTTTCATGCAGGTTTTGTCCTGTTGTTTTGTAAACAGTAGTTTTAAGTTTTGTATCAGTCACATGACACGTCAGACACCCTGATGAAAGACAGACGAGCTGTTTGACTTCAAGGCAAAATTCATCTCTTCATGAGTTCATCAAGTCAGCGCTCCTCAGTGCTGTTATATTAACAAAGCAAGGTCTGTTGCTGTGAACTCTGTTGTTCGTCCTGCACCGTGATGTCACAGTGACATCACAATGATGTCATTGGTGTTAAAGAAGAACTACAGGCTATTTCAGCTTGCATTTCTAGTCCCCTTCCTCTGGATCCAGGGGGCGCTAGATGAGTGTTTTTGTCTCCCAACACAGAAACTGACAGGCAGTTCTCTTAAAGACACACGTCAACGCTGCAGTGTTTCTGTCTGTAGTGATTTTAATATGAAGCTCTGAGGTCTCAGCTGCATAAAAAAACTGATTCAGACTGTTTGGTTAGGGGTGGAGGATGGAAACTTTTTTCTATATTTTGTCCTTAACAGGACAACTGATGACTGAGAGGAAAGCAGGGAGAGGAGGGGCCGCCGGCTGGAATCGAACCCACGGCTTCTGCAGAGGTCTGTTCACCCGCTCTACTAACTGAGCTACCTGGACATAACTTTTTAACTTTATCTCGAGCTCCTCCAGTCTTCGATGAGGAAAGAGCTGCTGTGTGTCTGTCAAACAGTTTGTTTGGATCAGAGCCAACATGGCTGCCAGTGAAGCCTCAGTTACCTTGATGATGTTGACTGACGCAGCTGCCGTCTCCTTCACTGATCCTGGTCGTGGTTTCCTGGAGACTCTGTTGTCCTGACGGTGACGCTGACGCACAATGTACTCGTACGTACTCAGTCTGTTCCACACTGGACAGGCAGACAGGGACAGGGACAGGGACAGACACTCTGTTCACATTAACTTCAGATTTTTATTTTAACAACATACACATTGAATTGTGACACTGAAAACTGTGGACAGATGAATAATAATCACTGATCAGAGGATACGTGTTATTATATTTTCTCGGACTGCACTGTGCTGTTAGTCTTACCTCATCCTGTCTGTTCATTATTTATTCTTCGGTTTTGAATTGGTTTTTTTCTACATTTTTTAAAAGTTCAAAATAAATCAGTAAATCAACTCAAATATCAGACTGGACTGTGAACTCGTTATTCTCTGTTTCTAAATTCATGGATCAAAGAATCAGTGATCTCTGGACCCTGGTAACCATGGTAACGTTTTAAAAAACTTTATTGGCTCAGATTTTATACATCTGGTTGTGTGTTCTTTATAATTGGACAGTTTTACAATAAATCCATTTTCCTAAAATCTGGATGGTAACCCCTGTATCATCATACATATGGTATCAACAAATTATTGCCAGTATTCTTTCATCCTGGATCCTGATTGGCTCTAAACTAGTTGTGATGTCATAAATCCAGGTGATAAACTGAGATTTAAGGTGATCAAAGAGAAAAGACATCAACTGGGTTCACACACAGCTGATCCCACAGAGTCAAACAGAAACACACAGACAGGTGAGACAGGTGTGTGCGAGTGTGTGTCTCACTGAGGTAGATGTGGAAGCAGAGCAGGTGACAGAGCAGCACAGAGGACAGCAGACCCAGAGCGATGGTGACAGCAGCCAGAGCAGGAATCACTGCTGCTGCTGAGGGGACCGGAGACAGAGGCAGGAAGACAAACCACACAGCTGTCTCATTCCTCACTGCAGGGAGGGACACAGAGACAGAGAGGCACGTTAACACAGCTCAAAATATATCAAGGGAACAATCTGCCTTCAGACGTCTCCACAGAGTCTCAAACCCGTCCTGAATCCTGAAAACAAAATGACCAATAGCTCCAGTCCACCTGTCCCTGCTGTCCACACACGGAACGCGTCCACATTATAAACACTGTGTCGCAGCAGTCCAACTATAAATCACTTTGAATCTTAGAAATGAATGGATGAATCTGGATATGGATGAATTGAACACTTGAATGTCTCATCTGACAGACTGATGTTAAAATTGAAACTTCAGATCCAGTTATCTGTGATCGTCTCAGACTGTCTGTGCTTCTATTTGTCAGGTCTGAGTACCTGATGAAAGAAAGCTGATTAGCTTTGCTGAAGTGTTTACAGACAAAGTTTTGTTAATTTACAGATGACTTAAAGTCGTCATCACTGCAGTGTTTCGTCTGGTTTAAACCACATCTAAAGAGCTTCAGGTTGAGTGTGATCAGAAACAGAAGCTCAGTGTGAACCGGAATAAACTAAAGACATGTCATCTCATCAGTCAGCAGGATGAACAACAACAACAACAACAACAACAACAAAAACAACAACAACAACAACAACAACAACAACTACTGCTTTTCATTACGTTGAATTCTGACCCCCTGTTCTCTCTCTCCTCTCTCGTTTCCCCTCCACCATCAAGGATCTTCCAATGGCTTAAAAGCACCTGGAGGAGATGAGGAGCTCAGAGCGAGGAGAGAGGAGAGAGGAGAGAGGAGGCACCTGGAGGAGGTCAGAGCAAGGAGAGAGGAGAGAGGAGGCACCTGGAGGAGGTCAGAGTGAGGAGAGAGGAGGCGTCTGAAGGAACTCAGAGCAAGGAGAGAGGAGAGAGGAGGCGTCTGGAGGAGGTCAGAGCAAGGAGAGAGGAGAGAGGAGGCGTCTGGAGGAGGTCAGAGCAAGGAGAGAAGAGAGAGGAGGCACCTGGAGGAGGTCAGAGTGAGGAGAGAGGAGGCGTCTGAAGGAGCTCAGAGCAAGGAGAGAGGAGAGAGGAGGCGTCTGGAGGAGGTCAGAGGAGAGAGGAGGCGTCTGGAGGAGGTCAGAGGAGAGAGGAGGCGTCTGGAGGAGGTCAGAGGAGAGAGGAGGCGAATGGAGGAGGTCAGAGTGAGGAGAGAGGAGGCGTCTGAAGGAGCTCAGAGCAAGGAGAGAGGAGAGAGGAGGTGTCTGGTGGAGGTCAGAGGATAGAGGAGGCGTCTGGAGGAGGTCAGAGCAAGGAGACCTGTTATAGAGTGTTAGCACAAGATTTGGTGCAAATCCGTCCACCTGTTCAAAAGTTATAAAGTTAAAACAAAAATCTGTGATGGATGGAAGGACGGACGGCCTGTAGGAGGCATCATGTGTCAGCATCTAATACTTTATCATACATTAATGTCATTCTAAAGAGAACAGCAGTTTGTCTTTATTCTACAAGAATATAAAATCAACACACACACGTTCTCACACAGCTGTGTGTGTATTATTGTGCAAAGAACAATAATGCAAGTAAATAGACGGCCTCAGTAAACAAATGATAGAAATGAGAAGATTTAAAATGAATGTTAATGATTAAAATACTGTTGATAATCATCTGTTTTATCTAAATAAATGCTGTCAGCTGTTCTTAAAATCAGTGTTTCTGTGGACGTTCGTACCAGTCACCCTGACAGCTGATACAGCTGTTATCAGCTCGTCATCAGGAACTGTTGTCCCGTCAGACTGACGCTAAAAAGAACTGAGGATTTCACAGCCTCATCTCCTCCGTCCTCACATCTCTCTCTCATGTCTTTGCTGAGAAGAGCTAAGACATGAGGAGAGGAGGCAAGTGGAGGACATGAGGAGACAAATTTATCGAATGAAAAGCAGCTTCTGTTTTCAACCTGCTGTAAACATCACATCTGTCAGAGGTCTTACACAGAAAGTGTTTGTCCGAGCGCAGTTTGGACGGGTCCAGAAAGAACTCGATGAAGACGTAAGAGGCCACAATCAGAACCAGACAGACCCCCAACAGAGCTGAGACCACGCTGTGGAGGAACAACCTGCAGAGACACACACACACAAACACACATGATGCCAGGTGAGAACAGAAAAAGAAGAAGAAGAAGAAGAAGAAACAGAAGAGGAAGAGGAAGAGTGGCGGTCTCACTTGTAGTTCCTGCTGCCCACACAGTTGTTGAGCCAGCGGCAGTGATGGTCAAAGTTGGCAACACACTTGTTACAGGCACTGCAGTGCTTTGACTTCGGACCCCTGAAACACACACACACACACACACACACACACAGTAATGATGTATCTGTTCTACAGAACGTCTCTCTACTGCCCCCTGCTGGCTGCACTGCATGTTGACTAAATGTGACAGAATCACAGAGGAGGATTTAGAACATCAAAACTGAGGATCTATTGATTGTTTTTATTTATTTATTATTTATTTTAACGATGTTCATCATGAAGACAGAACATCATATATTGATGTTTGATTTCTACAGCGTAGATCCTGTTGGATGTCTGTTATGTTTGATTGTCTTAATTGCACATGTCCAGACTTAAAGGGATAGTTCACCCAAAAATGAAAATATAGTTATTATTGCCTCACCCAGACATTTTCTGGATTGATCGATTAGTGGAAAATTATTGCCAGATTGATCACTAGATGGACAGTGAGTTGGAGACTGTATTTTAAATAAGTTGAAATTCTGTTTAATATACGAGCTCAGACCTCAGACTGAAACTCTGCAGGAACGCCGCAGGAGCACCGCAGGAACACTGCAGGAACACTGCAGGAGCACTGCAGGAGCACTGCAGGAGCACTGCAGGAACACCGCAGGAGCACCGCAGGAGCACTGCAGGAGCACTGCAGGAGCACTGCAGGAGCACTGCAGGAACACTGCAGGAACACCACAGGAGCACTGCAGGAACACCACAGGAGCACCGCAGGAGCACCGCAGGAACACCACAGGAGCACTGCAGGAGCACCACAGAAACACTGCAGGAACAGTGCTCCTGCGGGAACAGAGCAGAACAGGAACAGAGTGCAGGATGTCTATCAGTTGTCTGTTGGTGTAAAATTCAGTCTGTTATCCTGAAAACAAAAAGCCCACTGATCTGATCTGTCTCACTGCTGCTAAACATCTCCATTAACATTTTGATCAATTTAACATTTATACACATCTACTCCTTCTAAAATATTATTAATGATTTATTACGACTCATAAACAGACACAAACTCATTCAGAGAAACATTTGACTTTGATTTGAACTCTAATTAACATGAAACAGGCAAACAAAAAAGTTTGCCACATGCTTGGACCTATTTTTCAAGTCTTTTCTGTATTTTCTCAATTAATCAGTTAAGTTGTTTGGTCTTTAAAATATCAGAAAATGGTGAAAAATGAATACTGTCACAACCTTGTGATAGGTCCAAACATGTGAAAACAGGTGGAACACACAGACATATGTTAATCATCAGGCCTAAACTAATAATTACCACATTTAATTGTGTGAAATCTTTATATGATTTCCATTGAATCATAGTTGTGATGACGGTGTATTGAGCTGTAAAGGTTTGTGTCTCAGTCTGGAGTGTGCAGCAGCAGCAGCAGGAGGACCTCCTCTGACCCAGTTTCTTTGAGATCTCCTCGGAGGAACCAGCAGCACACTGACCTGGATTCAGGATAACATCCCTCAGATTGATTCACATCAGAGCTGCACTGAACCTTTTTATTATTTACACCACGAGGAGCTGAGCTGCATTAAACAGTCACACTGCTGAGGAACACACACAGGGTTCCTACACATTTTTCAGAATTACAGACTTCCTGGGAGATTTTTCAGGATATTATGCCATTATCATTCTGTTTATTCTGATTATTATTATGCTATTTTATGTTGCCAAATAATTCCCAGAAGCTTGTAGCTACTGCAGCTCAAACAGATTGATGACTGGTACACAGAAAGTTAGATGATGTTCGACTGTCAAACAAGAGAAAGCAAACTAACCGCTGCTACACACGCTTGGAATATTGTCCATTAGTATACTGAATAAATTTTATGATTGTTCCCTCATGTTTTTCATCTCTTTTATAAGTAACGGCTGCAAATGAGTTGAAAAAGTGAAAAAATTTAATTTTCATAGTGTGTGCAGCCCTGCTTGTTCTGATTAAAAAAAAAGATGTAATCAGATTACAGATACATTTAGTAAAAATGTGGATTATGAGTAGGATTACAGTTTTAAAATAAAGAGCAATATCCTACCATGCACAGTGTGCGCGCACACACACACGCACACACACACACACACACACACACACACATTAATTCATTAATTTCAACATTTTTATATTTAAATCAATGAAGCAATCAATACATTGAGCACAATAAAAGAAGGAACACTGGAAAAACTAATGAACATACAACACTTGGAGCTGCAACGAGCAATCTATTATTAATTGACTACTAAATCTATTTTGATAATTGATTAATCAGTTTTAATCATTTTTTAATTTAAAAAAAATCAAATTTCTCTGATTTCAGTTTCTTAAATGTAAATATTTTCTGGTTTCTTTCCTCTCTGACAGTAAACTGAGTATCTCTGAGTTGTGGACAAAACAAGACATTTGAGGACGTCGTCTTTAACTGGAGCAGAGAAAACAAACAGCAGCAGAGAGTCTGCAGAGACTCTGTGTCCTCCTCTGAGAGCTCAGGTAGAACACACACACACACACACACACACACACACACACACACACACACACACACACACACACACACACACACACACACACACACCTGTGTGTTCATCATTAGACCTCGACACTGAAACATTGATCCCTCAGGATGAATCCAGCAACAACAGAACAAAACTAATGACTCAATGTTTCTGTTGTGCTTCAGATTAGAGCTCATTTAACACGTTCAGTGAACGTCAGCATCACACACTCTTTAAATCACTTTTAATACAAAAATAAACTCATATTTCATATTCAAATCAAGGAGATAAACACACACTGATCACTAATGTCATTAATATATCAGTAAAATATTACATCCCTCAGATGGTCTGGCGTTATCCTTTAATATCTTTAAAAATACAGATTTTAAAAATGTACTTCACTACTACTGAAAACTTAAAAATTATGAATTGGCAAAAATTATTATATATAATAATAATAATTATTATTATTATTGTTATTATTAAGACATTTGAAATTTACTGCAATTGTTTTCTCACTGCCTGGTTGTTGTTCTTTCTTTACTCTGTATTGTGTCATTTATTGTAGATTTTAATTTAGTTTTAAATTATTTTTATCCTGTGAAAAACTAACATAACACTCTTACTGATACTGTAAGGGATCAATTAATATACATCTTATTTTATGTGATGAATACAGTGAATTTTCTCAATAAAGTCAGAAAAGAAAGAGTGTGTGGAGTTTTCAGTCAAGAGGATTTATGACTTCATTTGATGCAACAAAAAAAATAATCAGGAATTTAATAAAGCAGCATTTACATATATATGTTATTCTACATGTCAATTGGTGTGTGTGTGTGTGTGTGTGTGTGTGTGTGTGTGTGTGTGTGTGTGTGTGTGTGTGAGAGAGAGACTCACACGTCCACCTGGCACAGGTAGCAGTGGCAGTTCTCGATGACGTGAGCGTGTTTGGAGCGGTCGAACACGGGGACTGGACCTTTGTCGCTCTTGGTCCTGACGTTGTAGTCGGCCGGGTCGATGGACACCGCCATGACGTGGACACACAGGTGACACACGAACATGATGCCCGTACACTGAACTCAGGTCAGGACTCACACACACACAAACACTGGAGGATCATGGGAATGCTGAAACCTGAACAGACACGTCCGTTTATCTATTTAAATATTATGCTAATAACCAACTGATGTGTGAGAGTTTTTAACTGGAGTATCATCATCAGATCAATATTTTCTGACACTTTATCGACCAAACAATTAATCGATTAATTTGGAAAATGACTGACAGATTAATGAACATTTGTGATTCTGATTTGACAGAATCTCACCTCTCATCAACAGCTGAGTGTTAAAATCTTTAAATATTACAACTTAATCTTGAAGCATCAGATTATTTCTGTTCCAAACCGTAACCCTGATTACGGGAGCCCATTTCCACCACTGAAACAAAAACTCTCCCCATGGTGTTAAAGGATACGATGTAGCCTGCGGGGATCCAGTGGGCGGGCAGCAGGGGGACGAACACGCCAAAGCCAGTAACGGCGAAGTAGACGTAGAGCAGCCAGGCAAGCAGCTGGAAGGGGTGGGGCGGCCAGCTCCAGCCGTTGGTCCGCGAGCAGAGCGGCACGTCGGCTCGGTGCGTGCCGTCCTCGCCGACCGGCGCCGTGCGGTTCGGGTTCCTACTGCACATGTCCATCCTGGACCTGGACCTGCACGCACGCACACACACACACACACACACACACACACACACACACACACAGAGGGCACATCAGAGAGAGTTTTCCTGTCGGAGAGCGTGCTCGCTGTCACATGACCCAGCTGATGAACTGCAGGCTTAAGATAACAAAGAGCAGCTTCATCATCACTGAAACATCTGAACAACTGACACACACGATGATGGTCTCACACACACACACACACACACACACAGGAACAACCAGGCCAACACACACCAGGTTCTTATGATCACAACATATATTCTTATTACAATTATTATTAGAGAAATTGATCCATATTTTTCATCAACTTCTGACATTTTAATAGACCAACTAACTAATCGATCAATGGAAAAATTATTGCCAGATTGATTACTAGTTGAAGAATAGGTCCAAACATGTGAAAACAGGTGGAACACACAGACAGACACTCCATTTTTCAACTGACAAGATTTTAATAATCAACTATTTGTTTAGGTTACTTAATTTCAAGCCGCACCAAAAAATACCAAAGCAATTATCAAAAATTACATTTCTGTCCATAAAGCAGTAATTCTCAAAGCTCAAATTCATTAAACAAACTTTAAATTGTTTTTATACAATCTCTGAGAAACTATGATCAACATTTCTCCATATTTTAATGTTGCGATTTCACAAATAAGCAATTATAAGTAAATAAGTTAAATTAATTTTGATTAACTGATTAATTAAATAATTGTTAGTTGCAGCTTTAATTATGGCGATTTCCATAATAAAAATGGGGTACTGTTGAAAGATATTTATGACTAAATAAACTGAGTACATTTTCTGCAGATTAAATGATAAAGAAAATAATCATTTGTTGCTCGAGCTGCAGTGATTATCTAGTCAACTAATCAAACAAAATAAAATTAGGTGACAACTCTTTTGAGCATCAGTTAATGTTTTCAGTCTATAGCTTGTTAAATGTGAGGATTTTCTGCTTTTGTTTGTCATTTCAGACAGTAAATGAAGAATCTTTGGGTTTTGGACGGTAGGTTGGACAAAAGAAGACATTTAAAGACTTAATGTACTGAAAAACAGATTAATCGACAGATTATACGAGTTGAGATTAAATAGTTGCAGCCCTACAGATAAATCAGTGAATCTACTTGCCTGACAGAAAATTATTCAGCAACTCTTCTAATAATCAATTATCTGTTTGTGTTATTTAATTTCGACCTGCACTTAACAATCTCATTATTTTCTACATTTATTATCTTCTGATAAATGTCCATCAGAGTCCAAAGACATGTCTCCAGATGTCTTATTGTGTCTGACCAACAGTCCAAAGAAGATTCAGTTTACTGAGACAGAAGAACTGTAAGGCAGCTTTTAAACTCAGCAGAAGAGAACACTTTTAATATAACTATATCCAAAATCTATCATCATATCTAGTCTCATATCATGATACAGTATAATACTGATATATCGCCATTTTCCATTTTCATTTCACAACTTTCCTAAAATAACAATAATCTATTTTTTCTTCAGACAACATTAATTAGATAACTATTAATGTTAGAAGACAGAAATGCTCTGACGGTTCGTTCTTACAGCAGGTCAGTGATTCTGTCTGTTACATCTGTTGGTCTGATGAAGACAATAATCAGAAGATTCGATCCATCATGATCAGCTCATGATCATGTAACCACATGAAGTGGTGATCAGTATTACAAATCAATCAGACAAAGCAGTAAAACAGGTCTGAGATCAGCTCACCTGTTCAGGTTAACGGGATTCCGATCCTCATCCCGGAGGTCTGGGCCTGACCTTCCCCTGGTGGGGCCGGGAGGACCCGAACCAGGCTGCTCCCGAGCACGACCACTCGGTCCGTAGAGTCCGATCAGAGAACTTATAGACCCGGTTCAGACCAGTCCCGGTCCAGCTGTTAGCTCACATCCATCCTGGGTCTCAGCTCGGAGCTAACAGGCTAACAGACACACATCAGTCTGAGTCTGTTGTGTCTTTATGATCCCATAATATTCACATCACCACGGTGCTTTAATGGATCTTAGCCGCTATGCTAATCTGCCAAACACAGCTAACTGTTAGCCTTGTTAGCCCGCCATGATAGCTAGGCTAGCTACCGTTATCTAACGATGTAGAGACAGTGAGGCGGTAACTGCAGACAGATACTCAGACAGACTGTAACCGTTAATGTTTAACTGTTTAAATATTTAATTACCCGCTAACCAGCTAGTTAGCCTGTTAGCTGCTGATGCCTACCATCGTCTCAGCCCTGTACGCCGTCTCCTTGGTAACGCTCCAGCTCCGCTCTTATTGGTTACTGGAGCTGATCCCGCCCACTGAGCTGTAGGAAGCCCCCAGACCTGCGAAAAATCTCGCGAGATTTACATTTTAACCCAAAAACGATCTTTCTGTAACTCTAACCAGTTGTTTGTCTGCCTCTAAACATGCTCATATCTGAAACACATTGACACTCACATTATGAAACATCAACAGTTTGTATACCGAGAACAATGAGGAAACAACGCGGGCTAATCTCGCGAGAGTTTGACAAATTAAGGGCTCTCTTAACATGACCGCTGTGGGCTGTGTGAACGTATTGTGTCCAGCAGGGGGCAGCAGCTACATGAACACACACACTGAGAAACTTTATTGAGCTCAAACCAGAGAAATTCATTTGTTAAGGCGCTTCAATCCTTATTTATGATTTTTATTTATTTATGTATTTATTTATTTGTTTGTTTGTTTGTTTGATTATTTTACGCTTAAAGATGTCTGATTTATGGTTAGTTTTTTTCAGTTTTTACAGATATATGGATTATTGTACAGGATAATTGCACATGTTGTAATACACATTTGGTGTGTAGTATCATACTAAGAGAAGAATACAATATTGACATGTAAAATAGTTGATAAAATGATGATAACTGCATAAAGATTCAAGGAGCAAATTAATATAATATTAAACTAATGCTTTTACAGAAATTTAAATTTAAAAAATGTAGAATAATATTTAATTTTAGAATTAATCGTTATGATACATAGAATTAAGTAAATATTTAAAGTACACATGACACAAACACACACAGAACAGCACAGAACACAGGGGACAGTGACATTTGATCTTCTGTTCAGAATTGTAAATCTACAATTATTGAACATCTGCAGAGGATTGATTTGAAAACTGATCAGTAATTTATGGCTCCTGGCTGAAAAGCTTCTTGCACACTTTTGTTTATGTAACCATACAATCTTAGTGGGAACAGTAAGTTTTGCATTTTCTGTCACTAATTAAAGAAATAAATGAAGCTACCGATGTGATTTTATCTGTGGTCTGAAGACGTCTGTTCGTCTGGACGATCTGACCTGCAGATCATGGTCTGACTCCTGTTTCACCTCCTGTGAACTGGATGTTGCACTTGAACATATTGTGATTTCAGTGATATTTGGATTAATCGTTCAGTCCCAGTGTGACGGTGGGACTGTGCAACTGTCCCTCAGACACCAGTTTGTCCCTCAGCTGATGGTGTTCTCATTTTAAACTGTTATGCATGAAGACAAAGACAATTTGACGTCCCACTGCTGATGCTGGAGGAAAAAAACTTGTCTTGTAGTCTGATACCTGTGTGTTCAGGTGAACTTGCATGCAGACACGTATCAGGCCACTAGAGGCAGACAAAGCACATACAACATCAGAGCAAACAGTCAGTATCCAGTTTATTAGGAGAGATGTAATGAAAATTAAATTCTCTTTGAACAAGAAGGGAAATTTTACAGAATTTGGTAACCATTTATTGACCATTCCAATCATATTAATCAATCTTTAGAAAAAGAGTCAGAGTGGCTTCTTAAGTGGTTCTGTTAGACCCAGGAAATATTTTATTTAGCTTTTGTTTAGACCGGTGTGACCGATGTCTTATCTTAAATTGTAGGAGACCATGTTTACACAAACTGATGAGTCTGATCGAGGTCTGCGGCTCGTCTGTAGTCTCTTCACCTGCGTCCTGCTGACAAACTGATTTCAGGTGGTCTGTTGTCGTTGTACACGACAGACTTTCTAGGGACCATCTTTGCTCTTTGATCTTGTGTTCTTTGATCCAATCATTTTAAAAAGTTCTCTTTGTAAAGTTCTGCAAATGCTTCAGTGATGTTAACTCCTAAGTATTTAAACTGAGTCGAAACTTTAAAGGACAGAGTTTTAAACATTTGTACATCAGCTTTGATTGGGAACAATATACTTTTACTAATACTGATCTTATATCCTGATATTTGTCCAAATGTACATGAATCATCCACATGAAGAGAGATTTGATCCCGCTGTATTCAGGTGAAGTTTGTAAAGAGATGGTAAGAGTTTCCATCACTAAAACAAAAAGCAGCAGTGACAGTGGACAGCTCTGTCCTGTAGACATGTCACATGGAAATAATCTGACCGTAGTTTATTTGTCTGTACTGAGGGGAGTTTGATCCATGAAATAAATTTGGAGCCAAAACCAAACCTCGACAGTCAAAGACCGGTCCAGCATCCAGGGATTTTGTTATTTCAGAGTGGGAACGAGAGTCAGATGAGTATATAATATCAAATAATCTGCAAATATTATCAAACATTTGTCTTTTTTTTAAAGAATCCCATCTGATCTTCATGAATTATTGTTGGGAGCACATTTTCTAATTTAATGGCCATTATTTTAGCTACATTTTTGTGTCTACATTTAGCAGAGTTACTGGTCTACATGATGCTGGATCAACTGGGTCTTATCCTTTATTATGTAACCAGTACACTGATGCCTTGTACAGTGTTGTTGGGAGATGATTCATTAAAAACCTTTAGAAGGAGGGGGCCGATTTCTCCAACAAACATTTTATAAAATTCATGTGTGTAGCGTCAGGACCAGGTGATTTTGAACTACATGTTACCAGAGGAACCTCCTCCAAAGTAAAAGTCTGCTTCCCATAAATACACTTTTAGAAACACCTGGGCTAACGTTTGTTTGCAAATAAAGAGCTATTCAGGATGTTTTCAATTCTATATATGTTCCATCAGCTAGTAAACTATTGTCCATTCACCAGGTTCTGGATGTATGTCTATGGGGGAAGTTTAGTTCTAGTTTTAGTGGATTACGGCCCAATAAGACAATGGCCTCATAATCAATGTATTTTACTGCAATTTGGAGTCTATAAATAAAATCAGATCAGGAGAATGAATTGATTGAGGGACTGAGGGAAAAGACGTCTGCTGAGTTGTGTGTCTCCACATGTCTAACAAGTTCTGGATCAGTTTGGCTGATTTGGACACAGACTGCTGTCTGTTTGATGATTTAGAAAGAAAGAATTAGGTTGTGTGTGTGTGTGTGTGTGTGTGTGTGTGTGTGTGTGTGTGTGTGTGTGTGTGTGTGTGTGTGTGTGTGTGAAAGTAGTGTATGGAAGCCAGCACTGAACCTGTGAACTTCTCTTCATCAAAGTTTGGGGAGTAGACATTAGTGTTACTGAGGTGTTATACATTTCTACAGTTACTATATCTAACATTTGAGATTATAGAATTTAAAATTTAAATAGAAAACATTTCCAACCCAGTTTCTATATAGGTGTTTATATGCTCAGTTTGTTTTCTGCAGAAAGGCAACATCTGCCCCCAGCTGTTTAAGATCAACTTAAACTTTCCAGGATACATTTTTAAAACAAACCTCAGCACAGTTTCTTCATCAGTCTTAAAGGATCCATTCATGTTTCTGTCTGTGATCTACTGTAGTTCAAGATAAAATGTTAGAACAAGAACATCATTGCATCCACAAAATAAAGAGGGGGGGGGAAAGGAAGAAGAAAAAAAACAACAAAACAAACAAAAATGAGAAAGAAAGAAAAAAATACATATAGAAAAGCCTGCAGACAGTTTCATCCAACAAGGTTTGAACTCTGAACCCTTCAATATTCACGTCTGTCCTGTGTGTAAGAAGCTTCTTACATTCTTGGTGACTGTTTGTTGTGTCTGCTCCAGGGACGTTACTCTGTCCATCCTGTCCATCTCTGACTGTTTCCCGTGTCTTCGTAGATGCTGGCTGCTCTGCCTGCACCGAGCGCAGCCGTGCTGATTCACCCAGTGGCTCTTCATGCACAGCTCCCGTGTCGTCTTTAGTTTCTTCATGGTGACAGGATATGTTTTTTTTAATTTCTTTAAATGATGTCGCTGTCTCTGGATGACGAGAGCATCCTCTCTCAAAGTCTGCAGGGAGAGCGTGGTCTCAGCTGTCCGCCATCTTTGGACTGACGAGCATGAAAGGAGTCATGCGTGGTTTCTTCTTCATATCAGAAGTTGCTGCTTAGTTTATATTCAGTTTTGCTCCTTTTTATCTGTTACTGAGGGTTCGAATATGTGTATTAGGGATTTATGTCGGAGCTTCTTTCTTCTGCAACCAACTCCTTTAGGGAGAAAACCCAAAAGTCTCACAATTTATATCCTGAGATGGTCCAAAATATATCTAGGAGTGTTTATAATTTATCAAGGAATCAAATGGTTTTGTCAAATTAAGAATTATATCATCTGCTAGAAGATTATTTTTGTGGGTTGTTGGATCTCCTTTAAATTACTTAATATCTGTGTCTTGCCTGATTGTCTCAGTGAGAGTGTCACTGGCTGCAACGAGGAACCCAGGAGACAGGAGGCAGGGGACATTTGTCCATTGGTGATAATTCTGGCTCGAGTTTTTTTTTTTTTTTTTTTTACAAAGAGTGCTACCAAATTAATAAAACAAGAACCCCGTCCAAACTTAGCCAAGACCCTGAACAAATAAAAACCAGTCCAGCCAGTCAAAGGCCTTCTCAGTGTCCACAGTCACGGCTTCACTCGGCTCAGCCCTGAAATTTACCAAATGGATGATTTTAAATAAGCTACAAACTACTGGCAGTGGATCTCTTCAGAATAAAACCTGTCTGCTCTGAATTGATCAGTTTTGATAAATATTTTCTTAGCCTCTTCTCAAGAGCTTCAGAAATCAGTTTATAATCTGAATTCAACAGTGAGACACGTCAAAAAGACGAGCATTTGAATGGATCTTAAGAGCAATTAAAGCCATGAAGAATGAATCAGGGAAGCTGTGAGTTTTGGATTCTAGATTAATTACATTCATAAGAAGAGGAATAAGTAAATCCTTCAATTCTTCATAAAAGACATGTCAGAAGGACGGACTGAATGAATCCAAGTCCACAGTTCAGTCCTGTATTAGACCCACAGCCAAAGCACAGGAGCCTCTGCAGAGTGGAGGCCAGTCAGCTGCAAACGATTGGCCAGCGGCTGTCTGTCATTGGACAAAGAAATGACATGATGTGAGGCGGGACAGACGACTGAGACGACGGATCGTGCAGATGTGGACAATTTGCTTGTGTACATCAGATATGAATGTGATGGTTCCTGTTCTGTTGACCGCTGAGAGCAGAACCACACCTGGGTCTTATTCCAGCTGCTGAACACCTTTATCCATGAGAACGAGCTTGATTGGAGAAAGTGTGTTGGCGTCTGAAGGGACGGTCCCGGGGCCGTGACACGTCGCCAAAGCAGAGAAGCAGCGTGGATTAATGAGGTGACACACTGCAGCATCGATCACGAGGTACCTGCTGTGAAGAAGATCCTCCATGAGCTGAAGTCTGTTCTCAACTCAGCAGTGAAAACAGTGAACTGATGCATTCTGGTGTTTGTCACATGGTCTGAGATGCTTCATACAGAGGCCAGGTGGTTATAAAGAGACTTTTCCTCGAGGTCCAGGTGTTCTTACAGGACAAAAACGTCCCCTTACAGATGTTTCTGAACATACAGTGTGGCTCAGTCAGCTGGCACACTTGTTGGATATTTTCTCAGAGACTCTGTCAACAGTTAGACAGGTGATGTCTCTGCAGAGTCCCATAAGGAGGCTAATAATAATCCATCTTCACATTTCATGTTTGTGTATAGGCTAATGCATACGTGTAGACACAGTGCACCATCACCTGAACAACTGTATTTTCATTAGTGTGCAGGTCTGATGTCACTAGTTAGTTTTTATATGCGTGAGGATGTTCTGCTGCTCCAGTTTGTCTCCATCTTGGCCTTGTTCTTGTGCAATAAGCTGCATGTTCTCACCTCCTCTTTCACTGCTGACATCAGGACCTGCTGCTGAGTTGTTGCCCAGCTGGCCAGTGGTTCATCACTTCTCTTATTCTACATCTCTACAGTTTAAAGAGGCGTGTTGACAGTCAGTGCACCTCGAAGCAGGACTGAAAGACTGGATTTAGCCTGAAAACAGTTGTGTGTTTTTGGTCCCACTTGGAATATTGACTTGTCAAGATAATGACAATGATGACAAAGTATATCTTTTGTGTTGTTCACACCAACAGAACGTTCTGATATTTGTGGTGTTTCACATCTTAGTTGCTGAAGTCTCGACTTGGATAATGTGTGAACGACATCAGAAAGATATTTTTGAAGAAACAGAACACTTATGACTCTGAGATGATGAAATGCGTCACAGTGCACTTTCCTTTCAGTTATGCAACAGCCTGATGTGTGTGTATGTGTGAACGAATGAGATACAGCTGTTATTCTTCATGTTCTCACTTGGTGTGTGTGTGTGTGTGTGTGTGTGTGAGGGAGAGAGAGAGAGAGAGAGAGAGACAGAGGTGCTGCACCTTGCAGTGTGTGAGAACTGTTTCTGTACACGGTGTCTGTGGTCGGGGACAGACTCAGGCCGTCTGAGGGACAGGACTGACAAAAGCAAAAAGTTCATCAGCTGTTCGTACGTGACGGGAGAAAACGTTTTACATCGAAGGTGAAACAGTTCCAAGTCCTGGTTTAGATTAAAATTGTTTTATTGTACAACAACTACTACAACTCCAATAAAAAACACACAAGGAACTATTTAACTATTTAAAGACACGCAGAAGCAAATTCATTTTCTGGTATGTAGGGCAGCTTTGCTCCACTGGAAAGGTGGTTTATCACGTTTTGTCCACTGGAAGGACACTTTAGAGGACACCACATTTTGTCTATTTAGGGGCATGAAGGCACGTCTCTGTTGTAGCAGACAGGGTGACCTACTCTGCTGTATTTTAATTTTATCTATAATGATGGTGGTGCACACTGTAAAAAAACTGAAGCTCTGAGTTAAAGAGAAAAATCAAAAGCATATACAATAAAACTGAAATAGAATAAAAACGAAACAATAGCAATAAAGTCTTAAAACACAAAATTACAACCAGTAGCCGACCTGTTTTGTTGTAAACTGATATGATTGAAGTTAAACTTTGTAAACTGACAGCAGCTCTGTGTGTCTGAGTTTGTGTTTCTGATAATCGTCTCCTCCTGTGGGGTTGAAGAGGTTAATTGTTTGATGACCATAAAAACCTCCTGCAGTTTAACAGAATCTGTGTTTCTGAATCCTAATGATGTGAAAGTGGAACGACTCTGAGAAACAAGCAGGAACAAACCCACAGTTTGGATTCAAAGAGCCTGAGTCAGCTGACAGATGTGGGTCCCACAGGGGCCTCCAGCAGGGCCCGACCACAAACACACACACACACACACACACACACACACACACACACACACACACACACACACACACACACTGATTCAAAGCAGGAAGATGTGGTCGCCCTGCAGGTTACACAACAGAGTCAAGAGTCTGCTGGAGGAGAACACACACACACACACACACACACACGCACACATACACACACACACACATACACACACACACACACACACACACACACACACACACACACACACACACACACACGCACACACACACACACGCACGCACACACACACACACACACACACACACACACACACACTGGTTAAAGTCAATAGTATTCAAGTAAAGTAATAAAATAAAAAATAATGTCAAAAGTAAATTTGCTGAGAGTGAAAACATCAAGAAAAAGAAAGAAAATACAGATGTTTAATTTTAAATAATAAAATCATCCCCACATCACAAACTGGTCACATGATCACAGTTCATATTTGATCATTTATATTTTTACAAACACAGACACATTAAAGAACTAGTCTGTAGGATCGTCTCCCTCTCACCTCCATGTGTAGGAGAACCTACAGCAGCCATGAAACTCATAAAAACATGAACGTCTGTATCGAGGCAGTGTTTGGTTTGTCTGTTCTGGGCTCCTGTAGAAACATGGCGGTCCAACATCCCTCTGAAGATATAAAGGTTGATTCTAAGAAAAACAAAAACACAACGACTCTTATTTTCAGCTGATTAAACACTAACGAAAACATACTGATGAATAAATCTGACAGACTGCACCTTTAAATTCAGACACTCAGAGAATAAAGGTGCTAACTAGAACCAAAAAGGGTTCTTTGGCTTGTCTCCATAGGAACATATTTTTGGGTTCTGAAAGATTTTTTTTTATAAAAGTTCCTCAGAACCCAACATAAAGTGTTACACCATCTGTGAAAGGTTCCACCCAGAACCCCCTATGAGAGGTTCTAAAAGAGAACCCTTCTTTGGTGTAGTGGTTCAACCCAGAACCCTCTCTTGTGGTCAGAGTCTTTCCTCCTTCTAAGGGTGCTAATAAGAACCCACCCAGGAGGTTTCACAGAGAACCCTTGTACATTTCAAGGATTTTAGTTAGAACTCACCCAGGCGGTTCTACCAAGGACTCATATATTTCCCAGGGGTTTCATCTACAGCCCACCTTGGGGTTCTACTGAGAACCATTTTATTTTATGGTACAAAAAACCCTTGATGAAAGGGTTCTCCAACAGTTTCAACAATCCTCAAAGAACCGTTTCTTCCAATGGGTTCTTTAGATGAAAACAGTTCTTGAAGGAGCTCATAGTCTTACAAAGAACCCTTGATGAATCCCCCATTCAAAAAAGGACCTCTTCAGAAGTGAATGGTTCTTCAGGAATAACCCTTTTAGAACCCTTATCTCTCAGAGGGTAGATGTATATCATGTTTTAGTCAACATTAACAGTGTTCCATAAATCAGACACTTGTTTGCGTTCTGTAAAATAAAGTTAGACAGAGTGGTGAACTCTGTAAAAGCAGAACCAAACATCTCTAGAACGGTTCTCTCAGAGTTTTTCTGATGGAAATAAGGAGAACACTTGACTGGTGGATTTTATGACTGATATTTTTATAATCTGATGATAATCAGAGCCGGTGGCTGCAGAATAAATTAATCTCTGGTTCTCATTAGTTCATTTGTCAAACTTCTTTTATAAAGTTCATGCCAGTGAGGCTGTTTTGGATCATGTGACCAGATTCAGAATCATCGTGGTTAAAATATGAGCAGAACGTGGTTTATTTCATTAAAAACATCCACAGGTCACCGGAGAACGTTTCAGCTGTTCAATCAGACTAAACTAACACTAAAACATTTAACCTTGTGTTTGATGTTTAACTGTCACATGACCTGTGGCCAGCTGATGACATCATCAGGACTGTGTGACCCGTGTGTCCTCGGCGCCATCAGCCTGACCCTCATTAACAAACATCATTAGCGGAGACGAGGCAGCCAACAAGTCCTGGCAGACTGGACAGGTCAGGTTCTGGTCCAACGGGTCAACCTGTCCTGGACTCAACCTTCACGACACAAACACACACAGGAACCAGCTGATGGAGGTGATGAAGAGTCCTCCTCCTCCTCCTCCTCCTCCATCCATTCATTGGGAAAATAAATCGATCAGTTGTTTGGTCCATAGAACGTCCAAAAATGTTGATCAAAGAGTGAACCTTCATTCTGCTGTTGACTTGTTCTTGGAGAGTTGGACGCTGTGTCTCTTTGTCCTGACTTATGTTTGAGGACAAAACTGAGTCATTAAAAAAAAAAAAAAGAATAGTCTTCAGGTTCTTAGAACCAAAAAAAAACTGCTCTGGTTCCAGGAAACATCTGGACAAATTGTTCTCCCATTGTTCTACAGTCGCCTCTGTTTCTTCTTCTTCTTCTTCTTCTTCTTCTTCTTGTCCTTCTTCTTCTCCTTCTTCTTCTTCTGTGTTAGGTTTCACATGGTTCCTGCTGGTCACAGCTGGAATCAAACATCTGCTGACTCACCTGGAAACACTCAGCAGCACCAGCAGGACAGACAGTAGTCTGTGTCCTGATGGTGAGAGTGGATTAAATGATAAAAACAGGAACAGCTGCTGATCCGATCAATAAAACCAGATCAGAAAACAGTTTTTCACCACAGATGCAGGTTTTCTGCGTCAGTAGTCTGACTCACTGGAAACACACTGCTGGTATAAGTACTGTCATTGGTCACTTGTTTGAAGTGGTGTCCGTATTCAAAGTCTGTGGGAAACAAGAACAACCTCCGAACTGCAACCTGCACGCTAAAATCAGTGAATTAGCACCTGGGATGCTAACAATACAAACATAAACAAGCTAACAGTTGCTAGCTTTTTGTTTTGCAGTGATGTAGTCATTTTAACACCAGAACTCACCTCCTAACATGCAAATGTTCCACCAGAAGTTCCCCCTCGACACTATTTTTCAGCAGCACCAATGCCTGCATCCTGTGCGTAGCTCCGCCCAATGAGGGTTTTCAAAAAGGAACAGAAGTCATTAGTTCATCACAATAGATGCATTTCTGTGGGTTTTCTGGTGCAGAGAAATTCATGTTCATGGAGCTAAATTTCTCATAATTTCTCCATAAAAGTGAACTGGAAAATCTTTTTTATGATACTTTGGTCTGTCTGCATAAAACTTTTTGAACATGTGAGCAGAGTACTGTGTGTTTCCAGCTGTGTTCTTGTGAAAAATGATGAAATCAGTACCTCTATTTGACTAACAAATAAAATTCACTGGATTCAAAACTTAAATTTTGAATTTTGACATTTAGCATTGGAAATTAAAATGTATTTATTTTTTTCTTGCTAAAAATCAACTCTGTCTACCAATTACAGCCTGATAAACACATGAAATCATCTTTCTTATCTTGTCATGTGTAACCACATGTCTGAACAGGTTCCACAGTAAATTTTGTGTTTCCACGACAAAAAGAAAATGAATGTGTGGGACTTTTCCTTAACAATCCACTGAAGTCCAGCTGTAGGTGCAGAGCCCTGTCCGTCCTCCTCTGTGGCTCCTCCTGACATGTCTTCTGTTTTTGTCCTGGTTAAATGATGTTTTGGGGAGACAGACTGAAGACCCTGGAGGGGTTAAATTCATGATTTGTGATTCTGGGCTGTATGAATCGAACTGTCTCGATGTTGTGGTTGAAAATGTTCTGATGAATTTCCAGAGAAACGAGAATATGTGTTTCACAGCCGCCTGATATGAACTGAACTCCTGTTGCACAATCACACATTCATCACACTCATCTGCTGCCCACACACACAGTCACATGTTCACCCAGAGAACAATTAAACATCTTCACGCCTCACAACATGAAAACATCGGTCTTTCATCAGAAGTCAAACGAAAAATCAGTCATACAGAAAATGTCAAAAAATGGTGAAAAATGAATCCTGTCATAATCTTGTTAAAAATAACTTTATGAATTCACACACTGCAGATTCATGTTTTGCTTTTACATCAGGTTGTTAGCGTTAGTAACTTTTCCAACTAATCGAGGTCACAACAGCTGATTCTGACAGTCACTGTTTACGTTTATCAATTATTAAAAAAAACAATAAAAGAATAAGCAAACAACAATATTAAAATAAAAACAAGCTGACTGAATTCAGAATATTCCCAAAATCAGATGACACATCGCACACACAGGATCTAAATAGGGAAGTGTGTGTGTGTGTGTGTGTGATGTAAACCAGTGTGTGAGTCAACTCTGCACAGCTCTGTGTGTTCCCGCGGCATGCTGGGATACGCCCGTCACTGTCAAAGGGTCAGAGCTCAGTACCACTTCTGCCATCAACACTGAAAAGTCCAGCTGGTTGCTCAACATCGAGCTGAAACATGGCGAAGCGGCAGAACCTGACCGTCCCTGTGAGAACACACAAACAGAACCACAACCGCAAACACAAACCGTCACATTCTGATTCATCACAGGTTTTATGAGTCTGTCTGATCTTTGGTCCATTAAATGTCAGGAAAAGTTGACCGGAGTCTAAGATGATTCCTTTTTTACTTTTTTCTTTAATGAAATGTTGATCAATATGCATTGTCTCTGGTATATATATATATATAGCATTAAATGCAGGACTGCAATGCATTGTGGGGGATATACACTAACATGCATTCACTCCCTCAACTGTCTGAGTTCACTTCAGGTTTTCAGACAAATGGAAGGAGGTGGTGGGGTTCTCCTGACGGAACATGGCGAGGGGAAGTGAAAGGGGTGTGTTGAACGTGTTGTGACGCTGCATGCAGCCTTCCAGGAATAACCTGCAGACACTATCAGGGCAGAATACAGTCTGTGGCCTCGGCATGTTCTCCTCACTCCTCAGTGACTACAAATAAATAAATGGATTTATGTGACAGTTAAGGAGAGACGTGAGATGTCCAGACAGCTGACGATGTGGTCTTACAGATCTCATGGTAAAATCTGATTGGCTGATAAGATAAACTTTTTTTTCCTGAGGGAAAAATAAATGTGCAGATGTTGCAGCAAACAGTCGGAAGAAGTTATTTTTACAGATCATGTATCTGTATTTACTGACTGAGTGAATTCAGGCTGCGTTCACACTCAAACTTCTTTCTGCTCTGTTTACACTTTTTCATTGTTTTTGTCTGTGGATGCCGAGTCAACAGCAGCCAGTGATTAGATTTAGATTAGACCTACAGTTACATGTCTTTCAGGAAGAAAATACACCATCATCTGTTCTGCAGTAAAAGTAAACAGCTGCCGGTGTGGACCAAAAAACCACCTAGAATTTCCCTCTGATCCTGGACAGGTCCCTGACAGATCCAGAGCAGTTCCCTGCTAGGCCCCCCCCCCGGCCCTTGGCTGTAATAGAGATTCCCCCTCAATGATGCAGTGAATGTGGCCCCACATGTTAAGGAGGGTGACTACTGAAGGCTAGAAATTGATTGTGAACTGGCAGGAAGTCAGAGGGCTTTCAGTTGCGATGTGAAATTTTGAGGTGGCTGTGTCCATAGGAAGGTAACATGAGCAGCTTGTTGTGTTGCCAGAAGATTCTGGAAAACTGATGATGCATTAAGACTTTCCTGTTTCAAGTCATCAACATGTGTGAATGTGTAGCCTGAGAAGCGGGAAAAAAATATGTAAAATAACTTTAGTTTGTTAAATTCATATCAGATTTGGCTGTTCAATATGAATGTCTGATGATTTATTCTTTTTTTTTTTAAATTCAGTGCGCCAAACGAAACTCCTTTATCAGCCTACCTGAGTGTATTTTATCAGCAAGACTCTCATTTTAATGCCTTTCTTAATCATTGGTGATATAAATATCAGATTTTCACACAGTTAGAGACAGTCAAAGTGCTCGTCCTTCTCCCCACCTGCCCAGTGTCATCTGTCCTGCACGCCTCGCGCTCCTTCACGTCCTAAATTAAAGAATTTATTTGGACCAAACCAGAGCTGGTGATTGTTGGACAGTGGAAAGATAAACCAAGACGTTTTTGTTGAGTTTTATTTAGTTTCTGAAAAGTCTGAATGAAGCTGACGATGATGATGTTTTTCAAAAGGATTCTGGTCAGTTTGTTGAGATCAATAAATCAGCTGTTTCTGGTTAAACCAAACGTCTCTTCCTCTTTCTTTTTAAGTGCACCAGCTAATATAAAAATAAATTATGATTCCTCTTATTCATAATTCCTCAGAGAAATGTTCTCCATGTGCAGTTTGAGAACCTCGTATCTGTTTTATCCTGTAACTGTGATGCACACTGACTGACAAAGGTAAAAAACGTCTCTGACTGATGATTCGTATCTTGAACTTTCAGGGGGCAGCTCTCGCTGAAATACAGATTTTTTTTCGGTGTAGTCTTTGAAGTTGAAATTCCTGTGATCCTGTTCAGTTGTTCTGGGGCAGATTTACTGTAATCTCACCCAGTAAATGTGACTCATCAGTGGACGTGAGAGGAGACGACAGAGGGACAGACAGAGAAAAGGGACGCTGGTCTCAGTGGGAGTCTCAGACTGTCAGAACACACAGATCAGGGGGTCACGTAAGAATCAACAGTGACGGAACGATGTGGACGTCCCACACCTGTTTCCGTCTGACCCTGACGCGTCTGTCTGGACTGTCTGACCCCCCTGCTGTGACACAACCAGCATTGAACAATGAGGGGCTTCCCAAAAGTCCTGCAGGGGCAGCACACCGTGTTCCTCGGTCCACACAAACATCAGAGCTCCTCCTGCTCCTGCTGGTAAACCACAGTCCTCAGCTGGAGCACGCTCAGTACATCCACGTGACAGCGAGCTCTCTCATTGTCAACAAAAAAGAATAAAGAGGTTCTCGTGGGCACAGTGTTTCATCTTTGAAATATACTGCAGTTCTCCAGTTAATCACATGATCACAATTCTTACAACCACAATTATAAAAAAAAATGTGTAAAAAATAAAAACAGAATGCAGTGATTTGTGAAACCTTTAGACCTATATTCAACTGAATCCACCACAAAGACCAGATATTTATTGATCAGACTGATCAACTTTAATGTTTGTAGTAAATCTGCAGTCGTTGTGTTTCAGGATCCTGTTTCTCTCTGTGATCCATCATCTTTTCTTCTAACACTCAGTCAGTGTTTGTGAACTGAGACACTAACTGTTGAAGTTTTAAAGGTCAATTCTGTCTCATTCTTTCTTGATATTCGTCTTCAGCTGATCAACAGTCCACAGTCTCTGTTGTCCTATTTTGTCCTTCATGATGCACCACACATTTTCAATGGGAGACACGTCTGGACTGCAGGTCCAGGTCAGTCTAGGACCTGAACTCTTTTAAGACACGCTATTGGAACACGTCCACAATGTGTCTCAGCATCGTCTCTGAAATAATCAGGGACGTCTCTGATAAAGACGTCAGTGATGGCAGCATGTGTCTCTCTGAATCCGTCCAAACATCACAGCTGCTGTCTGTTGAAGTCAGTGCTGGGAACAATCTGGACGGTCCTTTTCCTCTTCAGCCCGGAGGACACGACGTCCATGATTAGTGAAAACAGTCTGAAATGTGGACTCGTCAGACCACAGGACACTTTTCCTCTTTGCGTCCGTCCGTCTCAGATGAGCTCTGGTCCAGAGACGTCTGCAGTGTCTCTGGATGTTGTTGATATGTGTCTTTCTCTTTGAGTCTGAACTTACATTTGTAGATGCAGAGACAAACTGTGTTTACTGACAACGGTTTTCCAAAGTGTCCCTGAGTCCATGTAGTGTCCTTTATACAATGATGAGGGTTTTTAATGCAGCGCTGCCTGAGGGGTCAAAGGTCACAGACAGTCAGTGTTGGTTTTCAGTCTTGTTCCTTACGTGCAGAGATTTTGCCTCTTTAATACCCAATCATGATCCTGTCACCTGTTACCAACTCACCTGTTTACCTGAGGAACGTTCCAAACAGCTGTTTTAGGAGAATTCAACAACTTTCACAGTCTTTTGTTGAACCTGAGTCTAATTCAGAATGGCTGTATATGCACAAAAAAGCAATAAAGTTTTTCAGTTTGAACATTAAATATTTTGTCTGTCAACTGTATAAAAGTCAAAGAATTTTGCAAATCATTGCATTCTTATTTATTTATTTATTTATTTATTTATTTTTACATTTCAATCACCGTGCCGACTGTTTTGGAATTGGGTTTATATTTTCAGGTGATTGTGCACTAATGAAAATGTGCTGATGAAGAACTTATTCCGTTTCTGCCATATTCTGACAATAAATCAATGATCTGACACACTGGACTTTATTGATACTTTAATTCTACATGTAAGACCTGATTTTATTCACAATAATCAGACAAAGCATCAGGACTTCCTGATCTGGTTCATGTTTGTGTTAAAGAGTTGGATGAAGGTGACTATAGATCAGAGGGTGTGGTGACAGGTAAATACATTCTCAGCCAATCAAAACACTGGACTCATTGCTGTGGAACAGCTCAGCCAATCATCCATTAATAATTATAAATGATAGTGGGAAATATTTTCATTTCTTTTCCACCAAACTGTTGGACATTATTCAGGGAGGAATCAGTGAATGGTTTCATTTAACTGTTAGCAGCTGCTGCATTCTGATCACTATAAAAGATTCATTATATTTTGATACTAAACTAATTCATGCATGTAATGTATTTTTAATTTAGCCCATGAAACCACAGTATTACTGAGCTACATAATAATAATAATGATAACTTACTTTTATAGCACAATCCATGCAGAAAATGCAAAACAAACATAGAATCTGAAAAAAAAAAAAAAAACATTTAAAACAATAAAAGCAAGAATAAAATAAATGAAATACACTCAAAGTTAAAACTGTAGTAAAAGTAAAATCAGATTAAACAGACATCAGTCTTAAGATAGTTTTTTTAAAGTTTCCCCTCTGCTGGCTGATCCAGTTCTGAAGCATGATCAGCGAAGGCGTGTTCTCCGTGTCTTTAAGTTCTAACATCCGGAACAATCCGGAGGTTTGAGTCAGAGGATGTAAGGGACCTCGCAGGCGTGTATACCTCAACCAGGATCATTTAGTGGTTTCAAAACCAATAAAAGAATTTGCTAACTGACTGCAGTAATGTGGGTTCTCTGTCTGGTTTTGCCAGAACACGTTCTGCTGTGTTCTGCTCTAACTGACCGGTGACTTTTTCTTGGCCACGTCAGACAGAGGAGCGTTTCAACAGTCCAGTCGACTGGAGATAAAAGCATGCATCGGCTTTTTTGACACCCCGCTCTCATTCCTGACCAGATATTCAAAGTTCAAATCAGGATCAATGAAGGTTTTTAATCTCTTCCTTTGTGCTGATTACAAACTATTTTAGGTGGTCAGACAGTTCTGATTCATCCAGACTGATGTCCCGGTCTAGGGGAACCCTGGACACAACAGATAATGCGCTCCCTCCGTCTTCCCACACCAAAGAAGGCCAGCGACCACGTTTACAGGTTCAAAAGAAGCAGCAGTTTTTATTTAGCTTCAGAGGGAAACACAGGCCAAAACAATAAACAAAACAATCTAAGAAAAACCCTAAACTTACCTAACGAAGAAAAACAAAAGGGAAAAGAACGACAAAATACTAACCTGATCTCCTAACAAAAACATAAACAGGAGAAAACAGGTTCCCCAAAATAAAGGCTGCTCCCCCCCTACTAAACTGCCCTGCTATTTACACGTATTTACAAAAGGTTTCAAGGGTTCGAGGCTTACTGGAAATATGCTCAGAGTGCTATCAACAAATTACTCGAAGCTACTACAGTCATCTACTGATCTACAAAGATTACCAAAACTAAACAACTCGTAACACCGTGCTGGCGGTTCTTTGCGGTGGGGAGGCTGGAGGAGGAAGAATGCAGGCCGTCGGCGCTCATGTAGGCCTAGGGCTCCGCCCCCTGACCAATCGCGCGGCAGCAATCGTCATCATCATCATCATCATCATCCAGCGCCACCTGTTCCCAATTCACACTGGAGCAGCAACACACACACACACACACACACACACACACACATTAGGGAGAGGAGACACTATAGCAAATGGAAAAAACAAGAACAAATTCACAAATGACCCACAGGGTCATAACACACATACATGGAATCAAACGACAGACACAGCTGGGTGTCGTCTGTGTGTTTCTGATGACACTGACAAATGGTAACATGTACAGACTGAACCGGTCCTAAGAAGCCCAGCAGGACACCACAGGTCAGGTCAGTTTCATCAGAGGACTCGTCATCCTGTCAGACAGTTAAGTAAGACCTGAACCAGTGACATTTTAGGCTGCAGTCCCCCGGAAAACCTGTGAGTCTGCAGTCTAAATGACTGTTGCTCTGTTCAAACTCAGCTCTCCAAACCAGGGTTCAATCAATTAACTGATCAATCATTAATCATTTATGAGATACAGAAAGCATGTTTTTTTAAGTGTCCTTATGTAACAGATGTGGTGCTATTACCACGATTTCTAGACCTTTGATTAAATATTGATTAATACATTTTAAATTGGTCAAATTCTTATTGGAAGTGAATCAGTTAATGAATAATTATTAATGTCCCTTTCTTTATCACAGATGTTTGTGGGGACTGTTGCAGCCTCAAATATCTGATTTTACAGCAGCTTTTCTAAAAAAAAAACCCCAAAAAAACTGCAAGTCATGTTACAACTCTTTTAGGGGTTTTTGTAAAGAAATTGTAAAAATTCGAATGAGAATTGCAAAAAAAAAGGTTCAAACTGTTTTAATTTTTTTGTGTATAATTTATTAGAAATCAAAGGCAACTTGTTCCACAGAGAATGAAACCACACTCGGTTCTGAGTCTAACTCTCAACCAAAAAGGCTCAAGATTTCAAAACCTCAACACAACGAATGTAAATGAAGACGTTCACCTGGAGGATAGTCCACAAAGAACTGTCAGTAACAATAATAGATCTGTTCACTGACAAATAATAATAATAATAATAAAAATAGAACAAAAAAGTAAATAATAAAACACTGAGTTGCCATGTGTGATTTTGGCGTGGGGGGGATTCCTGTGATTGCTGTAACTCAGGAAACTACAATGATTGGTCAAGTTTGTGGAAAAGTTGCAGTGATTTTAAGGTCGGGCAGAATTCAGGGACGGATTCATCCCTAACAACCTGTGTCTGCTCCTCCTGTTGGGTTGTTTTGGCCATATGTCCTGGTTTTCATTGGCTCGTTTATGATCAGATCATCTGATTGGTTACAAAAATGCAGATGAAATGTCTGGATATTAATTCAAGTTGAATTCAGTACTCGAGTATGATTTTAAACGTAGATTACATAATGTAATACATACTAAAGTACATGTAAAAATACAGACTTGAAATAAAATAAAAGTACAAGTACCCCCCAAAAAACTACTTGATTACAGTAATTTGAGTATTTGTAATTGGTTACTTCCACCCCTGATGAGCAGTTAACATGAATATCTACATCAGTTTATATTATCGAGTCCAATCAGCCACCAGGATTTGATTTATCGTGAAAAACTTAAACACAAGCTTTGAGCCATAAATTGACGTCTGGCCATGTGATCTGATGTGACAGCGAAGCTGATCGATAAAATGGACAGCAGAGAATTACAAACCACACATCATCAAAAGACAAGCTGGATGTTTGAGAGAAGTTGTGATCAGAGTCTGTCAGAAAAACTCTGTCAGCAGCTTTCCTGCATGGAAAAACTGCCAGAAAATATTAATGTTTGATAGCCGCCACAATCTGGACACGTCATCGCTGAGGAAACACATGGACAGCTGCAGCTGTGTTGCCTTTAACCTGAACTATGTGTTTCAATTCCTAGTATCTGTCTACTGCTATAGTTTTCTCTTCATTCGTAGAATCAGCTGCCAGCAGATTTTACACAGAAACATGTTGGCAGGAGGACAAAGAGTGCAGGCGCTCAGGGAAGTCGGCCTTTTAAACCACAAGCCTGCAGTCTGGAACCAATCAGCTCCCTGAAACAAACCTGCACACTCACACAGTCAATCATTGTCTCAGCCTATCAGGTGAGCTCCTGCAGCTCATCACACACAGGTGACACAGCAGAGAGAGAGAGAGAGAGAGAGAGAGAGAGAGAGAGAGAGAGAGAGAGAGAGAGAGAGAGAGAGCATTCAAATGAAGATAAAAGAGTCCTTGATTAATCCCACAGCAGAATAGGAAGAAGCATCAATTAAAAAAATTGTCATCTAATAAAAACAAGAGAACATAAGAACATACTTGTCAACATTCCTGGTGGCTTTAAGAAGTGCTGCAGCCTCACTGGTTGATCGTACTATAGGCACGGTTATGTGTGCACCGTGTTTTGATTGGTTCTCCACACGTCTGCACTCATCACTCATCACCAAAGCAGCTCGTTTTATCCTTGAAAGTGCAACAACTGCTGTGTAACATTATCAAACTTATGACCATGTACAAGGTGAGATACATTAGAATTAAACTTCCAATGTAATCAACACCAAACGTATTTATCTCTGCTGTCATTATAACGACCTGATGGAAAATCAGACTCCGCCTGTGTTTGGTTGCAGGTTTGTGGTGACGTGTGTTCCTGTCATGACGCTCTGAACCATCCAGACATTTCCCGGGGTAAAGCTTTCTGTTTGCCAAACTTTAACTGTGATTGGCTCAGCTGTTTGAGACCCGGGGGACCGGTAGTGTGATTGGCTGAGAGAGTATTTAATGATCACAACACCTGCTGCATGTTACACTGCTGTACACAGAGCAGTTATTGCTGCACATACAACACAGAAGGTGTGCATGAGGACGCTGAGTCCGTGCGGTGCAACTAAAGGTACGATGCATGCTTTTGCACCCTGAAACAGACCTGTGTCAGAAAAACATACAAAACGTATGGATCCATGGATGAGGATTATTCACAACAATGTTTAAGGGCCATGGAAATTACCACAAAACAACAAAATAGGAGGGCACTGGGAGATCTCCTTATAATATGGGAGAAAACTGGAAAAATGGGATTCTTAGAGGAAACAAACTTTTCCTTGCATGTTCCAGAGAAGCTAAAAGAGTTCACAGCCACAATCATTTTAATCAATCATTCACAATGATCTGGGAAGCTACAAATAAAAAATGATCCAAGATTCATTTTAGTGGAATAAAGGTCAACACATGCACATCATCAAAGGTTTGTTTATTTTTTTTCTTACATCAATCATGTTCGTTCAGCCTCATTATATTTCTCCCGTGGTCATCCTCTGACCCCCTGCAGAGTCTCTACGCTCCCCCAGTGGAACCCGCTGCACAGTTTGAGAACCACTGGTATGGATGAAACTGTTGTTCTGTTGTCCTCATGAAACCTCTCAGTCATACTGACTGTTTTCTCTCTGTGGTTCTTGTCGTCCTCAGAGACCAACAACAGATGAGAAACTTCCCAGAAACAACCACAAACCTAAAAGAGACACAGATTACATCTGCATCACTTCTGCTGAGATGTAAAGTCCCGAGAAATCCCCAGTGATTCAGAGTTCTAATGAAAACCAGTCCACGCTGAACACCTCGTCCTGCTGCTCCACCACAGTCTGAATGTCTCTGAAGGAATTCTGGTGGTCAGCAGGACTGATGGACTGACGGAAGGTTAAAGGTATTTTCACACCAACAGCAACACAACTGAACGGCACAAACTTACAAATATTTTGGAGGCAAAATTTCAACCCACTTGACTATTCACATCAAGAACAACACAGTTTTTGCAGATAAATTATTAAGCTTCTACAAATAAATCTGCAAAACAGATGTACTCACCATCAGTGATCATGACCTGGGGTCCTTTTGCATAATAATTAGAATAAAGAATAAAAAAAATGACATAACTGGTTTAAACAAAGACGTTTTCTGGACACTGTTGTTGTTGTTCGTCATCCTGAAGCTCATATTCTTCTATGCATTGTCTTGTAAATAATTGTTGCTATAGTTTTTTCATACTAAAGGGCATTCTGTGAAACAACTGATCCACCATGTTGGATGTTTTGGATGTGACATCATCACAACACGCAGTTTGATTGGTCAGATTTGTTCCTGTTGGAAGCCAAACTTCAGAAGAAATACTTGCGGTCATGTCGCTCAGTGACACTCTGCTGCACTAACTGGACTCAAATTTGAAATATATCACTGTGCAAAATATAAAAAAATGCAAAACCTCTGTGCAGTCTGCGTAGTCACCGGATGGTGGGACTCATTAGAGTGTGACACATCAAAGGCTCTGGTTGATAATTTATTCTTTTTCCCACCAGCACTCCAGGAACTCTGCCTCTGATTGGCTAATACTCATTTCCTTTGGTCATGGATATGAACACAGGCATGCTGTGGGATTTTGGTTTGTCCGTTGGGGTGACACAAAACGTTTACAAAGCACTGGTCTCTGGTGTTGACCCACCTGAGGGACACCACAGACCCACTGCTGGGCCCCCTGCAGTTTGCCTCAGGGGCCCTCAGGTCATGGGTGTTAGTACAGTCTCTTTATCTCTGAGTATGTTAATTATTCTGTTACACAACAGCTGTTCTCAAAGAAAAGTTAAATTCCATAATTGTCATCAGCTGCTCACATTCTTCATGTCTGAAGCCAAGAGGTCATAAAAGTTTCAAAGAGACTGAACAAATTCTGTAAACAATCACGTTCCAAATGTTCACTGTTGTTAGATTTGGCTCAGATACTAAAACTCTTTGATTCAACGGGTTCTGTCTCGTTCTTCAAGATGGGGTTGGTTCAACAGGTCATAACACAGGTTATAATACACGTCATAGCACAGGTCATAATACATGTCATAACGCAAGTCATAATGCATGTCATAATGCAAGTCATAATGCAGGTCGTAACACAGGTCATAATACACGTCATAATGCAAGTCATAGCACATATCATAACACATGTCATAACACATGTCATAATGCAAGTCATAACGCAAGTCATAACACATGTCATAATGCAAGTCATAATGCAGGTCATAATACAGGTCGTAACACAGGTCATAATACACATCATAACGCAAGTCATAACACATGTCATAACACATGTCATAATGCAAGTCATAATGCAGGTCATAATACAGGTCGTAACACAGGTCATAATACACGTCATAACGCAAGTCATAACACATGTCATAACACATGTCATAATGCAAGTCATAATGCAGGCCATAATACAGGTCATAACACATGTCATAATGCAAGTCATAACGCAAGTCATAACACATGTCATAACACATGTCATAATGCAAGTTATAATGCAGGTCATAATACATGTCATAACGCAAGTCATAACACATGTCATAACACATGTCATAATGCAGGTCATAACACAGGTCATAATACACGTCATAATGCAAGTCATAATGCAGGTCATAACACAGGTCATAATACACGTCATAATGCAAGTCATAACACATGTCATAACACATGTCATAATGCAGGCCAAAACACAGGTCAGAACACAGGTCATAATACATGTCATAATACAGGTCATAACACAGGTCATAATACACGTCATAATGCAAGTCATAGCACGTATCATAACACATGTCATAACACATGTCATAATGCAAGTCATAATGCAGGTCATAATACATGTCATAATGCAAGTCATAATACAGATCGTAACACAGGTCATAATACACGTCATAACGCAAGTCATAACACATGTCATAATGCAAGTCATAATGCAGGTCATAATACAGGTCGTAACACAGGTCATAATACACGTCATAACGCAAGTCATAACACATGTTATAACACATGTCATAATGCAAGTCATAATGCAGGTCATAACACATGTCATAACACATGTCATAATGCAAGTTATAATGCAGGTCATAATACATGTCATAACGCAAGTCATAACACATGTCATAACACATGTCATAATGCAGGTCATAACACAGGTCATAATGCAAGTCATAATGCAGGTCATAACACATGTCATAATGCAAGTCATAATGCAGGTCATAACACAGGTCATAAGACCATGATTGGCTCTTGTTAATTCCTGCCGTTGTGTGAGATTCTCATGCCAGTCAGACAATTTGATTCACAGCCTGTGTTCTTGTGTTGCCGGGCAGAATACGGCAGTGAGTCGTATGTTAACAAGAAGCAGGAGTGGATTTTTATTCAGAGAATTTTATTTTTACATTATATTTTCAGGTTATGAGGAAAAAGTTCAATGTCATATTCCTTTTCATTGCAAACGTGTCTTGATGACACAGATTTTGACGGACATATAATCAATTATCTAGGAGGAGTTCCACACCTGGAAACGGCCAAAAATGCATTAAAATGACCGACTTCCCATCCATCCTACTTCCATTTTGTAGGGGGCACTACTGAGCCATTTTGCCACACCGACTGTATATTGTCCTGCAGGTGTGTTCAGAGAGACTTTTATCAAACATCTTGAAGTTTGGGGCAGATTTTGATCATTAAGCGTTTGAATTACAACAACTTCCTGTGCCATCTTCACAATAGCATTATCAAGGTCTTAAGACTTTTGTAACCATTTTGAAGTTGGATTTGAGATGGAACATGTCATTTCCTGTTGCCAGTAGGTGGCGCTATGATTATGACAGGATATTGTCATGTAGATGTGTTAAGTTTGGGGCAATTCTGCTATTTATGCTAAGGTTACAACAACTTCCTGTTTTATGGTTGGACACCACACCTACATATTTCAATGAATCTTTTAACACTTAAGTTCTGACAGGTGAGTGTCATCAGTTATTTCTCTGACTTCTGGGAGAATCCAGATGAAGACGTGTTTAGAAAGAGCCAATCTTCCCTCTCATGTTCTTAATTACTGATGTAGGTCATCATAAGGAATCAATCTAAACTCGAGACAGTTTCACAATTAAAAACTCACTAATGACAGTGTGACTATGAAGAAAACAGCCTGTGTGTGTCTTTGAGAAGTTATGATGTTAAATTAAGAGAAAACTCAACAGGAAACCATGAAACAAGTTAATTTCTGTCTTTGTCTCTGTTGGTTGTCGAGTTATGTAACAGCTGGTTCCAACGTCTCAACATTAAATTCTGTAATCAACATCAGCTGTAGTTCATGTTCCCCATGTTTGAAGCCACGAGGTCATAAAACTTAAGAATCACTTTCCTGGAACAACAGTTCAGACGACCTCAGCTGGAAACAGACTGTGATGTGGGGTGAAGCTCAGTGCAAACCAGTTCAACCAGAACCAGAGCCTGTGATTCTGACACTAAAATAAAGCTCTGCAGTAAATCTCTGCAGAAGTTTGTGTGAGTCTCATCTCCCACCTGACAGGAAGTGATCCAGACATCATGTGACATTTCAGGAAGTCTTCAGTCAGTCTGTCTCACCCCGCCCTCCTAACTGGAAGCCAGTGAGCAACAATGATGTCCAGTGATGTTGCAGTGGTACGACTGTATTTTCTCCCGGTTCACTTACTTGTGAACTGTTTTTCTTGCAACACTTGTCCGTGTTGAGGAGATTCGGCTGCTGTGGATCATACAGGATGTGGTGCTTCTCAATCTCGTTAATTAGCATCTCGTCCCTGCTGACTGCTTTGATGAGAGGAAACAGAAACGTCAGGATGTTGGTGTTGATTTTGATCAGATAAAATCAGTTGGAGGTGAAGCAACTGTGTGGAACTTTGCTGAAATAGAACCAAGGGACACGTCGCTCAGCCTGGAGCAGGTTAGAACGTCCTCATTAGAAACATCTGAAATTATCTGTTGTTCACTCGCATCACTTCCAGTTAGGAAGCGGTGTTACCGTCTGTCTCGACTGCCAGCAACATTTTCACTTGCACATTTCATGCTGTAGAAACACTTTATTTTTATCAGTGCATCTGTCTGCAGCTCTGTGGGTCATATCCCAGCTGCACCTAACAGGCGTAAAAATAAACAGACTTTTATTTAGACTTCAAATCTATTTTTTGAATGAATGAATGAAAACGCAAGACTGGTGCCCAGTAAGAGGCATTAAAAACGTATTTTTGTAATCAAAGTGGAGCAGAGCACGCTCCACAGACTCTCCTTCACTTCACTGAGCTTCTGAGAAACAAGACATGGAAACTTCCAGAACTTCTTCTGCCGTGTTTTCATGGACAAACTGTACAATTACTGCCACCAGACAACTTCACTGATAAACTTTAATCCCTTTGCTCTGCTGAGGATGAAACAGGGTCTGAGGGAGGAAGCCGCTCTTCAGCAGTGGAAACTTCCTGTCAGACGGCAGCAGGGTGATCAGGCTCTGGCTGAGGGGGTGTAGTCTTTTAATTGTGAATTATGAATTTCCTGCTAGCCGTTGCTAGCTTGTTGCTAGCTGTTTTAACTTCTGGTTACGTAGGACAGTGAAGTCATGAATGTGACTAAACATAACAAACATGAATAAATGAATAAAACTTTACACATCAACTCGTCTGAGAATGTGAGCTTTGAGTCACATCAGATAGATTGTCATCAGCTGTTGTCTTTGTTTAACAGTGAAGACAACATCTCCCATGATCCCACACTACTTCATGACATCATCAAACTACATCTGTTGTTGTCTTCATGTGCGAGACTGCAGGATGAAGAATTTGTGTATCTGTTTCAACAAATTTGATTTATATCCTCACATACTGACCAACATATTCTGTCTGAATATAAATGTAATATGAACTGTGTTATTTGAATGTGAACATATTGAGAGAGCAGAGATTTCACTGCAGGTTATTGATGGAAAACATGGTGGAATCTCTTTTTTCATGAGGACGAGCTGCTGCAGTGTGAAGCCTCCTCCTCCTCCTCCTCCTCCTCTTCCTCCCCTCCTCCTGCTCCTGTTCCTTTCTGTCGGAGTCACAGTGACCTCAGTAAGGAGCTCTAAGCCTCATCAGCTTTCACATCAGACAAACATTTCACAACCCGTCGAGTTCTCCCTGAACATTCACAGGAGCCTGATGAATCTCTAATGGAGCTCAGAGTCATGGTCAGGAACCAGGGTTTGGATTTTCTCACGCAGAACTCCCTCTAAACTTCAGAGTTCAGTTCAGTTTGCAGATGGTAAAATGATCAAAACACATGGAGATTTCTCCGAACGCCTGATGATCTGACTGAACTGATCAGTTTACTTTATTTCTGAAGAATCAGAGTTTAGTATGTGCCGATTGTCTGGCTGGTCTGAAAGCAGTTACATCATGTTGTTTGTATTTTGAATGATCATCATGTCAAACATTCTGCATCTTGTTTTTGAATGAATACTTTTATGAAAATGTTTTATTTGTGCTTCATTCACCATATTCAAATGGTAGCATGGGCTCTGACTTGGGTTGAACACTTCAGTGTTTTACCTGGTGGTACTAATAATTATTATTGAGGCAGAAGAACATCATTTCAATCAGCATTATAATGAACATAATGTAAAGTGTGCAGGCTGCGTGCAGCTTGACCTTCTCTGCAGCTGCATGTGAGGATGAAACGCCAAGTTGAGTTTCAGCCTCATGGAAGTCATATTTTACAGTTCTTCATATTATAAGCAAGCTAAATTCATTAATTCAAGTCATTTGGTGATTTCAGAGTCATGATATTCAGCTGAGACAGATTCCATATTCTGTTGGCGTTCAGAGGTTGCTGCTGAGGGCACGCTCCCATGCTCCCACGCACGCTTCAATATTCATCATAGTCATCTGAAATAAAAACTCTAAAAAGCTCTCAGTCACTTGGTGTGAGGCTTCAGGTGGATTCTTCTGGAGATTTTGGCGTCTTTCCTCAGGGACAGAAGCTTTTCAACACAGCCAACTGCTGAAGGTAAATCATCACATGCTGCAGTATTTCACCCAGATGTGTTTTGGATAAAGAATCCAGCGTTCTTGAAACTTTGGGCTTCACCTGGAATTTCATCTGAGATTCTGAATGTCACAGCAAACATCAGTCCAGTGCATTTTATCCCTCCAGCTCAGCACACAGTTTACATCTTCACTGTTTAACATTTTGAAGTGTTTAAACACAGAGCTGCTGTCAGACATCATGTTGTGTGTCTGATTCAGATGGTAGAGAAACAAGTTAGTGTATTAACTTCATTAATGATCAGAGGTGTTTGAATTCATGGAGCTTTCTGACTGTTAACCACTTAATTAAAGCGCTCTGTGTACTTGGCCGGTAAAACATAAGACCAACTAAACACACACTACCCCCGCAGAATATTTCACAACTGCATTTTTTTCCTGCTTTGCCTCAAGACTGTGGGGGGATTCTTTCCATCCCCAGCTTCACATTTGGGGGGACATAAAACCTAATGCTACCCACACACCCCCACCCCCGTAGATGGCGCCTGTACATGGCAGCCATTTTCCTCTGATGTCACACTGTGAAGGCTGTGAAGCTCAGATGTTGTCCTGCTGTGTTCCAGGAATCTGACAAATTGTTATCATGGAGTGTGTATGGCTCCTTTCACACTGCCAGCACTCGAGTTTGCCTTTATGTTTTTTATTTGTGTGTGCAGGAGAACACACACACACACACACACACACACACACACACACACACACACACGCAAGTCCTGGTGAGTGTGTGGATTCCAGGAGATCATGTTGGTATCTGGAATTATGTAACACTCCTGTAACGAAGCTTCATTACTTCAGAGCAGATCCTGATTTAAAAATGTGGCTTTAAACACGTGTACAGTTTTAAACTGTTGAAACACACAGTTCACTTCATCAGGACTCTGTACACTTTCAACAACTTTCAACATCCAGCAACTGTTTTCTCCCTCAAACTAAAACACCATCAAACATCTTGTAGGTTCAGGTTCTTCAGCGTCCTCCTGCATCCACATTCCTCACATATATATTACAATTCTACCAGAAAGTCTGTCATTAAACCCTGTATTTAATGTGATTTTGCTGTTGTGTACGTGTGACATCTACTGCATGTCTGTCGGGGTGATCATCTCACTGACTGAGACGATTCGATACGTATCTCGATGCATGTTCAACATTACAATGCATCTTTGAAACGATCAGTCCCGTCATGATGCAATATGTGAATCTTTACATTTTGATTCTATTATTGCCATATTTGTTTGGTTCTATTACTCACAAGGAAAAATCCTCATAGCTTTAGAGAAAAGGGGACATTACAGTGGTGTCAACATCATCTCATGTATAAATGAGATCCTGCAGCCTAAATGAGAATCTGTGAACAAACATTAAAACTGTTTAAAATGTATTAACTGTATTACAGTAAGATGATGTGCTGCACTGTTTCATATGAAGAGTGCTGTGGTTTTGATTGAATTTGACCGTGTAGAGGAAGTGGGGTGTGGAGGAACAGTGATGCTCTGTGTTACCTGACATGATGTCTCTGTGGGTCAGAGACTCGTGACTCTGTGCTCTGCTGTCAGACATCTTTCTTATAAAACACAAATGTTAGTTTGGTGGTGCGACGCAGTGCGAGGTCAGTTCTTTCCACCGTGTATTTTGAGGAAAAAAAGAGGAGAGACAGGAGAGAGAGAGGGGAATGCTTGTTTTGTGTGAGCGAGGCAGCAGCTGTCCAGCGAGGAACGTTACAGACACAGTTCACTGATGCCAAAAATGAAACATATGCGTGTCCTAATGAGATGCATCAATACGCCAGTGCTGTATTAACTTTTTCAATTGAAGTTCAGCTTTTTACTGATACAGGCCGTCTGAATCGATGCACTTGTATTTTACACATCAAGGCCTGATGCATCCGATGCATGAGTGAATTGTCACAGTCCTACTGTCTGTCCATCCTGGGAGGAGGATCCCTCCTCTGACGTTTACAACAGTTGTTTTCTTGTTAAAAGTTTTTTGGGGGAGTATTTCTTTATTCTTTCGAGGCTCTACAGGACAGATTGTAAAACCTCCTGAGCCTTTTCTAATCAAAATAAAAAACAAAATGGGTTCCAGAAAAGCCTCCAGGTGCTCCAAAGATCTATAAAAAGTTTCAGAGCATTTCTATCATTCTACAGCGACACACACCATTATTATATAATAAAACATTTAATTATTTGTACTCTTGTATTATTTGATCACATCATCTGTTTTTTCTGGGAACCCACTTTTTAAAAATGACAAACCATCTCATCTCAGTTCACAACAGGCCTTATCAATACATTCTGAGAAAGTTCATTTGTGCAGATATGAAAGTTCCAGTTCATTTTTACTGCCATCTCTGCATCACTTTATATTATTTTTACACGTTATTGAAAACATTTACCCATGTTAATACTCAGATATGAGAAATTAGTGTGATGGGTGTGTTTAGGACCCAAACGCAGCACTCTGGAAATCTGTGACAGTTTGTAATGACCTTTATTAATAAACAGGCAAAACGGGAACTTGGCCAGATGAAGAAAGACGTAACAGTTCGGAAACACGGACACACAGATGTGCTCGGGGACACAAGGCTGGTGAGTTTACTGGGAGACAGGTGACACAGGCAGGTCAGAGGCAGGCAGGGTCAGCAACAGGAGATCAGGCAGGTAAGGAGTTCTGGATAGTCTCGCATGGATGCTGAAGGACAATCTGGCAAGGAGTGAGAGACTTGGAGAGGTTTATATACTGGGCTGATTGGGAATGAGCTGCAGCTGAGCCTGCAGGTGAGTGGAGAACAGAGGGACAGGAGGGAAACTGGGAGAACTGGGAGCTGTGACACATTAGTAAAAATGTATGACTTCCTTATAACTGAAAGACTTTTCCCCATCGTCACCAATTCATCAGTAAACCACGAGCCATGAGCTCTATGACAGACCTCGTCAGGTGAGGAGACGGGAGCAGGAGACGGGAGCAATGAGGAGACGGGAGCAGGAGACGGGAGCGGTGAGGGGACGGGAGCAATGAGGAGACGGGAGCAGGAGACGGGAGCAATGAGGAGACGAGAGCAGGTGAGGAGACGGGAGCAATGAGGAGACGGGAGCAGGAGACGGGAGCAGGTGAGGAGACGGGAGCAATGAGGAGACGGGAGCAATGAGGAGACGGGAGCAATGAGGAGACAGGAGCGGTGAGGAGACGGGAGCGGTGAGGAGACGGGAGCAGGTGAGGAGACGGGAGCAATGAGGAGACAGGAGCGGTGAGGAGACGGGAGCAGGTGAGGAGACGGGAGCAATGAGGAGACAGGAGCGGTGAGGAGACGGGAGCGGTGAGGAGACGGGAGCAGGTGAGGAGATGGGAGCGGTGAGGAGACGGGAGCAGGTGAGGAGACGGGAGCAGGTGAGGAGATGGGAGCAGGAGATAGAAGCGGTGAGGAGACGGGAGCAGGTGAGGAGACGGGAGCAGTGAGGAGACGGGAGCAGGTGAGGAGACGGGAGCAGGTGAGGAGACAGGAGCAGGAGATGGGAGCAGTGAGGAGACGGGAGCAGTGAGGAGACGGGAGCAGGTGAGGAGACGGGAGCAGGAGACGGGAGCGGTGAGGAGACGGGAGCAGTGAGGAGACGGGAGCAGGTGAGGAGACGGGAGCGGTGAGGAGACGGGAGCAGTGAGGAGACGGGAGCAGGTGAGGAGACGGGAGCAGTGAGGAGACGGGAGCGGTGAGGAGACAGGAGCAGGAGATGGGAGCGGTGAGGAGACGGGAGCAGGTGAGGAGACGGGAGCAGGTGAGGAGACGGGAGCAGTGAGGAGACGGGAGCAGGTGAGGAGACGGGAGCAGGTGAGGATACGGGAGCAGGAGATGGAAGCGGTGAGGAGACGGGAGCGGTGAGGAGACGAGAGCAGTGAGGAGACGGGAGCGGTGAGGAGACGGGAGCAGGAGATGGAAGCGGTGAGGAGACGGGAGCGGTGAGGAGACGGGAGCAGGAGACGGGAGCAGGAGATGGGAGCGGTGAGGAGACGGGAGCAGGTGAGGAGACGGGAGCAGGAGACGGGAGCGGTGAGGGGACGGGAGCAATGAGGAGACGGGAGCAATGAGGAGACGGGAGCAGTGAGGAGACGGGAGCAATGAGGAGACGGGAGCAGTGAGGAGACGGGAGCAATGAGGAGACGGGAGCACTGAGGAGACAGGAGCAGTGAGGAGACGGGAGCAGTGAGGAGACGGGAGCAGGTGAGGAGACGGGAGCAGGAGAGGAGACGGGAGCAATGAGGAGACAGGAGCAGGTGAGGAGACGGGAGCAGGTGAGGAGACGGGAGCAGTGAGGAGACGGGAGCAGGTGAGGAGACAGGAGCAGTGAGGAGACGGGAGCAGGTGAGGAGACGGGAGCAGTGAGGAGACGGGAGCAGGTGAGGAGACGGGAGCGGTGAGGAGACGGGAGCAGGTGAGGAGACGGGAGCAATGAGGAGACAGGAGCGGTGAGGAGACAGGAGCGGTGAGGAGACGGGAGCAGGTGAGGAGACGGGAGCAATGAGGAGACAGGAGCGGTGAGGAGACGGGAGCGGTGAGGAGACGGGAGCGGTGAGGAGACGGGAGCAGGAGATGGAAGCGGTGAGGAGACGGGAGCGGTGAGGAGACGGGAGCAGGAGACGGGAGCAGGAGATGGGAGCGGTGAGGAGATGGGAGCAGGTGAGGAGACGGGAGCAGGAGACGGGAGCGGTGAGGGGACGGGAGCAATGAGGAGACGGGAGCAATGAGGAGACGGGAGCAGTGAGGAGACGGGAGCAATGAGGAGACGGGAGCAGTGAGGAGACGGGAGCAATGAGGAGACGGGAGCAATGAGGAGACGGGAGCAGTGAGGAGACGGGAGCAGTGAGGAGACGGGAGCAGGTGAGGAGACGGGAGCAGGAGAGGAGACGGGAGCAATGAGGAGACAGGAGCAGGTGAGGAGACGGGAGCAGGTGAGGAGACGGGAGCAGTGAGGAGACGGGAGCAGGTGAGGAGACAGGAGCAGTGAGGAGACGGGAGCAGGTGAGGAGACGGGAGCAGGTGAGGAGACGGGAGCAGTGAGGAGACGGGAGCAGGTGAGGAGACGGGGGCAGGAGACGGGAGCAGGAGATGGGAGCGGTGAGGAGACGGGAGCAGGTGAGGAGACGGGAGCAGGTGAGGAGACGGGAGCAGGTGAGGAGACAGGAGCAGGAGAGGAGACGGGAGCAATGAGGAGACAGGAGCAGGTGAGGAGACGGGAGCAGGAGACGGGAGCAATGAGGAGACGGGAGCAGGAGACGGGAGCAGGAGACGGGAGCAGGTGAGGAGACGGGAGCAGTGAGGAGACGGGAGCAGGTGAGGAGACAGGAGCAGTGAGGAGACGGGAGCAGGTGAGGAGACGGGAGCAGGTGAGGAGACGGGAGCAGGAGACGGGAGCAGGAGATGGGAGCGGTGAGGAGACGGGAGCAGGTGAGGAGACGGGAGCAGGTGAGGAGACGGGAGCAGTGAGGAGACGGGAGCAGGTGAGGAGACGGGAGCAGGAGACGGGAGCGGTGAGGAGACGGGAGCAGGTGAGGAGACGGGAGCAGGAGACGGGAGCAGGTGAGGAGACGGGAGCAGGTGAGGCTGCAGAACATTCTGTAACTGTACCAAATGATGTGAAATCATACTTGTTTCCAGCTCCTCCCACGATGATGTCACTTGTCTTTTGGCCCCACAGAGGAGTTGTTGTCCTCAGGGAGGAGGACAGTTTGTGTCTCAGTGATGGAGGATGTATGCTCACACATAGAGTGACACATGTTGTGATGGTATGTTTCAGCTCATTGCTTCATCACACTCTGACTGTAGATGTTCTGTTGTGTTGCCATGGAGACCAGCGTTAACACAGCGTGGTGGAATGTTTATAATTAGAGGCAGAGAGGAGAACCAGGGGAACCTCTCTGACAGGTTCTCTGAAGGACACCATGATGACTGTGTAAAGGTGGGACTGCTCCTTTAACAGTTATGAAACATGTTGCACAATCTGATCTGTTCTGGACTCCTGATGGTTCTCTGAGATCCTTCAGTTTCACTCTGAACCAGGTCTGTTTCACCCATCAGAACACACATCTGAATACACTTAACTCTGTGTGTGTGTGTGTGTGTGTCTCTGTGTGTGTGTGTGTGTGTGTGTGTGTGTGTGTGTGTGTGTGTGTGTGTGTGTGTGTGTGTGTCTGTGTGTGTGTGTGTGTGTATGTGTTTGTGTCTGTGTGTTTCTCTGTGTGTGTGTGTGTGTGTGTGTGTGTGTGTGTGTGTTTGTGTCTGTGTGTTTCTCTGTGTGTGTGTGTGTGTGTGTGTGTCTGTGTGTGTGTGTGTGTGTGTGTGTGTGTGTGTGTGTGTGTCTGTGTGTGTGTGTGTGTGTGTGTGTGTGTGTGTCTGTGTGTGTGTGTGTGTGTGTGTGTGTTTCTGTGTGTGTGTGTGTGTGTGTGTGTCTGTGTGTGTGTGTGTGTGTGTGTGTGTGTGTGTGCGCTTTTGTGTGTGTGTGTGTGTGTGTGTGTGTGTGTGTGTGTGTGTGTGTGTGTGTGTGTGTGTCTCTGTGTGTGTGTGTGTGTGTGTGTGTGTGTGTGTGTGTGTGTGTTTGTGTCTGTGTGTTTCTCTGTGTGTGTGTGTGTGTGTGTGTGTGTATCTGTGTGTGTCTTAAAATCGTAAAAATGTAACACGACTGAATGTTTGTTGTATGAGTAATAAATAAAATATGACAGGTGAAGACGATGATGTCCTTCAGAGAGACGACAGACACGTCTGTTAGTTTACCGTCTGAATGTGAGGAAGGTCCTTCCTCCTCATCATCAGAAGCTTTCAGCTCTTCACTGGAACTGATCAGTGACCTTTAAGTCAAATGATTCATGGACGTCATCACTTATTCACTGAATCTGTTTGTGCTTCAGAGCAACGTCACTTCTGCACAACATACGACAACAACCGTTACTATGACAACAACTAAACAACAACAACAAGTTGGAAGACGCCGTGGTCAGAGCTGTATGTTGTGGGTAAAGATTATGTGGTTGAAAGAGTAAAACGTTACAAACTATTTTCTTTATATGTTGTTAAGTGTACAAGGAGCCTCTGCAGAGGTTTGTGCTGGTGGACTGCAGCTCCCAGCAGCACCGCTGGTAAATCCTCCAGCCCTGTGGACGAGGACGGCGTCCAGCACACCACTTTTTTTTCTATCAGATCTGCTTTGGTTGTTGTGGTCTTTTATTTTCTTCTTATCTTGTTTCAGTTGATCTTCTCTCTGCGCTGCTTCGCTGTGTGATGGAGGCCTGATGTGAGGAAGCTGACAGAAAACACTGCTGAAGATGTTAACATTCTGTTCTGATGAGTCAAAATAGCGTCGTATTTCCTCCGTCGCACACATACTCAATAACTTTTAAGTACGAGCTGTTGTTTCCACTGATAATGTTTATACAGGAGATTAATAATCCGGTGCTGCACTGGCTCATGTGATGACCAATCAACATACACTCATGCATGGACCAATCACTGTGCACTCAGTCACAGGTTCCTCTAGTGCTGTAGGAGAACCCACTCTGAGGCAGGAGCTGAAAAGGTTCCTCGGATCTGCAAGAAGTCATAAATTGTGTCTGATATGTTTTTTTAAGTTAAAATACCTTAAATTTCTTAAGTTAAAATTTCTTACATGCGGCTCTACAGCTGCCTTCATTCAGTATCCAAGGATTCATGAACATTCAAACAGGGGGGTGAGGAGGTTAAATGAGGTTAAAAACAGGACTTTAACCGGAGGAAGTCTTTAAGTCTTAAATAAGTTTTGACATCATCTGGATGTGGTCTGTTTTAAAAAGTCACAATCGACATTCAGGGGTTATAATTCAGTAAGGAAAGTGAGATACTGTCATGGAGTGAAGATAAGAACAGCTGTCTTATGTTCAGGGGTTTAAACACAACACAAATGAACCAGTGCCACAAATCTCTGCCTGTATCTGTAGAATGTTGTAACTGACCAATCAGAATTGAGTGTTTAACAAAGCATGTAATAACTGGTTATAACAGTATAATGACAGTCTTATGCACACTGTTCCAAATAAAGAGACTTTTCTTTCAGTATTTCAACACTCAAATGAAAAATGTTGATGACAGCAGGTGGATCAAACGTGTCGATGTGTGAAACATGATCACTTGATCAAACCTGGTGTGAATCAGGTCCAGGTGTGTCTGATGATTTCTGTCCACCGGGACGAGACGAAGCAGGAGGAGGTCAAACTGCTCCCTCAGATCTCTGTTTGATTGTGTAAAGTGTGTGTGACTCACACACACAGCCACACCTGTGTGAGCGCTGCTGTTCGGAGCAGCTTTAAACTCTTCAGATGTGGTTGACCGACACGCTGTAGGAACGTTCTGTGATGGTTGTGTTTGTCCTCGTCGGGAGCTGTGATGTGTTACCGGCAGTCTGCTCAGTTTGTCTCAGGAGACTCTCTGACTGTAAACTGATGATTATCATCTAAAGAAAACATCTGGGTGTGTGAGGACGTGTGAGAGGACATTCTGGGGAAATTCTTGGAAACAGCAGAACAGAGTTAATAAATGCTGATGGAAACATCAAAAAGAAGTAAAAGTCTGCCTGTCCTCTGGTTTTGGAGGCAGATATCATGTGCTACCAATAAAAACTTCAACAAATATTGATACAAACACTCAAATAAATTATGGAATATTTTTGGTTGCTTTAATTGCTCTAAACTTGCTCTTCACAACTTCAAACAATTTAAAAATAAAAAAAAAAAGTGAAAAATGAATCTTGAACTAGTGATCAACCTGGCAATAATTTTCCCACTAACTGATTAGTTGTTTGGTTCATAAAATGTCAGAAAATGTTGATTAAAGTCCAAGAAGACGTCTTCAAATGTCTTATTTTGGAGCGTACCTCTGTGCGCTCCACCTGTGATCAATCTGTGTCAGGAAACAGACTCTAGTCCCAGAATTCACAACTTCAAACAATTTAAAGTTCAAATCCTTCAAAAGTCTAAAACTAATAATACCTACTGATAACATGTAAAAATCTGCTATTATAATCATCTTTGCCTTAAAATGTATTATCCAGCAGGACTGAAATAGATTTGTTCAGTTCTCAAGAATGACTGTACATACTATCAGCGTATCAGTTCTAAAGGTTTAATGAAGTGAGAACAGATTGGTGTGGTTCCAGGTGTGGAACCAGCAGGTGTGAACAGTGGTTCTGTGGTAATCTGTGAGCTGATGTTCTCGTTAACGTTGTTGTTGTCATTTCACCCTCATCAGCGATTTAATCTGTCTGTCCTCGTTCTGACTCCCACTGCTCCTCTTATTTATCTTCAATCAATCTGATCTGAGAGCTGTTTGGAATGTCAGAAAATAGAAACTTTATCGTCTCATCTCGTCTCTGTTTTGGTTTTCGGGACAAGTTTTAACTTCTTCTTGTGTTGTGAAACAGTGATGAGAACATGACGGGGGTTAGTTCCTGCTCGAGTACCAGCCAACCAAGAGTTTTAGAAGAACTCCACTTTAATTCAACTGTAACCTGCTTTCATGTCCGTATCTTCATGGCTTTTTAAAGACATGGGGTCTAACCTTTGCCTGGTACAAACAGTGCAGCTGTTATTTCTCATTTTCTCACCCACCACCCACATGGTATCGGTATCTGTGCTCCCACTGACTGTACTGGTCACTACTGTTGGTGCATTATTATCACGAAGCAGCAGAAAGTGATCGATCCACTGATCAACAAAAACCTGGTCTAAAGTCAGCGGTGCAGGATTTTACTGGTGTTTAAAGGACACATTATATATATTATATATTTGACTACATAAAGATGGACTTCACTTCTTCCCACTGTACAAAAATGAGTCCATAATATTCCAGATACTAGTGCTGCCATCTTGCACTGGAGACAGGATTTATGAATTACATACTGTGGTCTTCCACCAGGGGGCGACTGAGAGAGATCACAACAAGCATTTAATAATAAGAATAATAATAATTAATTCATTATACTTATATAGCGCTTTTCAAAATACTCAAAGACGCTTCACAAAAGACAAGAGAAAGAGAAAGGAAGAAACAACATACAAAAAAAAGCAAACAAGGGATGAAGAGAAGAAACAGTCAGTGGTTGAAAGCCGTGTTGAACACATGAGTCTTGAGCAGTTTTTTGAATATGGGGAGAGAAGGCGGATCTCGGATGGCAGGAGTGAGTTCCAGAGGGTGGGAGCAGCGATGGAGAAAGCCCTGTCCCCCCAGGATTTGTACTTGGTCTGGATGGGTGGGGACAGGAGATTAGCGTCAGCAGAGCGGAGTGCACGGGTGGGAGTGTGTCAGTGAAGAAGTTCAGACAGGTAGGGTGGGGCCAGGTGATTTAGGATTTTGTATGTAATTAGGAGGATTTTGAAATGAATTCTCTGGGGGATGGGCAGCCAGTGGAGTTTGTGGAGGATGGGGGTGATGTGGTCACGGGTGCGGGTATGGGTGGGTGAGTAGTCGGGCGGCAGAGTTCTGGATGTACTGGAGCTTATTGAGGGTTTCATATGCTCTACTGCAGTTAATCCATAGGTCATAGAAATGATCCATCCATCCATCCAGCATCAACCGCTTCTCTGAAGTCGGGTCACAGAGGTAACAGTTCCAGCAGGAGGCCCCAGATTTCCCTTTCCCCGGCCACATTAACCAGATCTGACTGGGGGATCCCGAGGTGTTTCCAGACCAGGATAGAGATGTAATCCATCCACCCAGTCCTCAGTCTGCCCCATTGTCTCCTCCCAGCTGGACGTGTCTTGAACACTTCCCTGAGGAAGTGGTATCCTTATGAGAACACCTGACCTGACACCTGGTAGAGATCATGAAGTGTGCATCATCAACAGACCTGCAGTTTGTCTGTCACACTACTACTACACTTCATTTCTTTTGTGCAAAGTCATGACTTTATGCTGAAGGACTCCTGTAATTCATAATTTTTGAAAAACCCTGAAAACTGTTTTTTAATGGCACCAAATGACCATAACCCAAGAATTCATACTTAAACTCACTGCGCTACATGTGTGAGATGTTTCCTGCTTCAACACGCCTGATTCAAATGATCAACTCATCACTGAGCCTCTGCAGAAGCCTGATAATGAGCTGATCATTAGAATCAGGTGTGTTGGAGCAGAGAAACAGTGGACCCTGAGGACCCCGAGGACCAGGACGGGGAAACACTGCTTTAAGTAATCATATGACAAAATTTCTCACAAATGTCTAATAGGATTCTAGCTGGAGAGTAATTACAAAATAAATGTAATCTGTTACAATCGCTGTCAAAAAAGTGTAATTAAATTACAGTTATTAATCAGAATGTTGGTGATTACTAAGAGGTTTCATCTGAATATTTTTTTGTGTCACGTGGTGGAGATCTGAGGTCTGAGTGACGCACTCACACTTCCCCTTCACATTCTCACTCCGTCTGATTGTTTGTGTGGATCCGTCACATTGAGTTTCGTCCCAAACCAATCAGCCTTCGGGACGAGGGGGTTCTAAAGCCTCGGAGTCTCCTCTCAGGGGCAGCAGCTCTGTTGATGGAGGAAACACCATGAAAGTTAGTTCTCTGCATGGTGCAGTTATTTACAAAGGATTTCATGCCGTTTCATTTTGTTTCATTGATTAGTTTCCTTTTCGTTTTTCGTGCACACATGACAAAAAAAATGTTAAACCAGACAGAGAAGTGGCCAAAGAAGCTTGGGAGCGAGTTTTTATTTTTCCTGTCATGAGTGTAACAGCTGTCATATCATCATCATTTCATTTATTTTTCAATGCTCTTTATACATTTATCATTTATCCATCATGATGAATGTTCCTGTGTCTGTCAGAGAAAGGCGAAGGTGTCCCACTGGATTTACACCCTCGTCCTTATTGAAGTGACCCTCTGCAGCTGTGAGTCCACACTGAGTCACACCATCAGGGAGTGAAAGTGTTGGTCTGGGAATGAGCCTCACTGTGAGCATCTACCCATGAGCCAATCAGCTGTGACTTCATTGATTGTTTAAGTCTCACAGGATTGTAAAGATCTGATGTTAATCAGGTCACGACCCCAGAGTGTGGTAACAGTAACTACAGGAAGAAAAGGAAACTGTTCAAACAAAGATCTTTTTATTCATAAATTAAGCTGAAGAAAATACTTGAACCACAAATGACCAATGGGCCTCATGCAGGAACATTTTCATATTCTTATCTGAAACTTCTTTTACTTTATCTCATACAAAGCTCTCGTACGAACACGTCACGTCAGATTCAGCAAACATTCCTAACGTCACATAACTGGTGTGTATTTGAGTGCATGTGCATGACAAATTAGCATAATCGACGCCCCAATAAGGCTGTGCTTCCTGCCTCATGTCAGGAAGTGTTCGGACATGAAAACAGCAGCAAAGAGAAAAAAGAACTTCACGAGTTCAGAGATCCAAGAAGGAAAATCTGTCATTTAACAGCAGTGAAATTAAAAGACCTGCAAAGAAACAGGAAAAGTGAGAAATGTCTCAAGATGAAAATGAAGAGGAAACAAACGGCCGCAGTGAGGGGCGATCGATGACTGTAGTGAGAGAGGAGAGGGTTAAGGGGACGTCTTCATTATGGAGACAGAGGACAGAATAAGAGAGGATGTTTGTCTGGACAGAGACTTCTTTAACCTACAAGTGAGAATATACAGCCAGTACACCTGACAGCAGGTCGTAATACATCATTAAATTAATGATGATAAGCTGTATGTAAATTTACAGTTATATTATAATTTGAAATGCAGTCAAACAGAATAATGTTGACATAATCACTGAAAAACTCTTCAAATGTCTTCAGACCAATGAAATATACAGTCAGTAATGAATAACCTCAGTTTGGATACCAGCAGACTGACACACGACTCTACGATGGTCTGGACCTCAGAGAAAATTCAAAATACAAGAAAAGTGGTGAAAATGACAAGTTCTCCTAAATCAGTCGTACGTACTACTTAAGAACAAACCTGCTCGTACAAGTGGTTTTTGCATGAAGCCCAATAACCATCCATTTTCTGTAACCGCTTATTCCTGAAGGGTCGTGGAGGTTGGAGTCTATCTCAGCTGACATTCGGTGAGAGGCGGGGTTCACCGTGGACAAGTTGCCAGTTCATCACAGGACTGACACATACAGACAGACGACCACTCACACTCACATTCACACCTACAGACAATTTCACCAATTAACCTGCATTCATGTCTTTGGACTGTGGGAGGAAGCCAGAGAACACGGTGAGAACCCACGCAGACACGGGGAGAACATGCAAACTCCACACAGAAAGACCCTGATCCAGCTGGAGGATCGAACTCAGGACCTTCTTGCTGTGAGGCGGCAGCGCTGACCGCTGCACCACCGCGCCCGAAAACTTTAATACTAAATCAGATCAGAGACACACAAAGGAACAGACATGAAGAAAGACACTAACTGAACAAACTGATAAACACAAAAAACCTTGAAGGAAAAAAACAAACACCCTCCATTTGAAGCTGAGGTCAGAGCAGCTCTGCAGACGAGCTGTGCAGGCTGGGAGGAGGTAGATGGGTGGGGGGGGGGGGGTGGAGATGGCATGGACTGTCTGCATATTCATGAAATACTAAATACAGGCAAGATGTAAAATGTTAACAAGGTATTTGAACTTGTGTCAAACATGATGAATTACTTCTTGCAGATCATTTTATGTTGTTTAAAACTCATCTGCAGGTGGATTTTAAACAGACAGACGATGTTTTAGACTGAACAGAAGATAAACTGCACCTCTAAAAATAGCATCTTTGTGTTGTTTATCTGTGAATTAGACCGGTGTGTGTGTGTGTGTGTGTGTGTGTGTGTGTGTGTGTGTGTGTGTGTGTGTGTGTGTGTGTGTGTGTGTGTGTTGTGAAACAGACTGCTGCTGATTGATGAGCAGGTTCTGTTTGAACTGACATGAACTCATGAAACATGAAGCTGCCTGCAGGACGATGGACCAACAACACACAGAGAGGAAGAAGTGAAGTGAAGCCTGTGAGAAGATAACACCAGTTCAGACAGGCTCAGCTCACACTGAGAATGTGTGTGTGATGAAATCTGATCCAGAGGTTCAGTTTAGGTAACACATCCACAGTTTGAAGAGAGTTTTAGAAAACCACCATCATTCTGTCCTGAAACATCTTTGATTGGCTGATGCAGTGTGATGTCAAACATCTGATTGTGTTTTGACACAAGTTCAAGTTATTTGCAGATGATTCTGGATTTTTTTTTGTTTTGCCAGTGTTCTTTTTTTTGACCCTGTCAGTGGTAGAAAGTAACTGAGTACCTTTAAACACACAGGAAAAGTTTCAAGGCATCGTACGGCGATGTATTTTTGAGTTTTGAGCCCAGTTACTTTTCTTCTTTAAATAAACTTAAAGCTTTGATTTTTAGAAACTCAGGACATGATGTTTTTAAAAAAAACATTGAGTAGATTCTTTGAACTTTTTAAAGTTTATTTCAAGTTGGGCTCAGTTTGGCTCAAAACTCTAAAATCTATCACAGTGAGTGAAACTTTAAGTCTTCTCAACATTTTTTTTTTAAAGTCCTGTACATTGGCACAATGTTGACACTTTACTTTTTGTACTTTACTGTAAGTATTTCCATATTCTACACACAGCACATTCACAGGTAAATCCATTTCATTTAATCACACATGGATATTTCTCTGTCCAGAAAAGAAGAGCCAGTTTAATAATATGTCTCTCAGTGTCATTCGTTATCAAGTGATGTTTATGATCATTTACATGACAAAGTTTTCACCAGATACTCTGTGATGTTTAATAATGAAAGCTCAGGTAAAATCAACAGTGCTTCATTTTCATCACGAGTATTAAAGACCAAGTCAAACAGAAGAGTTTGTGTCCAACGCACGGCTAACTAATGTATAGAAACATGCCAAGGAATTATAGAAATTTCTGTTAAGTATGATGAAAATACTGTATGTTAGTAATGAAAATGACAAGACAAATTTTCATAAATATTACATTTTCCTGCAGCACTTGAACACTGAAGTGGCTCCTCTATCAGATGACAATGAGTTTGAGACCCCTGATGTTTCCCTTATATAATATAATTTAAAGGAGACATACAAAGTTTGGGCTTCATATTCACGTTTGGAGGTTGTAATAAAACAGGTTTAGCTCAGGGGAGCAGACGCTGCCCCGTCTATAGGTGGTGCTGAGCCTCTGCGACATCATGAGTCAAATCTGACTGGTGTTTTGAAACACACATTTTCTAAAAGCAAAAAAGAGAGAAGATGGGCGCTTCTCGAATTTTGAATTTTTGTTGAAAAAACATGAAAAAGTGTATTTTGAATGACATGTGACCTTTAACATGGTAAAGTAATTAAAAATTCAGCGCTGTACAGTCGTCATGATCAGGGAAATTATCTGCCGAGACCAAATCTGCTGTTTGTATCAGGCTGTCTGCAGGGATTTACAGCCTTAAGTGGACATCTGAGGAAGTGCAGATCCTGGTTTCAGTTTTCAGCTCTGGATGTTTGGTTGCACCTAAACGTTCCCATCACGCCTCTCTGAATCACAACTCACTGTCTGTTAAAACCCTGAAAAATACTCAGCATGAAGGAAAGACAACTTTCCTCAGATCATCACTGTAATGACAAAATAATCCAACAAGTTCACACAAAGATTTCACTGTAAACACACTTTGTTCATTAAAGCTGCTCTAACTGATGTTGTCTTTGAACAAAAAACACATCTTTATACTTTAAACTCTGGAGTCTAAACATTTCGCTTCAATAAGTTCAGCGTCACCCTGGAGGTTCATTTACTGAGAGTCTGTATCTGTAGAAAATGACACAGATGTTTTTTTTTCTGAACTCCGCTCCTCATTTCAAATGAAAAGTTTTCAGTAGAAAAACCCTTTGGTTTGTTAACAAGGCTTTCATTGTAACGTCTTCATCGAAGAGAAACTAAATATAGAATATCAGGACAACACTGACGCCACACACAGGTGAGCTGTCAAAATGTAACATGATGAAATGTTACGTAACAAAATGTAACGCAACGTAACATAATAAAATGTGAGGTGACATAGTGTGATGAAACGTAACATGATAAAATGTAATGAAACATAAAGAAATATAACGTAGTATTATGTAATAAAATGTAAGTAATATAATAAAATGTGTTTTCAGCAGAAACAAACCAACATGAACACACCATCATCATCATCTTCATCATCTTTAAGCTGAAATGTTGAACATGTGATCAGTGAGTCACATCCAGCAGATCAACATGGTGGTTGGTGTGGAGTCGTGGTTGACTGTCAGTCTAATATTCCCTCTCTGTTGGCTCTGAATGCTGCTCATTGTTCACCAGCTCGTCTCTGAGCGTGTCTGTCAGCTGTCTGCTGCTCAGCAGGTCGCTTTTTCTGCTTTCATTCTCAAAACCATCCACGCTAGAAGAATGAACCAGAGCAGATAAAGACTGGGCTGAAAGTTTCTGTAAAGCTCTGTGAAGCTGCAGATTGAGCTGAATCCTCATCACTCTGGTTCCTCTGTGTTCTGTATACTGTCCTGCAGAGAGACGCTCATGAAGTGTGTGTTTTCTTTATCCTTCAGTTCTTTAACTCCACCCAATGTAAAGAAAACCTGTCAGAGTTGATAGGATCAGAACAAAGAGGACGACAGGAACAGGCTGAACATTCGAGGTCAGTCGGTGTTGTGACCTCCTCATGCTCAGGTTTATATTCTGTCCACAGTCATGTGATGCTTTTGTTCTGAATGTTTCTATAATGTGCTTACACTGTGTGAGATGTGTGTTTGGACTGATTCCATCACTACAGTCCTGCTCCCCCCTCCTCCTCCTCCTCCTCCTCCTCCTCCTCCTCCTCCTAACATTTGGGAACAATTAGCACATTATGATCAGGATTACGCTCCATAAGAGTTCCATAATGCGGGTCCTCGTGCTAACTCCTGATCTGTCATATGCAGGTCAGAACGTTTAGTTCAGAGTTTAATGGTGTCAGGTCACTGACTCGCAGGAGAACAGTTTGATTCTGAGGAGGGTTAAAGAGACTTTCCTGCAGCATGACCTTTTTACTGTTGAATAATGAAGTGTTCTGTAACTGTAACTAACCCTCCCCTCACCCGACACCGAGCTCCGAAACAAGTTCACACACACAGTGTGAGCTCTTTACAGCTTACATCATGAATAAGAAAATAAAAGCCATAATGACCGTAATTCTTGCAAAATGCAAAATGAAATACCAGGATAACATGAACACTGGTTGTAGCTGCAGATTAAAGATCAAAGGTTAATCATGATAACAGCAGCTCAGCAAACGGAAATCTGTACCTCAAGAAAAGTCTGTATGGTTCAGAACGTCACGACATGAACTCACATCTCCACAAACCTCTGGCCAAACACAGTCTGAATTCCATCATGTAGTTGTAATAAAGATAGAAATAAAAATATTTTATCAATAATGCAACTCTCCTCCTGCAGGGTCACATAATTCAGTGTGACGTGATGTGTTTCAAGGATAAAACATGAGCTACATTTCCTAAAAAGAATGTTTGAGGGGTTATGATGAGTCATAACAGTCCAGTGTGATGTGTGCAGAGGTGTATATGGTTATACTGCAGAAGTCAGGTGTTGTTTTATGTAGTTTAATGAAGGTAAAAACAGTGAATGGCTGCACAAAATGACACTGCACTCTGATGCACTTCTCAGATGCTGCAGATTTATCAACATTTTAGTTGGGCTGCTCTCAGGTTGCTGCAGGGATTTCATTGAGGTAGAGACGAGTAATTTATTTCAGTGTGTAATTTTGAGATCAGTTTCTGTCCACATATAGAAAACAAAACTGGGCATGAGTAAGTGTCTAACATGACTGTGTTGTTGCACTGATGGAGTCCGTCCTGGAAATGGACTGCATTTATCAAGACAAATCAGGGGTTTTGGGATCATGACAGCTCATAAAATTTCTTATAGAGTTGAAGTGAAGCTGCAACGATCAAAGTTTCAAATCTGAACCAATCAGTCTGCCTCCTCAGAGAGAGGAGGACAAGAGCTCAGTCTGACCTCCAGCACACTTCATTTCTCTTGGTTTATTAACCATCACATGTTGGAGCTGCGAATGAAGCCTCAGAGTAAACATCACAGCATCATTAATCCAGCTGCTGCAGACGGCAGTCCAGAGCTCGTTTCATCAGACCTCAGACCACCTCTCCTCTCCTCTCCTCTCCTCCCTCTCTCCTCTCCTCTCCTCTCCTCTCCTCTCCTCTCCTCTCCTCTCCTCTCCTCCCTCCCTCTCTCCTCTCCTCTCCTCTCCTCTCCTCTCCTCTCCTCCCTCTCTCCTCTCCTCTCCTCTCCTCTCCTCTCCTCTCCTCTCCTCTCCTCTGCTCTCCTCTCCTCCCTCTCTCCTCTCCTCTCCTCTCCTCTCCTCTCCTCTCCTCTCCTCTCCTCTCCTCTCCTCTCCTCCCTCTCTCCTCTCCTCTCCTCTCCTCTCCTCTCCTCTCCTCTCCTCTCCACTCCTCCCTCTCTCCTCTCCTCTCCTCTCCTCTCCTCTCCTCTCCTCTCCTCTCCTCCCTCTCTCCTCTCCTCTCCTCTCCTCTCCTCACCTCTCCTCTCCTCTCCTCTCCTCTCCTCTCCTCTCCTCTCCTCTCCTCCCTCTCTCCTCTCCTCTCCTCTCCTCTCCTCTCCTCCCTCTCTCCTCTCCTCTCCTCTCCTCTCCTCTCCTCTCCTCTCCTCTCCTCTCCTCTCCTCTCCTCCCTCCCTCTCTCCTCTCCTCTCCTCTCCTCTCCTCTCCTCCCTCTCTCCTCTCCTCTCCTCTCCTCTCCTCTCCTCTCCTCTGCTCTCCTCTCCTCTCCTCTCCTCTCCTCTCCTCTCCTCTCCTCCCTCTCTCCTCTCCTCTCCTCTCCTCTCCTCTCCTCTCCTCTCCTCTCCTCTCCTCAGAGGCTCTAATGTAAACGCAGCTCAGGAAATGAGCAGCAGTGAGATTAATGAGCTGCACATGAGCGTCTCTGACAGTCCAAACACTCAGCTGGTGGCAGAAGTCGAGATAAAAGCCTGAAATTTCCAACAATAACAAGACTGCCCCCCCCCCCACCCGCCTCCATCCCCACAGCATCCACTCAGAGGGATGCTGGGAGCAGCTGAGAGCAGCTGAGAGCGGAGGTGTCATCATCACTCTGTCTTTCATCACAAAAGATTTCAAAAAGCAGGAAATGAGAAACTGAAGAAATCTGTGGGAAACTTTCTGTATTTATTTACTTTAAGACCAAAACCGCCGTCTTCCTGAGCCCTCAGTGCCCCCCCCCCCACCCCACATTCATAACCACAGACTGAAACTCTGTCACACTGAGGACGGACATGTTCATTAAAAAGGATCCAAATACATGTAGAACCACACATATCCTATTTTTTATTCCACACATACAAAACCTGGCGCCAACATGTCTCCCGCTCCTGTATAGGAGACAAGACCCTAGACCATGTGACTGGGACACAGAGAGCTGTTCCCCTCCCCCTCCTGGGTTGAGGTTTGAACACCACAGACCTCTGAAGGTGTCCTGTGGTATCTGACACCAAGACATTAGATGTATGACTCCACCGGGCACAGCTTTGTTGTGTTCTGCCTGCGCCGTGGCCAGCGGAGCTGATTGCAGTCGTCATGTGGCGTCCATGAAGCTTCTGTAATGGTTTGATTCCACTGGACACATTTTCCACAACAGACAGAAAATCATACAGAAGCTGGTCAATTTTCAAAATAAAAGACCCCGTGCAAAAGCAAGAGATCTTCTTTAAGTCGGGGGACGTGAGGGTTTCTCAGAAATGGCCAAGCAAGGAAACATCACACACATGCAGTGGTGGACAAAGTACTCAGCCCCAGTACTTGAGTCAAAGTACAGATACTCCTGGTCAAATATTACTCAACTACAAGTGAAAGTTGCTCAGTCAAAATTTTACTTGAGTTAAAGTACTAGAGTTCTTGCTTTTAAAAATACTTAAGTATTCAAAAGTACAAATTACAAAGTACATTTTCTAATATCAGTACATGCTGTATTGTTTTCACGATGCGTTTACTGAACCTTGTAACTCTGTAAACCACCTGATGAAGCTCTGACCTGCTGTAGATCCTCTCTGATACACAAAGTCTGTAGAAACACCTTAAAAACTTCAAACAAAAAATACATTTTCTGATGTAACTGAATTAAAATCACATCATTAAATCAGATTGAAGTCGACTGTAAGGATTTTCTGTTAAATAACTCAGATTTCTTTCTGTCTTCAGAGGCAGTATATATATACATGAATTATGTTTTATTTTTCACTCCAATAAAAACAATCCAACTTTAAAAACTACCTGGAATAATGAATAATTCTAATAACATGTTGAGATTTAGTTCAGTCTTTCTCCATGACCTCTTTCTGTTTGAATGACAGACGGACAGTTTGTTCTTGTTACAGACGCCTGGATGACGTGTTTCTGCTTTGACATCAGTCCCATTTGAGAGGAGCTCTGTGATTGGTTTCCTTCTGTGAGGAACACGTCATGTGACCAACTGCATTTTAGAAAAGAAAAAACACCAACAGCTGACTTCAAAGCTGCGCTTAGTGGAAAAGTAACAACAAGCTTCATAGAAATGTAGTGGAGTCAAAAGTACAATATTTATCTTTGAAATGTAGCGAAAGTCTGAAGTTTACAAAAAAAAAAAAACAAATACTCAAGTAAAGTACAGATACTCAAAAAATGTACTTTAGTACAGCACTCAAGTAAATGTACTTCACTACTGTCCACCACCACACACACATGTCCACACATATACAGACTTTATAAAAGGAAGCACAAAGATGATCAGGCAGGTAGAACGTTCTGAAACACCACTGTGAAGAGGACAGATCAAGACCGTGTTACAGACACTATGTGCCCAGTGGAACCGAGGAGTAACACCTCTGTGAGAACCCAGAACCACCATCATCCCCTCCCACACCTCCCTCTGTATCTGGATACTGCACCTCCTGGAGTCCCACAGGGCTGCACACCTGAACACGGCTCCATCATTACACATGCAGACGACACGTTGGTGTTTGTCCTCATCAGTGGCCATGATGTCTACAGGATGGAGGTCCAACACCTGCAGTCTGCTTCACTGACAACAACCTGCACCCAGCTGCATGAAAGCACTCAGGCTAAGGGTTCCCTTATCACTGACATTAAATCACTTGAAGGACTTCCTGAGGGTGATTTAAATCTCTAAGTATTTGCTCAGAGCTACTGAGGTATTGGTGTGTTGTTAGAAGGTCTGTAGTGAACCATAACAAGTGAAATCATTTGTGGAACAATGGCTGAATGTATGGAGACAGAGGAAACACACCAGCACATTTTGTCTCATATTTAACTCCAGTCAGTGTTTGGATGTTTGACTTCAGTCAGTCGAGGACGACTCCTCTTGCCTCACCTCCAGCTGAATTTAGACTTGTTTTAAGTAGAATTTGAACATTTTGTTCTCTAAGAGGCCTAATTAACTGCACTCAAACTGCATTAGACTGAACTCCTAAATTACTGTTTGTTGTTTTTTTAACTTCTGTCTTAATAAAATCTGAAGCTAAAAACTTTCCACATCGTTGATGGTTAAATGACAGCGTTTCCTTCATGGATCCCTGAATGCAGAACATCAAACTGTAAAGTTTTTTTTACTCTTTCATGCCATTTTTATGAATGATTCTAAAAATTTTGCTAATTTTGTCTCATGCACGTGCACTCAGACCTGCACAGTTATGAGTGTTTGTTTGATCTGATGTGGCGTGTTTGATAAACCCTACTTATATAAAAAGTGAGAAATATAAGATGTAAAAGAATATAAAAAATGTTTTTGCACAAGACCCACAATGTGGAAAGTAAAGTTTAATCCAACTATGATGACCAACCACACAACAAGCTGGTGTTTTCCAGCCTCAGTCATTTACTGGATCCATCCAGTAAACTGAACAGTCGCCAGAACTTAAGAGGCTCTGCAGAGAAAACAAAGAAAATAAAGTTTATTTGAAGAGAAAGAGTTTTTTTATCTGATCAGGAGTCAGTTTGAAAGAACATTTAGAGAATCAGACAAGACTTTATTTTGTGTGGAGTGTTTTCAGAGTGTCACAGTTGATCTGTGTGGATTTTCACGCTCGGCATCATCACATGACGCTGACATGTTGATATGTTGATCTGTTGGACGCGGTGAGCTGATAATGTGACACTGTGTCTGTATGTGAACAGCACCAGGTGTCTGGTGGTGGTAATCCTCCCTGCGCTCTCTGCTCCGGGACAAAGGCTGGATGTGTTTGGGTTGACGTTCCGCTCCGCTCTGCTCCGCCCACACAGCCGTGGCGAGGACGGGGGGTTCAGTTCTCCCAGAACACCACGTTCTGTAAATCTGTGTCACATTCTCTGCTGCCGCGTAAATAATGGAACGGTGCCAGCAGCAGAGCTGACACCTCGGAGCAGCACGAGGACAAGGAGACAGAGACCGAGATGATCAGGCCTGTGAGACACAAACTCCTCATCAAACACTCTCAGTCATTCATCCCGTCCACATGTCTGCAGTCACACACACCAGGGTTTTATTCACCCACTCACACTCACACACACTCTGTTTGATGGGATTTAAAGAGATTTCAACTCTGTTAAATTCTGTTTTCTCTCGTGCTGTCATGCAGATTTACTGCTGATTATTTTTATTATTCGTGCAGAAAAGAATAATTGTGCTGGATTTAAAGGACATGAAGACACTTGAAATCATCCAATCAAACCTGGTCAGTTTTGTTAAATTGAATGGATGAAATTAAACTGATCAAGTCAGATGGAGTCTGCAGTAAACCTTCAGCTGGTTTTTCTTTCACACTGATGAAGATGTTACGGCACAGAGCCTCTCACAGTTTACTTTTTAAAGACTTTCTTCCTTCAGTAACTCTGATTTCTGTGTGAATGAAGAAGTCATTCATGTAAACATGTTTGAAACACATGCAGACGTCCCTGTGTTAAACAAAAGACTCGGGTACGTCTTCTTCATCTTATTACATCTTTTTCCTCTTAAGTCTTTTAATGTCATTTTTTTCTCTTTTTTTGTCTTTTTAACGTATTTTGTTATGTCTTTTTCATCTTATTCTGTTCTTTCCATCTCATTACATCTTTACATTGTTTCCTCTGTTATTGTTGCTTTAAAACTGAAATAATGAGCCTGTTTTGAAAATGTAAGGAGAAGAAAGTACAGATACCTGAAAATCTATTGAAATACAGCAATAAAGTATTTGTACTTAGTTACTTGTTTCTCCATAAGGACATAAAACAAAATGTTTTAAATTTTATTTTGATGCATTTCTCTTCTTTATTTAGCAGGAACGTCCCACTGATAGCAGATCTGTCAGAGTCCTGGTCCACACAGCAGCAACGAGCTACATGAAACATTTCACATGTCGGAGCGCACAACACAAAGGAGACAGTAAGACATTCAGGTCATAGCAGAGACATTCAGGACACATTCCACCTTAACTCAAGACAAAAAGTTTCCCTCAGGGCTGCTTGTAAAAGACCTGCAAAGCTGCTCAAAGACCAGAGTTCTCCTGAGGTCGTGCAGCTCACAGGTGAGAAATCTGCTCTGAGTGCAGCCTGAGGACATTCAGAAGAATCAGATCAGTGGACCTGCCGCTGTAGCTGCTGCTTAAAGGCAGTAAGTAGGTTGTTTATCTGATGATGTCTTAGTAATGAATAACAGCATGTTTATGTTTCTTCTTGACATCCTAAAGATTCATGGAAACTGTGAGTGTTTGAGCCTGAACTTGTGCAGAATCCATGTTTCTGTTGCATTCATGTGAATCACATCACCTCAGTGTGATAGAGACAGAAATGAGCTTTGTGCAGTTTTGTTTCTGGCTTAAAATGAGAAAACATCCATTAATAATTGGAAAAAGCAATAATAATAATAACACATTATTCTTAATCGGCACCAGTCGGTTTCCTCTAAATGTCCTCAGACTGAACTCAGAGTTTTAAACTGATTTCTCTTTTTTTGCACTTCGAGTCTGGAAGGAGCTGCAGGAGAACACGACCTTAGAAGAACTCCAGTCTGTGAATAACTTTACAAATTGCCCTGAAGCAACCTTTTACAGAATCTGTGAGTTGAGATAGAACGTGTCCTGGATGTCTCTGCTATGACCTGAATGGATTTAAGGACATTTATTATCGTTACATAACACAGGGTTGTACAACAGAATTAGACTTGTAGTTCCTTCATAATACACACAAAACATAACACAGATGACACAGATGATTCATGGAAACAAAATATATATATATACACATATATATATATGTATATATATATATGTATATATATATATATATATATATATATATATATATATATATATATATATATATATATATATATATATATATATACATATATATATATATATATATACATATGTATAAAAATATATATATGTGTATATATATATACATATATATATACACATATATATATATGTATATATATATATGTATATATATATATATATATATATATATATATATATATATATATATATATATATATATATATATATATATATACATATGTATAAAAATATATATATATATATATATATACATATATATACACGTTTACACCCAAGAAATAATTTAGCCTCTTTTTTAATCAGAACATGATGGAGATGGTACTGTGGTCGACATCTTCACATTAAGGGCTCTATATTACACCGGCTGCAAACTGAATCTGATGGTTGCACAGGTGCATTTGCCATCTTACACCAACACGGTTGCCATTTTTGCGATGCCTGCAAGAGAGCAAATGAGCTTGTGCCTGTGCAGCCGTGGGCAGGAGGTCTAAAAGTGAAGGAAAAGGAAGGAGCAGCCAGATGCAGTTGATATCTTGTGCTCATCGCATTGGAATAAAAACCACTTGTTTCTTGGACCGGATAAAACCTGGTTGATGTGCAGTGTGTGGCGCAACAGGTCTGTCTGCACAAGGTAGCATGACCCACACACACACACACACACACACACACACACACACACTCATAAAACGTGTGTCTTTTAAGTTTATCTCACTAGTAAAGAATGAGGAATTATTTTTCCTATAAAGCTTAATAAACCTGAACAGACCTGTGAAGTTTTCACAGGACGGGATCACAGCTGTCTTAAACAGATCAGTCACATGACTCCTGGAGCAGCTGCAGTGTTTGTGTCTGTGTGTGTTTATCAGGATACACAAAAAACAAGGATTAAACAGTTATGACCTGTAACATACAAAATGAACCAGACGTTATATCTAAGCATGAGAACCGGCTCGAGCCGGAGAGAAAACGGTCTGTGTTCTTCTGTCAGAGCCTGATGCTGGTTGGACATCAGCTGGATAACCTGCATGTTTCACGCACAGTTCTTCAACCACAGATTTTGGCCCAAAACGACCATTTCCACCGTGTTTTCAGTCTAAATGTCAGCTGTAGCCTCTCAGACCTGATCCTCGTGCACACGCCTGAAAATATACGAGATCTCATGTGACCTTCACACCTGTGTTTACTTGTTACCTGGAAGAGACTCAGACAACAGAGAGAGATCTGCTCAGTGACTTGTTACGCGCACAGTCGACTTTGAAAACTTTCAACAAAGAAGAAAATGTCAGAGGATTTCGACATAGAAAAGGTCGAGAGCCTGTGACCCGCTTCAGCTGTGTGGACGAGGATCCGGTCTGAGAGGCTACAGCTGACATTTAGGATAAAAACATGGTGTGAATGGCGTCTTTTTGGGTCAAATTTGAATGTCTTATGGAAATTTGGATCACACCACACGAGCAGTATGGAGACATTTTGTGGGGTTTTTTGTGTTCTGTTTTTTACATTTTAAAACTGGTCACCATTCACTTCAGTTGTACTGGATTTGGCTGCAGTTCTGTTTTCTGAGGGAGATACTGAGGAAATTTCATTTTTGGGTGAACTATCACTTTACATTGCTTTAGATATTCATATATCAGGCTCTCATGCTTTTCTCAAAGCAGATCTGCCTCCTCACTTTGAAATCTTCTCTCTTTGTTTCCTCCTGATAAATCCACTGTCATGCTGACACAGCTTGTGCTTCTGGTGCACCTGCTTCTTAAAGGTGTTGATAGCTGACTTTCTGATTGGTTTAAAGTGTGTTCGGCCTAAACTCACCCATGAATTAATTAAGGCACTTGGGCACAGCTGATAGTGCTATCCAGCTGTGCACAGGATACCTCTGCACCCCTGGTGGCAGACAGCAAAGGTGGATTTGGACACACCCTAAATAAATTAAATCACGCTTTGAATGGTTAAGATCAGGTTAAGAATTGGGCCCTTAGTTTTGATATCTGGGTTCTTGATCATTTTTATTGCTGATATTAAGATTTCTTGACAAATTTTATTCTTGATATCTGGTTTTAAAGTGAAATCAACCCTGAAACATCTGAGCTCTGCAGAGTGACATTTGGGCTGTAACCTCAACTTCTATACATCTGATGGAACACACACACACACACACACACACACACACACACACACACACACACACACACACACACAGAGTAACAGGTGTGTGCAGTAACACTCTGTGAACTCCTTCTGTCTTAATTCCAACATCACACAGCTCAGTGTTCATGTTACTCTCACCTTCAGCTACTCTGTTCTCCTCTGCCTCCTCCTGACCTCCTCCTCTGTGGCTCACACACACACACACACACACACACACACACACACACACACACACACACACAGTTCTGATCATCAGTCGTTCAGACGTCACTCAGCTCCTCTGGACCAACCAGCAGACTCCTCCTCCTTCTGACCCCGCCCACACAGAGGTCCAGGCTCCTCCCTCTGTGACAAACTGTGAAGGGTTAAAGATGAACTGAGTGACCAGAGTTTGGACAGAGTTTGTGGAGAAGACGGAGGAGCTCGTCTGCTGGACAGACTGATTCTGGTTCAGCACAGTGAATCATTTTGTCTGCAGGTCTGTCAGCAGATTATTGCTGAACTCAGCAGCCACATTCATTTTTTCTCAGTATTTTATTATTCACACAGAGACATTGTTCTCTCACGTCCACATCTCCTGATTAAAGTCAGTTTTTATGGTTTCCAGTTTGTGTTTCTTATTTTAATTTGGTAAACTCACCTTTGTCTCACTTCCTGCCCAAATACCGCCCGTGTGATTACCTACCCCGCCCTAATTAGTGTCACCTGTCCCATATTACCCCTCCTCCTCCCTTCTGTATATAGAAATGAGTTCACAGCTAATGAACAAATCAAAAGAACAACTCAGTCAGAGAAAATCTGTTGTTGAGTTTTTGTCTGTTGACATCAGACACACAGGAACACGGTGGATTAATGGAAGGAGTAAATGTTTGGCTCATAACTTTTTATGATTTTACATAAACATTGTAATCTGGTCTCAGGTTGCACACAGACGGACCTGAACCTGGATAACCAGTCCTGTTAGCCTACAGACACATTCAGACCCTAAATAACATCTGTGTTGTTTCCACAACTTAAAGCTCATGAACTCAACAAAGTCAGAATAACAACTTCCCAGCTCAAAGATGGGACTCTGAGGAGCACACGAACGCAACATTAGTCCTCGTGTTGAATGTTTGTGGTCATTTTTTCATCTCTTCGTAGTCGTTTCTCATCTTCTTGTGGTTGTTTTCACTTTTTTGCGGTTGTTGTCTGGTTTGCATTTGTTTTATTCATTTTGTCTCTTTGTGGTCATTTTTTGTCTTTGTGGTTATTTTTCATCTCTTCATGGCTGTTTTTCATCTTTTGCAGTCTTTCATCTTTACCTGGTCCTCTTGTGGTTGTTTTTTAAATTCTTTGTGGTCATTTTTGTCTCTGTGTTTGATTTTTTGTGTCTTTGTGGCTGTTTTTCATTTCTTTTTTTTATCATTGTTTTAGTCTTGTAGTATCTTGTCTCTTCATGGTTGTGTTTAGTCTGTTTGCGGCCATTTTTGTTTTTACGTGATAGTTTTTCATGTCTTTCTTTGTGGTCACTTTTATCTTCATGAGATAGTGTCT
>NC_139317.1:609407-669407 GCF_056507025.1 Lutjanus erythropterus | reverse complement strand
CCCCCTATCTGGATCGTATTCATTCATGTTTCACTCTTCATTCCTCTGAACCACCCACAAGCAAATAACATTTAACAAGACAAAAACACAAAACATACGACATAAAAGACAAGACAGGACAAAAATGACATAAATAAACAGAAACACAAAAAAAAGACAAAAAAAATGGACAAAACAAAAAAAAGCAAGACAACTTAAAGGAAGCATTAAGACAAAAAAAGACGTAACAAGATAAAAAAAAAAAAACCTAAAGGACATAACAGAACAGAAACAAGGTAAGAGAGTGTTTAAAAGACCGTCCTCACAGACGATCGGACTGGACATCACAAGCAGCACATAAATAAATACAGTCACGGTAACAGTGGCCCAGCTGTGCTTTAAACTTTATTCATGACTGAAATTGTAGTAAAACTGTTTCTTAACTCAAGGTCAAAGTTTTTCCTGCATTCTTCAACCACACATTACAGCTGAAATCCCTGAGGGACAGACGTGACGCGTCTCGTAAGTCTCTGTCGTGTGTCTCTGTGCATCAGCTGAGCAACACTTGACAGCAAAACTCATCAATCAGCTGCTGGATTCGTCCATAAAGACAACAGATCAGATGATTGATTCAGATTTAGTATCATAATGAACAGCTGACAGTGTTCCTGACTGGCTCCACCTCTATTCATTCACATCATCTGTTCCTCAATGCAAACGTGACTTCATGTCATTTTACTCCGCAGAGATACAATAAAGTAAATATATATAGAGAGAGAATAAAGTGAGTGAACGAGAGACTGAATGAAAGTTGTGTTTTCTGCAGCAGAGGTGGATTAGTGCTGCTCTCTTTAAAATATCCTGAACTGAGAAGCTTCATTAGCAGTTTTCAAACAAACACTTTGTGTTTCCTCCAACAATGATGACTAATTGAACTTATAGGCTGGATTTCATTAATTCCACACATGCCATGAATGTCCAACTTAACACAAAGTGTATAATCCAGTAAAGCTCTTAACACGCTCAGGGTCAGTTAGGCTGCTGTTAGCTATGTGCTAACAGGTCGGTCACATAATCAACACAAACTGAAACTTGTTCTTTACTGCAGTTTAACTCCTGTGGTCATTTGTCTGAAACTGAGCCACATGTTTCAGAGTTACGACAGTGTGATGCATCGACATTCACTGGAGCACATCCTCCATCCAGCTCTGGGGGGCCCAGGCAGGGCCCCATAAGCCTAAGTCAAAGTCCCTAACCCTGGCTCTCCAGCCCTGGGGAGGCCCCCCACAAATTCCACAACCAGCCTCCCACATGTTCCAGTGGGCCCAGACAGGCAATGGGGAGGCAGAGGGTAGGAACATGGACATGAAAATGTGGCAGCTGCAGCCAAAGCTGGGTTTAAGATAAGACATGATAAAAGACAAAACAAGACATAAAAGAAGCAACAAGAGGAAAACAATCTAAAAAAAAGTCAAATAAGACAAAAATGACATAAACGATGTAAAAAGACAAACAAACAAGATAAAAGACCTGACAAAATGGAAAAGGTGTGAAAGACGTAACAAGATAAAAATGACATAAAAGAAAGACAAAAGACAGGACAAGACAAAAAATGTAGCAACGCCTGTGAGCTAGTTAAGGCAGTCAACTCAAGCTGCACCACATGTAACCACGTAAACCAAACGCACCCCTCCAGTCTGCTGGTCTATTTAAACTGCTAACCCCCCCCCATCTCTCTCTCTGCCTGTCAGTGCCATCACTGCTCTGCATCAGCATCACCACTACCCAGCATCCACCTGCAGGCTCCGACAGGGGTTAGATATGTGTTCATCACTCCACTACAGCTCTATAATCTGTGAGGAGCGATGAGGTCGGAGTCTAGACACCGAACTCTGCTGCTGCAGTAAACATTCTTACACATGAACTGTCTGACTGAAACGCAAAAATGGTGTAGAAGATGTACTGCAGCAGTATCCTGGTACCACTTTCATTAGTCATTGAAATCAACATCACTATATTAGTTTCCTTGTGTACAAGGCAACATGGCTGTAATCCACAGCAGCTGTGGCCTGTGGGGGGGGGGGGGGGGGCTTAAGATTGGGTTTACAGGTTTAGCTGGTGGACGAGGCTCCTGGATGGGGTATTAGAGGACTTGGATGAGGAAGAGACCTGCTTGTGCCCACTGGAACATGCTAGAGGCTGGGTATGGGATTTGGGTTACACTCTGGGCGGGGGCTCAAAGCTGGCCCTGGACATAGAGAGCCTGCTGAAGGTGTCTCATTACTCAACTCATTACCTCAGAAAAACAAACCAGAACTTATTTTTCTCAAGTAAATGCATCACACTTCTGCACAGGACGTCAACAATGAGCTCTGAGGGGGTCTGAAGATCTCAGCAACAACAGAAGTCTATCTATATGCTGCGTTCGAGGTCAGAATTTCACAGCTGAAATGTCCAACTTCAGACCTCAGAGCCCTCCAGGTGCACAGATGCTCAAAGTAAAGAAAAACCATGACTGGCGAGTGTTCGCTCAGTTGAACCCTGAGCAGTGCAGCCTCCTGCAGCAACAACACCAAGGAGGAAAAAGGACACACAAGGTAACAGATACATTTATATATTTAATTTACAGCAATTAATAACATTGGTGACATATTTTGACATCAATTTAAATGCAGAATGGGTTTTGTTATGTGATAGCATCTTTTGTTTTATGCTTCCACAGTGTTGCCATTGTTGTTTGACATCAGACAGCTGTTCCTTCATGAAGCTGGGGCAGATGGATTTGCCCCAAGTTCACAGCTTTGAATGGCATTCCATTTACTGTACTTTTTCCTGTTGGAGGTGGGAAAATCCCCCACGATTTGCTGCTATAATACAACACAACAGGTTCGTTCAAACTCCAGAAGGATCAGTTGGAACAGATTCCAGAATTCAGGCGTACACTGAACCCATCTGAGCAGCGTGCAGCCGCTGTGCAGCGCCCGGGGACCAACTCCACTTCTAAGCCTGTGCCTTGGTCAAGGTCAGGTGACCGAAGAATTGACCTAGTGTAAGGTGGAGGAAACCAGCGCACCTGCAGGAAACCTGGAGAACATGCAAACTCCAGTCAGGATATATATGTGCTATAACTGTGTCCCAGGTGAGACGGACTCACTGCTGCTCCTGGTTCAGGGTTGTGTCATGGAAAAAACATTTTTTTCTGAATGTCTGAACTACAGGTGAGCAGATTAAACGCTCACCTGCACCTTGACCTTTAGATCCACAGCAGACAGAAACAGCAGAGTAAATACGGAGGCGGTCCAGGAACAGGATTGTGGATGGGGACAGTCTTAGTGTCTCAGTCATGGACACTAATGGTCTCCAGATCAGAGGCTCAGAGGCTCAGGTGCGACCAGCAGGCCCATGACCGCTCAGATTAACTGTTGAGTAATCTGGATCCAGGTTTCTGCCTTCACTGTCCTGCTGTTTGCAGAGTGCTGTGTGACCCTGAGCTCTGTCTGACAGGCTGGTTGTGGTTCTTTATGATGTGAGGTCAGAGAGACGGTCCATGGCTTCGCACTGAGCACCATAAAACATAGATCATTTAATATGACGCTTAACGGGGAACCACTAAACCCTCGTTAACCCATTATCTGCTAACGAGATGATCCTGCAGCCAAACCACAGGAGGGAAGAGTCCACCTCAGGATTCACGAAGCACGTCAGGATACAAACAAAACTTACACAAAATGATCAAACTAAACAAACTTTATGTCAAGATAAACAACATTAAAAATAACAGATTTCAAAAAGACAATATATGATCAAAAATATTCTGTTCCCACGGTTCCCATCACCTGACCTTCCCTGCCCACCTGCCCACCTGCTCACATGTTCCCCGTCTCCTCATTAGTCCTGCAGTCGTATACATGCAGCACAGCTCGTTTCCACTCATTCCTGACCAGATTATCTAGTTTGTATCCGCTTCAGCTCTCCAGCCCCGTCCTGCCTGTCTGACCCCCTTCTGCACAAGTTTGGCTGCCTCTCTGGATTTAACCCTCATCTGTTTTTTGTTTTTGTTTTTTTACTTTTTCTCAAGAAACACCATTATATTAGGTAACAGAAAAAAGACAGAGGACTCAGAGCTCCCAAGATTAGTCCAAAGACGCCAGTCCACAACAAGATTGACAAAATGTAATGTAAAAACTATTCCCAAGTCTAAAATACAGCCCTCATTTCCCATCATGCCTAGTGCTGCACTGAGCAGTTTGTTAAATTTCTTTTTTATGTTTTGTGTTCAGAACATAGTGGTTTAAGTTGTTAATTCTCCACAACCATCTTGAGATCCCTGTGGGGACCCTCAGGTTGAGAAACAGCGCTCCAGTACGTGTGTGACACACTGAGAAGGGGAGAGTGAGACGAGGAATTCAAAATCTTCAGCTCAGCACTAAATGTCACTAAATCCTACAGACTGGCCCTTTAAATGATATTTTATGGATGAAAACAGCCTGTAAAGACAACAATGAAATAAAAGAACATGTGAGTGATGAATGAGTGAATGACAGGAGTCTCTGGGGTGTATTTGTGGCTGTACTGGCTCTGTTACCCAGCATGCACTGCTGGATGTGTAATGGCGTGATTTATTAGAACACTGTTCTCTTCATTGTGTTGTCGTAGCGACATGCTATGGTACATTTCCTCCTGTTTGAATAACCACAGATTTCAAAGAGCTCCGCGCTCAATTAAACCCTGAGCAAACGCTTTCAGGAGAACATCTGGGCAACGGCACACCCTGGCACACCCGCGCCTTCCAGCTTTAACAAAAGCAGCTGTCCTGGCTGACAAGTTTATGATGTGATTTCTGTGTCAGAGGGGAACACCTCCGCAAAAACCGTGAGTAAAAATCCTGCAAGTGATTTCGCTGCAAACAGGTCACTGAATCTCTGAAGAGAAAGTCTCAGTCCAAAGGTACATGATGGCCCTGGGCTGAACTGCAGAGGAACACTGCTGATCCACGTCCCACTTGGTGTTGGACTCATTTCAAGTGAAATGCAGCAACACTTTAGACCGTTTAGCTCTGAATTTTACCATATCTGTGAGCAAACAGAAGGCTAACGTCACGTCACCTGCTGCCAGAGTTTAGTGATACGTCTCTAACATCCGAACCACAGGAAAACTATTTTAACTGACGGCACTGAGATGTGGCACTGGAATCTGTGCTGTGATTCGGTCCACGGGGTTTTGGTCTTGTCCTGTGGTGCCACATTAGCACTGAGTTTCCATCCTTATTGGCAATGCAACTGTGTGAAGTTTATTTCCACATCATCATGCTGAACTTTTCATCCACTCTTTTTATTTTTAGCTAAACTCAGTTTAGCCCCCACCACCTCCACTTTAACTGGAGGATACTGAAAAATCAGAAAAAGGTTTTGTGAGTCAAACATTCAGTTTTACATTAGGAACACAAACTCTACAACATGGAAAAGGAATAATCTTGGCTCATGAAATCAGTGATCGATGACCTTTTTTAACTTTGACGAGGTCGTCGTGGAGTGTTTGTGAATAAAATGAGCGACTTTAGACAGAAGAAAGATCTGTTTCTGTCACTTTGTGCTTTTCCTGAATAATGTATTCAGATTTGCATCCCTAGAGTGAACAACACAAAATGTCCATCCTGTCCCCTGTGTGCACTGTAGACTTTAACCTCTGCTCAGGTTAAACATTCACTTCCATGTGTTTGAAATGTGTCTGATCATGTGACCTCAGATCCTGTTGAAACTTCCTGTTTAATGTGTCAAAAAGCTGCATGAATTTAAAGCCTGGACCGTTGCTCTGCTGTGTTCTCCAGTGTTCTCCAGTGTTGTTCCTCGTTGTCCCCATCATGCAGCTCCACACTGAGCAGAACATGAGCTCACATGTGAACATGGCGGCTCACACAGACAGCATGTTGTTTACTGCTGCAGCACTAATTGTTAAATGAGGCGTGTGCTGCGTGCTATTGTTACTGTTCCTGTTTACTGTGGACCTGCAGCGTTTTGACAGCGTCTCCGGCGGGTTGGTGTCCACACAGAGGTCCTCATGTCACGCCATCCTCTAATGAGAGCCTACACACACACACTCTCTCACACACAGTGATCCTGCAGCAGCACCTCCACCTCCACAAAGAGAGCATTCTTCAGCCGCAGCGAGGCGGCGAGCGGAGCGGGAAGTTGACTTTGTTTGTGACTGAGAGCTGATGGACGGATCGTCCCCCTGTTCATATGTTCTCTCTGAGTCCTGCTGAGGAACAGATGAAACCAGGTCACAGTGTTCGCAGCACAGACAGACCTCCATCTGACTGACCGTCAGGGTACACAGACCTGATTATACAGAGCTGCTGTTCTACGTCGTTTCATACATCACACACACACACACACACACACACAGATACACACACACATCACACACACAGATACACACACACACACACAGACACATCACACACACACAGATCACACACAGATACACACAGATACACACAGACACACACAGACAGACACACACACACACAGATACACACACAGACACATCACACACACACATCACACACACACACACACACACACACACACATCACACACACACAGACACATCACACACACTCGTCGTAGAGCTGAAACATGCTGCAAAGTGCCAGAAATTAGTCATAGATCAGGAGACATTTGGCAGAATTATCTTCCGTCTTTCCCTGTTAAATGAAACATATTTCAGACGTGTCAACAAAGAGCAGTCTACAAATCATGAAACACATCACAGTCACATGACATGTAGAACTGCTCCGGATAGGCCAGTGTGTGTGTGTGTGTGTGTGTGTGTGTGTGTGTGTGTGTGTGTGTGTGTGCCCTTTACATCAGTGACAGTTTGGAAATCTTAAACAGAACATGTGGCAGACGTGTGTGTATTGTTGTGACTGTCACAGTCTGACAGTTTCTCACACATGAAATCAGATCAATAACAGAACGCTGTCCAGTTCTCTGATGTGTTCCACACATGCAGGGCAGTTCTGTTTGTCTATTCTATGAATTATGACAGAACAAAACAGTAAACAATAAACTGACCTGAACCATGTCAATGTTTAGGATCGCCGTCTTATTGCATTAAATATCTATAATCCTTAATGTGCACATCTGAATTACAGCAATTCATGAAAGAAGAAGAAGAAAGTGACATCACTTCCACTTGTACTGTTTCTCAGTCATCTTGTTCAAGTGAGCCAGATGTCTGCTGTCCTGTGTCCTCGCTCCTCAGTGCAGTTTCTTTTCTTTGTCAGTCAGTGAGCATCATCGGGATAACTGACCCGCCGACAGACGCTTCACCAGAGCGCACCGCAGAGAGCGGGACAGCTGACGCGCCGTCAGACGCTTCACCAGAGCGCACCGCGGAGAGCGGGACAGCTGACGCGCCGTCAGACGCTTCACCAGAGCGCACCGCGGAGAGCGGGACAGCTGACGCGCCGTCAGACGCTTCACCAGAGCGCACCGCGGAGCGCGGGACAGCTGACGCTTGTTTTTGTCACTGACAGGCTTAAATTGTCTCAAGGAAATATGATCATAAATGTATTGACAGATTCAACTCTTGTGTTGTCAGTCATTCGTCATTTTAAAAAAACATCCCTGTGGTCAGAATAATCCAGATTATCAGAGTAAAAAACCTCCAGAATCTGTCCTCAGATCAGTCAAAGTGGGTCAGGATCCAGCAGTCAGAACAATTATCTGCCTGTTTTCAGTCAAAGATAGAAAACCTGTCTCTGATTGGTCCAACTGAGGACTGAACTTGTTTCTTTGACTCAAGTCCTGTGAGGTCAGAATGATGGATATGATGTGATATAAGGAGAGAACATCAGAGAACCTGCAGGGAGGTTCTGTTCTTTCTAAAAAGATGAATTCTAATAATCGGCTTCAGAGAGAAATAATCTGCTTACACAGAATTTCACTCACTCAGTTGTTTTTGGCTCCAATTGAACTCAAAGTGTTGCAAGCAAGTTGTTCTGGATCATATCAGGTCAAGTGTTCTGATCCGAGTCAGCAAGAACACAGCCTGTTCTGTGTTCCTCTTCTTCATGTTCTGCAGCCTGTTCTGTGTTCCTCTTCTTCATGTTCTGCAGCCTGTTCTGTGTTCCTCTTCTTCATGTTCTGCAGCCTGTTCTGTGTTCCTCTTCTTCATGTTCTGCAGCCTGTTCTGTGTTCCTCTTCTTCATGTTCTTCTGCCAAACACAGTTTGTGCTTTGAAATAAATATTATTTTTTCTATCACACATATGTTGTTATTATTAGTTTGTCATCACTTGTATTATTTCTGTATTTTCTGTTTTTAATAACTTCATGCTTTTTTTTAAATGTTGTTTTAAAATTAGTGCAGAGATAAACAAATTGTACAAAATAAAACTAAACTGAACACAGTGACAGAGTGACACTTCCTGTCTGAACAGGAAGTTTTGTTTTCACTGACAAACTGAGTAAGTAGATCAGGATCATTTTGTGAGTTTGTGGTGAACAGTCTGAGCTCTGAAGGTTGTGTTCTCTGTGTGTGTGTGTGTGTGTGTGTGTGTGTGTGTGTGTGTGCGTGTGTGTGTGTGTGTGTGTGTGTGTGTGTGTGTGTGTGTGTGTGTGTGTGTGTGTGTGTGTGTGTGTGATGGATCAGCTCCGAGCTAAACCCTCTCATGCTTCAACCACATGACGTGAACACAGATACAGACTGAGACTCTGTTCTTCATCTGAAACACCAACAGCTCCAGGAGAACAGCTCAGCTCAGTGTGTGTGTGTGTGTGTGTGTGTGTGTGTGTGTGTGTGTGTGTGTGTGTGTGTAGTTATGAAATAAAATTGAAAAAATATTGTTTTTATTTTAGTGCTGAACTTTTTGTCCACAAGAAAACCACAGAACAAACAAAATAAACTGACAGTAGAGATTTATTTCTTTCACACAACATCCAGACAGATCGATCAGATCTGATCAGATCTGATCACATCTGATCAGATCTGATCAGATCTGATCAGATGTGATCAAACTTTATCAAAACTGAAAATCTTTTTATGGACAGAGAATAAGGCGACATCTTAGGTATTAAGTGTATTTTCACAGAGGAGGACAGAGAGCTGAACATTATGAAGTCACAGTGAAACTGACCTTTGACCTTCTGTATATAAAATGTCAACACCTCATCATTTTATCCTATTAGATATTTGTTTGTAATTTTATCAGAATTATCGTATAAAATCTTGAGTTATGGGCAAAAATGTGTTCAGTGAGGTCACTGTGACCTTTGACCTCCAAAATCTGATCAGTTTATTTTGAGTCCAAGTGAATGTTTGTACCAAGTTTGAAGAAATTCCCTCAAACTGTTCTTGAGAATGTGATGACCTGAAAACCAAATGTGTTCTTTCCTTGTGTCGACCGCAGCAGAGTCAGAAATGCTTTCATTTTTTATCAGTGTAGCCGTCAGCAGCTCTGTGCATCACGCGTCTCAGCTGCATCTACATCACACTAAACACAACCTGAAGCTTTAAGTCCGTTTGACAATACATGAACAAACGTTTAGCTGGTGAGCAATAAAAATGTAGTTTGTCTACATTTTGTAATCTAGATTTGGGGCGGCGTGAGATCAGCTCACTCTGCTCCGGTTTAATCCCACAGACTCTCCTTCACTTCACCTGCAGCTGAGAAACAAGACACAGTTTTCATGGACAAACTGTACATTTACTGCCACTAGACAAGACTCAACTTTAACCCCTCTGCTCTGATCAACACCTGTCTGATCTGAGTGAAGCCACTGTGCACACACACACACACACACACACACACACACACACACACACACACACACACACACACACACACTGCAGGGTGTATGCATCACGTTGATGGAAAGACAGTTTGGCTGCTCATTTCCAGCAGGAAGCTTTGAAATACACAGATAATACAGAGTCTGAATAGTCCGACGCTTCAGTGTGGCGTGAACGCTGTCATCATGTCAGTCAACATTTTCTGACATGTTATGGACCAAACAACTATCAAATCGTTAGCTGCAGCCCTAAAACACTGTATTAGACTGAACAATTTCACCATATTTTATTCTGTGGTAATCCAAAAGTCACAGAGAGTAATAATAATACTCATATTGTGATACTTGGATTACTTTACTGACTACATGTTTTAACTGGTAACTGTTTCAGATTCAAGTTTTAAAATAACCTTCCCAACCCTGTAAGCACCTGTGATCTATAAATCTCTAATTAACTTCAAATTGACGGCACCTGCCTTACGAAGTGGTTTCCTCGTATGTACTGCAGAACAGAGGATTTGAAGCAAAAGAAGAAAAAAAAACAAAAACAAGTCACAGCAATAGTGGAGGAGACTGAAGCCAGATGACAGATTAATCACTTCATGTTGAGTCTAGACTTTGCTCAGATAAGATCATTTCCATGTTGAAGTAAAGTTTTATAAATAACCTTGTGTTTCTCCTGCTCTGTCTCCCTGAACTACAGCAACAATCTCTCCTGAACTGATGAGTGTGTAGATTTCAGAGCAGCGAGCTGCAGACAGAAACAGTCACTGTGCTGCTCAGACATGTGGAGTTTCTCCTCCTGAACACTGACATCATGTGCGTCTGCAGCTTTGTGTTAGAGTCTTTATGATCACATGTGATTCAGCTGAGAGTCTGAGACGTTCAGCAGGTTTGATGCAGGACTGAAAACAGTGATGAGACGTCTGAATGGACCTCCATAAATCACATTATGTCTCCTTTATGCCACATGACATAACATGTGACATAATCTATAGTTCATTTAGTTCTTAGATCTTTACAACAGCGTCCTTTGTGTCTCATTTCTCCTGTCTGTCCCTGCTTGTGTTCTTGCATCCTTTACATTTATAACTTGTTTTTATGTTGATTTTACAATCTTACAATTTCATTTATCAGATGCTTTTATCCAAAGCAACGTACACCTGACAGCTGATACAACACAAGCAAGGATCTACTCAGGAGAGAACAACACAGGTCAGTGACATGGAGCGACAATCAAGTCTGATTGGACGAGGTGCCTACAGGAAATGACAGTGACTTTGAGCATAGAGTGCATAAGATGCATTGCATTTTTTTTTTTTTATGAATATCTTGTGCAGTCAAATGCAAATGTGTTGAGTAGAGAGCTGGTCTTCAGTCTTCTCTTAAAGACTGAGAGGGACTCTGCAGATCAAACATGGTCCGGTAGCTCGTTCCACCATCAGGGAGCCGCAAACCGGAAGAGTCTAGTTAGTGACTTTGGGCTGTTGTGGTGGTTGAATCAGGCGTGTTTCTTTGGCAGAGCACAGTGAGCGGAGGGAGCACAGACCTGGATGAGGGAGTTCAGGTAGACGGAGCAGTTTTAGTTGCTTTTGGCTTTGAATCCAGTGAAGCCAGTGGGGCGATCTGAACAGCAGGGTGTCAGATGCTGTTCTTGGCTGATTGAAAATCAGATGCACTGCCACATTCTTGATCATCGGTAGAGGTTTGAACATGCATGAAGGGAGGTCTGCAGGCGAGGAGCTGCAGGAGTCAGTGTGTGATGTTACAAGAGCCTGAACCAGGAGTTGTACTGCATGCTCAGATAGGTCGGGTCTGATCTTCCTGATGTTCAGGGGAAAACTTCACGACCAAGCAATCGAGGCCATATGGACCTCGAAGGTTAGCTGGTCGTCAGTCATGACACCCAGGATTCCTGCAGACCTTGAAGGTGTGAGCTGGATGGATTCAAGCTGGATACTGAGTTTTAGGTTGCCAATGTTACATCTGACAAATAAAGGATCTTATCTATATGCACTGTTCCTGAGAATGAAATAAATAAATAAGTAAAATAAAATAAATGATAAAGTACTTTGGATGGTTTATGATCTGCAGGTCTGTTCGCTCCTCTGTGATCCTCTGAGGTGATATTTTTGACATTATTGTTTAAACAATAGATGAAATCTGTCAAACATCCCTCATGATCTAGTGCCCATCTCACCTTCCTCCTCCTCCTCTTCCTCCTCCTCCTGCACAGTGATCATGTTTGTCAGATGGTCCAGTTTGGGATCCACGGGTGTTCCTCCTCCAACAGGCTGCTCCCAGTAGATCCACTGGTTTCCACTGTGAGCAGCTGGTGTGGAGCAGAGGAGATCTGTGACACACTGACCTCAATCTGAGGCTCGTTGTTCACTGTGTGCTGTAAGTAGACCGGAGCAGAGGCCCCCTCTTTGCGTGCAGAGCGGCTCCCCTCACACCGCTTTGTCTTCATGCTCTGTAGGTGGTCACATGATGACCTACCATCAGCAGGTCATTTCCTGCCTGTCAGGTTCACGTCCTCTGCTGCTCTGATTTCACCACTTTGATGCTCGTTCTTTATGGTCAGAGGGAACAAACTATATCTGACCTCTGATCATGACGTGCCTCGTATTAACTTCCCTAACTGCCGTCTCAGTTCTAGGAAACTGGAACTTAAAGCTGCTACAAGTGATTCTGGAGAATGATGATTGATCAGTGAGTCTCAGTTCCAGATCATTAAAGAGCTGCTGCCTCCATCAACCTGCAACCAGCGCTCTGTCACACTGTAAAAACCAGACGAGTCAGAAGGATTAAAAGAAAGAGGCAATAAGTCTTCACAATTTTCTTGATGTCATAAAGTCAAAAGTCTGAGATTATACCAACTGTTACATATACTGTTTGATTATGGTTAAATTAAAATTATTGATTGGTCCCTCCAGGAAGTTGTGATTGCAACAGTTAACGCAAATCCAACCAATCCCTGTGAATTCTACAATTTTGTCCAATCACTGCAAAAGTTTTGCACGAGGTGCAGCAATCACATTAGTCCCCCGAGGCTGAAGTCATACACGTACACCTCAATGACCTGACTCAGTGTTTTATTATTTACTATTCTGTTGTATTTTTATTCTTTTTATTTTGTCCCTGAAGAGGTTTATAACATTTATTAATGATCACTTATAGTTTTTGAGTTTGAGCTCGAAAAACATTTTGTTTCTTGATAGAATATCCCACAAGTGAACATCATTTACATTTAAAGAGTATTTTGTTTGAATCTTTGTAATCTTGAGGCTTTTTGTGTGAGAGTTAGACATTCATTCTCCCCGGAACAAGCTGCCTTTGATTTTTAATAAATTATAAACAAAAAATGATCCAAAGAATTTTAAAACTTGCAACTTTTTTGTAATTTCCACAATTCCACTGCAAAAAAGACCTAAATCACCTAAATCATCACAATTTTTTTAGGAAAGTTGTTGTGAAATCAGACATATTAAGTGTCAATAATAATAATACGACCAATAATAATAAACCTGTGAAATCCTGACTAAATAATGAGGCCAACCTGAATGTTTTCAGTAATTACAACTCAGCATGTACTTCCTCCTCTCCCACTGCAAAAAACACTTAATTTCATTTTCAGTAAACTCATAAAATATTTTGAAATGAAACTTTGAAATGTTTAATAAACACAAAGGAAAGAAAATTCTACCGTCACTCAACGTTTTTAAGTTATGTTTTCATACGACAAATAATTCATGACAGCATTTGGTTTTACATTGAAAAATTTCTGACATTCACATAAACAGACAGTTGTTACATAATTTTTATCTTTTTATGTCATTTTGGTCTCGTGACATCTTCACTTTCAGAACTTCAACAGTTAGTGTCTCAGTTCACAAACACTGACTGAGTGTTAGAAGAAAAGATGATGGATCACAGAGAGAAACAGGATCCTGAAACACAACGACTGCAGATTTACTACAAACATTAAAGTTTATCACTTTGAACATTAAATATCTGGTCTTTGTGGTGGATTCAGTTGAATATAGGTTGCAGATCATCGTGTTCTCTTCTTATTTACATTTTACACGACATTCCAACTTTTTTGGAATTGGGGATGTTATACATGTCATCACTTATAGCAGCTGAGTTGACTAATAAAAGTAATTTAGTGTTGAGTGCCTGTGTGTAATCAGATCTCCAGGCAGCCAGTCATATCCCAGCAGAACAACGGTACACGTTGCCCAGAGTGTGGTCAGAGCGGGCGGTGAACCTGGGCAGCAGCTCCGCCTTCTCCTCCGCCCGCAGCCGTCGCCCCCTACAGTCCGGAGCAGGATCGGGTCCGTCTGCAGCCTCTCGCTCTGTGAGTGTGAATCAGTGCAGCAGCCAACATGCGCACCAAAACAAACAGCCAGTAGTGTCACAGTCTGTATTTATTCAGTTCTCAGAAACGCAGCACACTGAATTCTTGGAGCGGACCGACCCGGCCGGCCGGCTGACTGAAGACGTGACGCTTTCTGTCGCTGCCAGCCTGCTCTTGGCTCACACACGGCCGCCTGTAATAGGCTGCTTTTATTCCAGTGAGCTGGAGGCATGTTTGGCACGATGAGCTGCAATCAGACCCAGCTCAACCGGGCAGCAGCACAGAGAGACCGAAAAATGTCTTTCTGAATGGGACACAGAGGTCTGCTGAGGGACGAGTCCATCCTGGAGAGGACAGAGGGACACTTTATTACATCAGAGCAGTTTGATCTAATGAGCCTCTAGGAAACATTTTTACTGTCTCAAACAGGGTTCAGATCCACATTTCAACCCCACAAAATCAACACAGAGTCCAATTCTCTAAATACAAGCAGGATCTGAACCCAGTGACTCGGGCGTTCAGTCCTCGTGTCCACTGTACATGTCTCTGTCATGTCTGTTCTTCAGATGACACATTTCAGTCACTGTTCACAGCTTGTTCCTCCATTTTTCATGTTTTCCAGCAGATTTATGACTAAAGATGTAACACTTTCTGAACTTCACTGAGTCACAGCTGATCAATCCAGATAGATTTCCAGGTTCACGACCAGCTGCTGTTTTTTCTGTGCGTTCCACTTTGAGAAATGACGTGAATGTTCCTCGGAGGTCAAACACAGGAAACCTGAGATCTGATCAGATTTCATCCTCACCTCGTCCCTGAACACAGTGGACCCTTCAGCTGCAGACAAGGCAGATAAAAACTGATAGGACATCCTGATCCTCACATGTTGCAGATGAATTCATTCAAAATTATGATGACAACGCCTTCCTGCAAGGTCACAGATATGAGAGAGGTATTAATCTTCTCATTGAACTCTTCACCAGAGAATGAACGAGAAAACTTGGCAAAATGTCGAACTTTAAACTTTAAACTGCCAAATTTGGAAATCACAAGTGATCTACGCCGTTCTGAGCATTTATATGTGTGCGCCGGTGTGTCATTCCCCCAGCGCACGACTGCATCCGCTGATCACCATCATTCTAGACCATGTTTGACCAGGACATGGACCAATCACAGCTGTTGCTCTCTGCATTGCTGTTATGTGAAGTTGCAATTATTTCTGCAGAGTTCATGTCGGGCTGCAGCGTAGAATTTGCAGCTACTAGAAGTAGAAATCCAGCTTTATGAGGCAACTTCTCTGAATCTCCTTGACAAACATCAACTGTATTCACATTGTGTTGTACTTTTATGTTCTTTGGTTGAGTTTTTTGTTCTTGTCCTTTTCCATGTGGACATGCTAACAGATAAATTGGAGCATGAAATCTCTCCTCTCACTTGGATGAGTTGGATGTTAGAAACTGCTCTTTAGTTTCCAGATCTGTGTAAAAGCCCTCAGAGCTGCAGACTGTTGTCACACATCCTGCTGGGCGTCTCAGAGATGATCTGGATTTATTTTCACAGGTTCAGCTCTGTGACCAGAATGTAAAGAACCCAAGGTGACCCATCAAACCTCGTTTCTGTGTCCTCGGGCCCTCTGCGTGCCGCCTCCTGTTCGCCGCTCAGGATCTTGCGTTGAGTCTCTGCTCTGTAATCTGCTGGTTGTGATGGGTAAAGCTGATCTGGGACACGTGAGGAGTCTGTCTGTGCGGGACACGGTGCGTGTCAAACGCTGCACAGATTAAGGGAAAGGGGTTAGAGCAGCTCAGAGGTTGTGTTCACAGCAGCGGGTAATTGTGTCAGACAGGTGATGACACGCGCTGTGTGCTGCTGACCTGATCCTGACTGCTGCACGTCAAAGTCACCGAGCAGGAGGAGAAGCTCAGAGCTGCAAACCAAGACAAAACTACAGAATGATAATGAAAAGAAATGATGATCGGACAGAAAGTAGTGAGGCCTTAAGAAAAAAAAAAAAGAAAAAGCCTGACTGAACTCATTCATTCATTTTCTGTAACCGCTTCTTCCTGAAGGGTCACGGGGGGTGGAGCCTATCCCAGCTGACATTGGGTGAGAGGCGGGGTTCACCCTGGACAAGTCGCCAGTTCATCACAGGACTGACACATAGAGACAGACGACCACTGACACTCACATTCACACCTACAGACAATTTAGAGTCACCAATTAACCTGCATGCATGTCTGTGGACTGTGGGAGGAAGCCGGAGAACCCGGAGAGAACCCACGCAGACACGGGGAGAACATGCAAACTCCACACAGAGAGGCCCTGCCCCAGCGAGCCAGGGGATCGAACTCAGGACCTGAGTCCTGAGGACTGTGAGGCGGCAGTGCTGACCGCTGCACCAGCCTGACTGAACTCTAAGAGTTTTATTTCCCAACATGAAGGTCTGCACACTGCCACAGAGGAAGAACAACTAGTTTGTTGGTTGATTTGTTTGTCATCAGATAAGAGCAAGAACATTTTTGTGTTTTTCTTTTAAACTTTTCTGACTTTACACCATCAGGTTTATTTTTTCACCTCAGATTCAATGCACTTTATTAACAGTCTTCTGCCATTAAAACATGTTTCAGTCATACTTGAAAATGTGCATCAGATGTTTTCAGTTTGTTTGGGCCTTCACAGAAAATTCACATGTTTGCTTCATTTGGTCTGGACCAAAGGGAAGATCTGTTACTGCATTTTAGTTCTGGTTTACTACTGACAGGTAACTCACTCATTGGACAGTTTTGGTGACTGTCACCCTGCATCATCAGGACACATGTGGGGAGATGAGACAGAAGCTTCTGCAGAACTTTAATCCTTCAGGATTTATGACTGTCTCAGCTGAAGGAGAAGATACAAAGACAGCAGCTTTTGACCTGTTAATCAGTGAAAATACTAACATGCACTGACATGCATACAGTTAGTCAACTAAATGATTTGCATAAATATCTGTTACCTGCCATGTATGACTTATACAGATATAAAAGCTCTTCCTGAACAGATTTCGCCATCGGCAGATTTATTTGTAGTTTAGCTTCTTAAATCAGTCAAAATCATCATCCTGTGGTTGGTTCATTTGCTTTCACACCACAAACAAACCATTTGGGAGCAGACTGAGAACCACCTTTTCAAGTGATCTCTGGCCAATTAAAAAAGACCACGGTCCGTTTGCCTCTTCACTGCGGTTCCTTTGGCCTGGTGTGAAAGCTGTCAGTTGAACCCTGGTGCGGACTAAAGAACTGGACCGAGTCCGCCTGAAAAGGTGGGTCTCAGTTAGGGTCCAAACCGACTCTTTATTACAGTCTTGTAGTCTATCTGGTCATTTCCTGTTTTATTTTGTAGTCCTCGTCCACCCTCATGTGTCTTGACTTTACCTCCTGTCCTTTTCCCACCCTTTTTGATGACCATTAGTTCCACCTGTGCCTGATTAGTTCTCTGTCCTTTTGAATCGTCCAGTGTGTCAGACCTTTGTGATATTTACTGGATTTGGTATTTTTGGACTTTGTGTTTCTCATTTTTCGCTGGATTTGTTTGTTTCAACTCTTTTGCTCTATAAAAAACACATTTTGAAGCATCCGAGTCCACCATCTTATTTAATGTTATACAATCTTACACCAACCACAGGATTTTATAACAGAAGATGTGATTTTGTCATGATTTGAAAAGCTAAACTGCTGATAAACTGATCTGCTGATTGTGAAATCTGTTCAGGAGGTGATCATGTATCTGTATAAGACACGTTGCTATATTTAGTAACAGGCGTGCACTTCAGCTTGGATATTTTTCCTGATTAACGTGTCAGAAGCTGTTCAAACTGCTGTGCTTGTGTCAGCAAGGTCAGCGAGGACGCCGTCACACTCAGGTGTTCAGTTTCCTGTCAGCTAACAAGATGCCTCCTTTTTCTATAATGTGCAGCAATTTTCAAAATAATGCTTATAATTGATTACTTCTTTGTGAGGTCTTAAACACACCAGGGGCATTAAAGTTCTGCCGAAAGTTCAGCCAAACACCAGAATCTGATTTCCTGATGATGCAGGATGACAGTCACCTAAACTGTCGAGGTAATGAGCGTCTCCTCTTCATGCTTTGTTGTAAAAAGTTGATGTGAACATGAACTGGAACAGAACTAAAAGTTATTTTTTTTCCTTTTGGTCTGGACCAAATGAACTGAACTACAGGTGTGAAAACATCCTCTGTCCGGTTGTTTGGTCCAAACCGGGTTTCGACTGACAGTTTTCACAGCAGCCTCAAACTAACCAGGTGAACACATCAGGGTCTGTTCTAACAGAGTCAAACAGGTGAGGTGTGAAAACACTCTTTGGGCCCTTTCACATCCCCCTTGTTTGGTCTGAACCTACATTTACAGGTGTGAAACAGACTTTCATTTTTTCTAGTCAATCAACTGCTGAAGGTGCTTTTACGACCACGTCACATTCACCCTTTCGTGCACACAAACACACATTTGCACCATTGGGGGCAACTTGGGTTTTAGTTGGTCCTTTGATTAGAAGATGAGCTGCTCGACCTCCTGACAGGTCATGGACTGGTAGCTGGAGAGATGCCAGTTCATCTCCAGTTCACTGTTGAGGTGCCCTAAATGTGTCAATGCCTTATTTTTATCTATATTATCTTATTTTTTTAAACCGTGACATCATCTACCAGAACAGACACTTGTCCATAATTTTCACATATGATCAAGATTTGTCAAATTTTTCATGAAAAACTGGATTTTCAACAGCACTGGTATCATTAACTTAATGTAACACAATGACTGTAACACACAACTCTGCAGGTGGAAACACCTCAGGCTGGATTATTCTCACAAACGGACGTGTTACCTGACAGCTGTGGACTCCAGGCCTGTGGGTTCTTGAGCTTTCTTGAGTCTGTTTTGGAGGACACATTCCACACATGATCAATGTTTGTAGTTGCTGCTTGGACAAGTTTGTGCGTTCACAACTAACTGGGGACACGTGGATGTCCAAACAGAGCCTACATGTACACCCTCCGACGATGACACTTACATCACGCAGACCCTCGAAGACACTTATGTACGGGAAAACTATAAAACCATCCAAAGTCCAAAGGATTTGTTTCTCAGAATGTCCCTGCTGTAACTTACAGGTGAACAGATGAGGTTTGTGTGTCCAGACATTACCAAACTGTATGCATGGGTTGCTGTGGCAACAACGTAGGTGTCAGTAATTTTATACACTGTTGACGTGACTTTCCAAAACAGAGGCAGGAGGAATGGCCGATAAATGATGCGCTTCACTCACTCTGGTCGTGTGGCACGTTGAGAATGACTCAAAAGTCACTGGGAGATCAGCGGGACTGAGATGCATCCGATCAGAACCACATTTCAAACCACCTCGAAATGTGTCTTGGATCTGATCTGCAAAGGCTGCATGTCAGACATTTTTTTGCCATCCAGACTTTCTAAAGTTTGATCCAGATTGTGGTTTTAGGTGTAACAACAAAAAGAAGCGTCCATGGAAGCGACTCGTCTGGAACAGACAGAGAGGTTAGCGTAGATACTGTGACAGCATCAGTTCTATCAGAGCTGGAGAGAATTCCTTCACTGAAAGAAGAACCAAGAACGACACTGAAGATTTTTATTGAAGAAAAGATGTTTTCGCTCTTCTTCCTGTCAGCTTCAGCTTCAGTTTGGTGAGTTGATCTGATTGGCTGAAGTTGCCCTGCGTTAGACATGACAGATGGATCCATTCACCTGCCAAGTGTTTTTTTTTCTTTGAAAGTACCTGCCTTTTTTCTCCCTAGATGGTTCTGTGTAACAAACCATGTGACCTGTCACATGTCACTGCCCCGACATGAAGACCTCTGATTGGTTCTGCAATGGAGTTTATTTTTTAAACTCTGCAATCGTTTCCGAAATGTTTTAATAATGAAAACTGGAGACCGTCTGCAGACTCTACTGAACGAAGACTGACCGTGAGTCTGAAACCCATCTGGATCTGCTAGAATAGATCAATAGATGGATCAATAGATGAGAGGACCACAGTTCAGTCAGACAGTCAGACAGGTGTCGAAGAGGACTGATTTCCTTCTGTTCTTTTGTTTGATTGGTCAGTACCTGTTTTCTACTTGTTCTTGGATATTTTTTACAGTACATTTACTTTTTCACTCCGTTCCGTTTCATTTTTTTTCAGGACATGAAGGAGTTAAAAACCTGTCGACATGTTTTATGTCTTGATATTGTTTCCACTGTGTAAACAGTTCGTCCCGCCTCCATTATTCACTGTAGTGACAGATTTTTACAGTGTTTTCACCAGCTCTTTGTAGTGTGTGTGTGTGTGTGTGTGTGTGTGTGTGTGTGTGTGTGTGTGTGTGTGTGTGTGTGATGTCTGAAGGCAAAGTTTGGTTTAGATGACAGATTAGATGGTTTTAATGGTTTTGATGGTTTGTTCAGTTTCTGTTCTCAGTTTTTAGGAAATGAAGAAACATTTCAGGAAAAAAGTCTCAGAGTTTTAACCCTTTAACGTCTGAACACAGGAGTCCAGTGTAAACCTCGTATCTCCAGCTGCTGGACTTCATGTTTCTCATGTTAGTGACTTTTTTTTTAAGGTTTTCTGATGTCTTTTGGACTTTTTTGTGTGTTTTGAAAGTTTTTCAACTTGATGATTTTCAGACATTTATTTTATGTGAGTTTCTCCTGATCGTAGATCGTGGACTTTTTGTGTTTTTCAGACAGTTTTGTTTTTTGTATGTTTTATCACACATTTTTAGTCGTGTTTTTGGTTTTTAACTTCAGTTACATTTTTCAGAGAGAGACTTTTCACATGTTCAGATATTATTTTATTATTTTTATTTTTATTTTTCAGCTTTTAATAAAAAATGTTCAATAATTAACTTTAAAATCATTGAACTGAAACTTTTTCCCTCCAAAAAGTCTTCTGGAGATACGAGGTTTTCATTCTGTGTTTCAGTGTGTGTGTTTCAGTGTGTGTGTGTTTCAGTGTGTGTGTTTCGGTGTGTGTGTGTTTCAGTGTGTGTGTTTCAGTGTGTGTGTGTGTTTCAGTGTGTGTGTTTCAGTGTGTGTTTCAGTGTGTGTGTGTGTTTCAGTGTGTGTGTGTTTCAGTGTGTGTGTTTCAGTGTGTGTGTGTTTTAGTGTGTGTGTTTCAGTGTGTGTGTTTCAGTGTGTGTGTTTCAGTGTGTGTGTGTTTTAGTGTGTGTGTTTCAGTGTGTGTGTTTCAGTGTGTGTGTGTGTTTCAGTGTGTGTGTTTCAGTGTGTGTGTTTTAGTGTGTGTGTTTCAGTGTGTGTGTGTGTTTCAGTGTGTGTGTTTCAGTGTGTGTGTTTCAGTGTGTGTGTGTTTTAGTGTGTGTGTTTCAGTGTGTGTGTTTCAGTGTGTGTGTGTGTTTCAGTGTGTGTGTTTCAGTGTGTGTTTCAGTGTGTGTGTGTGTTTCAGTGTGTGTGTGTTTCAGTGTGTGTGTTTCAGTGTGTGTGTGTTTCAGTGTGTGTGTTTCAGTGTGTGTGTGTTTTAGTGTGTGTGTTTCAGTGTGTGTGTTTCAGTGTGTGTGTTTCAGTGTGTGTTTCAGTGTGTGTGTTTCAGTGTGTGTGTGTTTCAGTGTGTGTTTCAGTGTGTGTGTTTCAGTGTGTGTTTCAGTGTGTGTGTGTTTCAGTGTGTGTGTTTCAGTGTGCGTGTTTCAGTGTGTGTGTGTTTCAGTGTGTGTGTTTAAGTGTGTGTTTCAGTGTGTGTGTGTTTCAGTGTGTGTGTTTCAGTGTGTGTATTTCAGTGTGTGTGTTTCAGTGTGTGTATTTCAGTGTGTGTTTCAGTGTGTGTGTTTCAGTGTGTTTCAGTGTGTGTGTGTATTTCAGTGTGTGTGTGTTTCAGTGTGTGTGTGTGTGTGTGTGTGTGTGTGTTTCAGTGTGTGTGTATTTCAGTGTGTGTTTCAGTGTGTGCGTGTGTTTCAGTGTGTGTGTTTCAGTGTGTGTATGTTTCAGTGTGTGTGTGTGTGTGTGTGTGTGTGTTTCAGTGTGTGTGTGTGTGTGTGTTTCAGTGTGTGTGTGTGTGTGTGTGTTTCAGTGTGTGTATTTCAGTGTGTGTTTCAGTGTGTGTGTTTCAGTGTGTGCGTGTGTTTCAGTGTGTGTGTGTTTCAGTGTGTGTGTGTGTGTGTGTGTGTGTGTTTCAGTGTGTGTGTGTGTGTTTCAGTGTGTGTATTTCAGTGTGTGTTTCAGTGTGTGCGTGTGTTTCAGTGTGTGTGTGTTTCAGTGTGTGTGTGTGTGTGTGTGTGTGTTTCAGTGTGTGTGTGTGTGTGTGTTTCAGTGTGTGTGTGTTTCTGTGTGTGTGTGTGTGTGTGTGTGTGTGTGTTTCTGTGTGTGTGTGTGTGTGTGTGTGTGTGTGTTTCAGTGTGTGTGTGTGTTTCAGTGTGTGTGTGTGTGTGTGTGTTTCAGTGTGTGTGTGTGTGTGTGTGTGTGTGTGTGTGTGTGTGTTTCAGTGTGTGTGTGTGTGTGTGTGTGTGTGTGTGTGTGTGTGTGTGTTTCAGTGTGTGTGTGTGTGTGTGTGTGTGTGTGTGTGTGTGTGTTTCAGTGTGTGTGTGTGTGTTTCAGTGTGTGTGTGTGTGTGTGTGTGTGTGTGTGTGTGTGTTTCAGTGTGTGTGTGTGTGTGTTTCAGTGTGTGTGTGTGTGTGTGTGTGTGTGTGTGTGTTTCAGTGTGTGTGTGTGTGTTTCAGTGTGTGTGTGTGTCTGTGTGTGTGTGTTTCAGTGTGTGTGTGTGTGTTTCAGTGTGTGTGTGTGTGTGTGTGTGTGTGTGTGTGTTTCAGTGTGTGTGTGTGTGTTTCAGTGTGTGTGTGTGTGTGTGTGTGGGCTGCAGATTAGATGCGGGGCTCCTCCTCCTCCTGCAGCTCCTCTATATATACAGAGAGCAGAGAGAGAGAGAGAGGCAGGGGACGAGCTCCACACCGACACACACACACACAGGCACACACAGTGTGTTCAGCAAAGAGCGAGAGCGGTCGAGAGACATTCACACTAAATGAGAGGAGAGAGACTGACAGAAACACTGGAGGAGACTGACTGACTTCTTCTTCTTCTTCTTTGGTGTTTTCATTTAAAGACTTTGAAGAAGGAGAAAAGAACAGACACACTGACAGACAGACAGAGAGACAGACAGACAGACAGGTAGCTCTCACAGGTGACAGGTGAATAAATCAGGTGACCCTCCTCTTCCTCTTATGATGGAAGATTACACTCTTCCTTTCTGGATTTACCTCGCTGTTTTGACTGTGTTTGTTGGCGGAGCCATGAAGAAGATTTTGGCGTCTCACCTGAGCGCTGCCCCGCCCCTGGTGGCGTGGCTGGGGGCCACGGTGCTGGTGGAGCGGCTGTGGGCGCTCTGCCTGCCCGCCGTGCTGCTGCTGGCGCTGCTCGGACTCATGTGCTGTCTCTATTCCGCTGCCAGGACCGGCCCGCCGCCCGCCACCCTGCCCACCCATGGCAAGGCTGTCTTCATCACAGGTAAGAGAAGGCTCCGCCCACTCTCTCAGGTGTGGATGTAGAGTCGTTTTTTAGACCTCAATCTGTGGAGGTAAAATTGTGGGTTTTAGTTTAATATGAAGTTTTTTGGGAGGAGAAGCTTCGATGGTTTCATGTGTTTGTCAGACATGAAATCGCTCAGCTCATCTGGAAGCATGAAAAACAACAACAACTGTTTATTTAAAGAAGTTAAAGTTTAATAAATCTGAGCATTTTTCATGAGAAAAAACCTGAGCTACTTTTTTCCAGAAGTTTGATTAAATTTTCAACCATTTGCAGTTTTTAAAACATAATCATAACTTCAACTTCACAAAAATGTAGTTTAAATTCCAGAAAAGATCCCAAAGTTTCCCAAACAAACTTCAATTTGTCCATTTTATTTTACTATAAGTGATATCTTTCTTCAAATTGGAGCAAATTTTCAAGCAATCACAGTTTTTAAAGCCTGATCATAACTTCAACTTCGAACTCACAAAAGTTTAAATTCCAGAAAAGATTGCAAAGTTTTCCAAAGAGAAAGACTGATTTTTATTTTACATTTTTGCTAAAATTAGAACAGATTTCCAGCTGTTCACAGTTTTTAAAACCTCAGCTTCATTAAAAACCAGAACATATCTTAAGGTTTCCAAAAGTTTTTTCCAGGAATTTTGAGTGAAATGTGTCAGAAATGCTGCAGAAGTAACTTCTGTAAAGCAGCAGAGAGTTAAAATGTGATTTTCAGAGAGACTGTTGGGGGAAGTTCAGACTTTAAGAGGTTAAAAGGAAAAGTTTCGTAATCTTTTGTGTGAGTGTAAATGATCAGAGACGAGGTCACGCTGTACTAAACCCACTTTAAAACACCATTGTACCGCTGCTGCTCAGATCAGGAGGTGATCTGATCCCACACAGACTCTGTGTGTGTGTGTGTGTGTGTGTGTGTGTGTGTGTGTGTGTGTGTGTGTGTGTGTGTGTTGGGGGATAAACTTGAACAATAGGCAGCAGGAGGAGGGGGTGAGGGGGTGGGATTCCCCTCAGCCGAGGAGGAGGAGGAGGAGGAGGAGGAAGGTGTGTGTTCATAGGTTACTGTTGAGTGTTTTTGTCCCACTTTGTGTTATCAGAGCGCCGTGGAAACGAGCCTGATAACACACTGATTAGTTTATGGATCTGTGTGTGTGTGTGTGTGTGTGTGTGTCGTTGCCAGCTGGCTCGACGGCCCCGGCGCTCTCTGTGTGTCGTGGTTAACGAGATAATCAGATCTGCAGATTAATGTGACTGTTTAATAACACGGCGCTCAGTAACTGTACTCTGCTGTAATCTGCACACGGTGGAAACTTTCCCAAACTGGGAAAGGTAGAAAAACAGGCATCGCCATGGAGACGCCCAGACGCTCTCAGCTGCGGTTGTGTTTGTAGATGACCTGGAGGTGTGATCTGTTTTTAATTTAAGATAATGGAGGTGAACTGAGTGATGCTTTTATTCTTTCTTTGAATCATTTGGTCCATTAGAACAGTCATTTCTCAAACACTGGGTCGTGACCCACAGGTGGGTCACAGGTGGCTTTTAATTTAGCTGTCAAATAAATACATGATTATGGAAGATTAATATCTGTAGTTCACCTTTAATAAAGTATTTAAAATGTGTATATTATAAATATATATATATATATATATTTGTACTTATTTTGTCTCATTTATGGAGGAGGCTAAAAATGTCCTTTATTATAATATTCGTTTCCTAATGGGAGGAAATAAAAAACAGGGACTATTTGATAATCAGTTAATCAGTCTGAACAGTTAAGGACATCATCTTAGACAACGTTTTAAAGACCAAACAACTAATTGATTAGTCCAAAGATTTGGGCCTAATTTTCAACTGACAAGATTATGACAGGATCAGTTTTTCACCATTTTCTCACCTTATATATTATGGACAAAACAAGTAGTAATTGTTTAATAAAGAAGTTCCCAGAAAAAAAAAAAAAAAAGGTATGGATTAGGTCAGAGGTCAGAGGTGAATTAAAAGTGCCGTCTTCTGTAACATGTGAGAAGTTAAATCCAGCAGCTGTTTGTCATCTTGTCCTAAAATTATTTTTAGATTATCAGAATCAGTGCAGCTCCAGATGTTTTCCTTCTTTTGTTAAAACTTCACTGTTTCCACAAGTCTTTTCATGTTCAGCGTGTCCCGGCCAACAGTTTCCAGGAAATAGTCAGAGCCTCCACGCTCCAACGTTATCGTCTTAACTAAGTGCCAGAGATTAAAGTGGAAACGTTCCAGTTTTGAACAGTTACACACTCACTCAGGACTGTGTGATGAAGTGGATCTTACAGTGGAGCTGTGCAAACACTGATTTCTCTCAACACCGCACCGACATGCTAACGTGCTGCTCGTATGTGAGAAATAAAGGGTACAGTTTGGTGTCAGCTCAAATATATTTCAGTAAATGCAAGAATTTTTATTCACATCTCTCACTGCAACAAGTTCAACGAAAAAGCTGAGAAAACTTAACATTTCAAGGTAATTAAATTCAATATATTTGCCCAACTCAAAAGTTTGAAAAAGAGTTTTACCAACTACTAATGTTTTGTTGAGAAGATTTTTAATGTTCAAGCATCTAAATAAAGACAAATCAGGTTTAGAATATGATTGTTTGGGTGGTTTCTAAAACTCTGAAGATTCTTTTTTTATTTTAAAGTAGAAAAGTAAATTACCTCAACAAAAGATGGGTCAGCAAAAACTTTATTCAGGTTATTTCAAAACTTTCAAAGATTCAAAATTTTCTCAAAGTTTTGAGAGTTGAGTTTTTTCACAGGACAGAAATGATTAATTTTAATAATAAAAAAATACCTCATGTTTGTTAGAGCTTCAACTGAAAAGTTTAAGTTTGAAGTTTATTGTTACAGTGAATTAATGTGAGCATTTGTTTTTAAAATCTCTTTTTTTTTCTTTTTCTTTTTTTCAAAACCCAAAATTGTTGTGCAACATCACATTTTTCTGGAGGGACTGATTAAGTCTCCTGCACCAGCAGCTAAAACTTCTTCACGTGGGTTTTCTGTCTTTATGAAAAGAAAAGCATCCAGAGCTGAACTGGACATTAGAATGATTTTTTTTATCACATTAAGAAAGTTTAGTTAGCCTTCAACAACTAACCCTGTCATGAGTCTTGTCTTTGCCTTCTTGAAACACCTCCAGCAGAGTTCATGACTGCAAATATTTTTAGACTTTGATCAAAGGTGTGGTCAACGTCTCCACCAGTCACCTCCCACGCAGGGAGGAGTCCTTGTTTGATCGGGATCAGGAAGAAATGTAGGTCACACAAACATCATCTGGGCGTCACGTTCACACAATATAAAGCAGAGAGGCAGCGGCGGTGGTGGCGGCGTTCTGGGCAGCAGGGCGCTGGACTGCAGCCTGAGCTCAGTTTAGCTCCCACCATGACTTCAGTTCAGTCACGTATGATCACGTCTGCTGGAGGAGTTCAGCAGCTCGTGGGCAACACGAGCACCCACAGTCCTGTAGGAGAAACACACTGATGTCCACATATATCCAGGAGTGGACGGCGAGGTTTAAACTGCACCCTGCTTTTGTCCAAGTAACTGGATCTAATAAACGCACAATAAGTTTAAAATCAGAGCTGTTGCAATGAGTGTAACACGTCCCGTCTGTTCACATGGAGAGCTTTTAAAAAGCAGATGTGGGTCAGACCTTTTTGTTGTACCTTTTATAGTAACTCTGACGTCTCGTCTAGCACCGACATCAGGTCGCATTTTAAAGGGATTAAAAAACAAGAAGGGAAAGTTAGATTTGTACTTTTGCAATCGGTAAGTCATAACCAGAGACAGCCTTTAATTAGCAGCTTAATGCCTACGAGTTAAGTCATAGTGTTCTTCAGGGCATGTAAAAACATGTGATTATTATGGCTCACCCACTCATGAGAACTGGGTCAAATCTTGTCCTACAAAAAAAAAAAGAACTTTAAAAATGATTTATATCAGTACTCTAGTTCCAGTTTTTGGTGCAAATGTTTTCTTTATGTTTGCTTTTAATTGTTTTAAATGCCTAAACTTGCTCCGTGTCAGAAAACAGCCAAGAATTCACAACTTCAAACAATTTAAAACTTTTAAAAATGGTGAAAAACTGAAAAATAGTTCCAAACATGTGAAAACAGGTGGAGCACACGAACAAAAACAGCTAGGGATCAATCTGGCAATAATTTTTCCACTGATCGATTAGTTGATCAAAGTCCAAGAAGACGTCCTCAGATGTCTTGTTTTGGAGCGTACGTCCATGCGGTCCACCAGCGATCAATCTGGCAATGAGAGGACATCGATTTCTAATTTATTTTCCAGTTAATTTCTTATTAAAACTGTCTCCATGTCAGAAATCAGCCTTGTCCCAAAAGAATTCACAACTTCAGACAATTTAAAAATGTGTTAAAATACGACTGATAATACAGCTGTTATAACCATCTTCTTTAAAATGACCCAGTTCACGACAGGCTTTCTCTGTAAATCTTGGGAGACTTCATTTGTGCATAAATATATACCATATATTATATAATTATATAATCTTATATTATCTTGACACACGTTAAAAACTTTATACCTGAGGAATAAATGCATTCAGGCTTAACGAGTTAACAGGTCATCTCATCGGTTGTATTTCCTCTCCTCAAGAAAACAAAACTTTAACAAGTTGATTGAAATCAAAATTTCAAGGTAAACTCACTGTGATAGACTTTTGAGTTTAATATAAAACTCAAACTCTGAAGTTTTTAAATAAACTTAAAAAAAAAGAAGAAAATCGCTTTTCTTCTTTAATTAAACTTGAATCTTTGAAGTTAAAAAACTCAAAAAGTGTTTCGAATTTCAAAAATTGTGAGCTGTGAACATGATTTGTCTTATTTATTTTTTGGTCCTTCTGAAAATTAAAATTAAATGGATTTAATTATAAATATTAAAATATTAACTATTATTCATTTTCACTTGAAGTTTACACAGTTTTTTTTAAAAACAATTTTTGTTTTTTGTTTTTTTTTTAAACTCAAACATTCGAGTTTATCTAAAAGAGAAAATTTTTTAAATGTTTTAATAACTTATAATCTTGTCTTGCAAGTTTTCTTGACATTTTTTTTACAGTGTAGGACATTTTAACCTCCTTCATAAATGAGACAAAATAAGAGTATTTAAGTGAAATGAATAGGTCTTGTTTTCTCTCTCATCAGTAAAACAATATACTCATTTTAAATGTTTTACTGCAAACATAAACTTTTTTTTTTACATTTTGCAGAAGTTCTTCTTTTCTTCATTTGGTGATCCAATTAAAACCTGCTGTGACCCACCTGAGGGTCACGACCCAGTATTTGGGAATGACCCCTTTAACTCTGATGGAATAAAATACGTCCAGACTGCGTCTTGATTTCTGCTCGTACAAACGTCGTCTCTGTGCCGTGCCGAGGTAATCCCACACCAGCTCAACATATACTGCTCACTAAGCTGTCTATTGGCCGAACTGTGTGCTTCAGGAGGTCGTCTGGTGTCATGGCAACGCAGTTCAAAATCCCTGATATTCACACATGACCTGTGTTGGAATATCAGCTGTGTGCACGTGGCGTCGACACGTCAGTGCACGTATGCAAACGGCAGCAGGGGGTTATATAACATCCATGTTCACTTCAGCAGGAAACAAAAGAGCTGCACTCAGGTCTGATTACAGGCTGGAAGACGGCGTGCCCTCGTGACCCAGCGAGCGTAAAACAGACGATATCTGAGAGCAGATGTAATCCCGGTCCGCCGCCGACACCTCAGTCAACAGCTCGCTCTTAACTGGCTGAGCAGAGAGCTACTGAAGGTCAGCTTGGGGTCATTCTGAAATAAGAGCAGAGGTTGGAAAAAAAGGCCCCAGTAAACCTCTTAGAAAGCTAAGTGGACCGATCGAGGCACATTCCTCGAAGGATGAGGGCTCAGTTCACAGGGCTCGCTGACTGGGCAGCGCCACGGGGCCGCGGGGCCACCGTCCTGCCGCCGCCGCCGCCGTGTGGACCAAACCTGTCAAACTGTTACCTCTCTGACCAGATGAATCCATCACTGGTGTCAGATCAGTTTGTATCTGCAGCTCAGCCTGCAAAGGTTTGTCTGACGATGATGGAGGATTGTGATTGGCTGACAGTTGAGGCAGTGATTCTGACAGGTCTGCTGTCTCCTGACCAATCAGAGGTCTGTGCAGCAGGATGGTGAAAGTGGACTTCTGGTGTTTTCAGGGTGTCTAACAGTGTTTCCCAAAACTATTGTTTTGGACTCCACTTTTCAAAAATAACAAATCATCGTGACTCAAAATATGTTATAGATTGTCAATCAATCTGTTGATTATTTTCTCAATTGATCAGTTATTAGTTGTCACACTGTAAATTAGTTGTTAATCCTGTCACATTCTTGTCAATTGAAAAACAGGTCCAAACGTGAAAACGGGTGGAGGACATGGACGTACGTTTGGACCCATTTTTCAACTAGTGCTCAATCTGGCAAAAAAAAAAATTCCACCAATCGATGAATTATTTAGTTAATAAAATATGTTTTCTCAATGTTTTTGGATCACGTCAAAGTAGGAACAAACCTTTTTAAACCAGGAAGGTCACAATATTAAAAATGAGGTCATAGAAGTGACAGGAGGGACAGAAACAGCGAAAGCTGGACTTCACTTTGAAGGACAACTTTTGAAGTGATATTCTGGAGTGTGTGCAAAGTCCTGTTTAGCTCAGGTTAATCCTGGACTAAACAGCCAAAACCTGCATTTGATCCTTTTGTGCACAGATGTAGAAAAAAAAAGACCATCTTTATGGTTCTTCTCACAGCCAATCACCAACAGTGTGACGTGTGATTGGCCCACGACAGCATCAGCTACATGTGGTGAATGAAATGAAAGTCCTGGGATGAAAAATACTGTCCACTGAACTTGTCCATGATGAGACACGTGTCACTTACTGCTGGTTGGTATTTGTTCATAAACCAAAGAATTGGACACAGTCAAATCTTCCTTCTCTCAACTATCCAGACATTTTAGACATTTCCTGACAGGACACTTTCTTTTTATCATCTGAGAAATATTTCAAAAATACATTCTATACAATCTTTTAAAGACACAGAAACATTTTACAGGCTTTTATCTCATCACGCCTGGATTTCTGCAACAGCCTTTTGACCTGCTTGAATCAAAACTCTCTTAACAGACTTCAGAGTGAACAGAACTCAGCTGCCAGACTTTTAACCAGAACTAGGAAACACGATCATTTCACTCCTGTTTTAGTGTCTTTGTTTTGGCTCCCAGTACATTTTAGAATAGATTTTAAGATTTTACTGATGACTTTTAAAGCTCTTAATGGCCTCGCTCCCTCACATGTCACTGACCTGTTAGTACCTTACACTCCACGACGTACCTTGAGATCCTTGGGCAGAGGTCTTTTGTCTGTTCCACAGGCCCGCCTGAAAACTAAAGGGGACAGAGCCTTTTCAGTCAGGGCCCTGAGGCTCTGGAACAATCTGCCCAAGGAAATCAGGTCAGCTGAGTCATTGATCTCCTTTAAATCAGAGAGCATTTCCTGATTTTATCTAAGTTTGAACTGATTTGCCCTGTGTTTATTTCTTCAAATGTTTTTACTTTTACTTTTTGCGCTGTACTATTTTATTTTATCTGTTATCTGACTTTCAAACCTGTCTGCTTTATTTTGCTGCCTTTGAATTTATTCTTCTTATTCTTATTCTTATTCTTCTTATTATTATTCTTATTATTATTATTATTATTATTATTATAAATCTTTCCTTTCATACAGTCTGTGTGTGAGACCTGCAGATCTACAGACCTGCGGACCTGCAGACATGTTGATCTGCAGACCTGCAAAATTGCAGACCTACAGACATGCAGACCAACAGACCTGCAGAATTACAGACATGCAGATCTGCAGACATGCAAACTTGCAGACCCACAGACCTGCAAACCTACAGACATGCAGATCTGCAGACATGCAGACCTGCAGAAGTGCAGACCAACAGACCTGCAGACATGCAGATCTGCAGACATGCAAACCTACAGACATCAGACGAACAGACCTACAGACATGCAGACCAACAGACCTGCAGAATTACAGACCTGCAGACATGCATACCTACAGACATGCAGAACTAAAGACATGCAGACCAACAGACCTACAGATATGCAGACCTGCAGACATGCAGACCAACAGACCTGCAGAATTGCAGACTTGCAGACCCACAGACCTACATACCTGCAGACATGCAGACATACAGACCTGCAGACCCACAGACCTACAGACATGCAGAATTGCAGGCATGCAGACCGAAAGACCCGCAGAATTGCAGACTTGCAGACATGCAGATTTGCAGCCCCACAGACCTACAGACATGCAGACCTGCAGACATGCAGACCTACAGACATGCAGACCTGCAGAATTGCAGACCTGCAGACATGCAAACATACAGACCTGCAGAATTGCAGACTTGCAGACCCACAGACCTACAGACATGCAGAATTGCAGGCATGCAGACCAAAAGACCCACAGAATTGCAGACTTGCAGCCCCACAGACCTACAGACATGCAGACCTGCAGACATGCAGACTTGCAGACACACAGACCTACAGACATGCAGAGTTACAGACATTCAGACCTACAGACCTGCAGACCTGCAGACCTACAAACCTGCAGATCTGCAGACATGCAGACCTGCAGAAGTGCAGACCAACAGACCTGCAGACATGCAAACCCACAGACACCAGACCAACAGACCTGCAGAATTACAGACCTGCAGACATGCAGAACTAAAGACATGCAGACCTGCAGACCAACAGACCTACAGACATGCAGACCTGCAGACATGCAGACCTACAGACATGCAGACCTGCAGAATTGCAGACCTGCAGACATGCAGACATACAGACCTGCAGAATTGCAGACTTGCAGACCCACAGACCTACAGACATGCAGAGTTACAGACATTCAGACCTACAGACCTGCAGACCTACAAACCTGCAGACCTACAGACATGCAGACACACAGACATGCAGACCTACAGACCTACAGACATGCAGACCTACAGACATGCAGACTTGCAGACACACAGACATGCAGACACACAGACACGCAGACCTACAGACCTGCAGACATGCAGACCTGCAGACACACAGACACGCAGACCTACAGACCTACATACATGCAGACCTGCTGATCTGCAGACATGCAGACCTACAGACCTGCAGACACACAGACATGCAGACCTACAGACATGCAGACCTGCTGATCTGCAGACCTGCCATATTTCACTTTACATTTTAAATTTCAACTGAGGGTGTAAAATATTAAACTAAAGATACAATGCATGTTTTGCATACTGAACTGAGCCGTGTCAGGCAAATATACAAAACTTATGGACCTGTTTATGGCAATTATTTCTAATAAAGTTTGAGGGCAATGCAAATTACTGGAGTGTCCCTGGAAAAAATTACAAAACAGGGGCAGGTTTAGCTTAGGCGCTGCAGTGTCACATGACAGGGTCGCCCTCTGTGTTCTGCAAAGGGTAAAAAAAAAGTATTTAACATTCTCATATTTCTGCATCTCCAACAGCAAAGAACGTATTTTCCTCCAGTGTGGCAGCCAGTCAGCCAAACAGGGCAAGTGATGCTCAGCAACTTTAGCATTTAGCTTTGTGCACGTCCGCATGTTCAACATTAGAGCCAAAGAGGCTAAAAACAATACTTTGTGGTCTGGGTGTGGCCTTAAGGAGTCAGTGTTTGAGATAAAGAGCTCACATCTCTCCTGCCTGCTCTCCACTGCTGTCTGTAGTGTTTCTGTGTCAGTGAGTTTCCTGGTTGTCCGTCAGTCAGTCAGTTATCAGTCGAATGAGATGATCTGTGGCTGGACGCCAGCTCTGATTCTCAGGAGACGCTGATCCAAACGTCCAAAGGTTTCAGTTACACAGCTGCATTAAAACTCAACAACCTAAACATTCTATTCTTTTCTGTTCTATTCTAAAATCTGTTGGGTTTGCACTTTGTTTTTTTTTTTGTCCCATCCTTCTTTCGATGGTTTTTCCTCCCTCTTCCTTCCTTGCCTCCTTTTCTTTCTGTAATTGTCTTGTCTCATCCTTTTATTGTCTTCATCCTTTCCTTCTCTCTCACACATTGTGTCCTCTTTTCTCCTTATGTCTGTCTTTTGTCATCCCTCCTCTTTGTTTTTTGTCATTACTTACTCCACTGTCATGTTTTTAATTTACTTCCTTTTTGTTCTTTTCCTTTCATCGCTCTTTCTCTCTCACTTTTCTTCTGACACCACTTCATCCCAGACTAACTTTTTCATGTCTCCCCTCTTTCTTTCCCATACCATTATCTACCCCATCCAGTCTCTCCGTCTTTAAATATCTTCGTCCTCCTCTCCTCTCCTCTCCTCTCAGTCTCTTGGCTCTGACTCAAAGTTCATCAGGAGTTCAGTTGATGTAAACGTGAAGCCAATCAGAGCCGATGAGACCACTGAAACACGGCGTTTTTGCTCTGATCGCAGCGATAAGTTCCATCACTCACACTCACTCACAGCGAGGGATTATGTAACGCAGCTCCACATCATGTTTACACAGAGTTATTGATGGTCATCGTTAGTTATTTAAAGGTAGAAAAACACACTTCTCCTCCTGTCACATGACCTCTGCTCACAGTTGGACGACAGTTTGTTATCACAGAGTTTTCCAGGCGATGAAGCAACGATGACCTTCACCATGTGGTCATGTTGTTTTCACACAGAGAGAAAAAGAAAAGGATGCAACGGAACAAACACCAGGAGCTTTCTACAGAACGTTTCCCAATCTCCGAGTCCCTGCCAGGGAACGCTTAAACCTCTTCACCCATCCCGAGAACCTGAAGACTGACCCCCAAAACCCTCAGAACTTCATTAAGGAACTCTTCAAGGTCCCCAAGAGCCTTTTAGAGGATCCCTAGAACCTCTTCGGGGACTCATCTTGCCTCATCTAGAAAAACATGAATCTCATGAAGAACCCCAAGATTTTTCTCAGGACAAACTAAAAATTTGTCAAGGATCTTTACAACCTCACCAAAGCTGCCTAGAACCCCCTTTCAAGTATTCCTGGAACATCTTGACTAATCCCTCGGAACTTCATTAGAATCTCATCAAGGAACAAATGTACTGGACATCCTCATCAAGGATGTTTAGAAATTTAGCAAGGACTCCTAGAACCTTCTCAAAGAGTGCTAGAACCTTTTCAGTGACCTCTAAACCATTGTTAAGGTCCCCTAGAATCTCTCTCTGAAGGATCTTAAGAATGTAATCAATGACCTCTAACTCATCAAAGATTCCCCAAATATCATCAAAGCCAGATTAGGTCTGTTTCTTGAACCGGTTCTATTCATCATTCATTGGAACCTTGGAGCCACCAAGCAAACCAGGCTATGTTTCCACCAGTGTGGAACCATCAGGCCTGTGTGTCTTTTCCTCCATGGTTTTGCTTTTGTTATTGATTGTTGAAGTTGGTTTGTCAGTTGTTTGCTTGTTTGCTTGTTTGGTTGGTTGGAACCTCTGTTCCACTGATGGACGCAGGTCTGCGTGTCTCTGTTCCACTGATGGACGCAGGTCTGCGTGTCTCTGCTCCTCTGATGGACGCAGGTCTGCGCGTCTCTGCTCCTCTGATGGACGCAGGTCTGCGCGTCTCTGCTCCACTGATGGACGCAGGTCTGCGCGTCTCTGCTCCTCTGATGGACGCAGGTGTCTCTGCTGACTGTTGATGTCCTCCTGAAGTCTTGTTGTGGTTTGAAATCCGGCTGATGATGATGATGGTGTCATCTGTGTTTTCTCCATGTCGGGGGCTGCAGTCATGGGTGTGCCATGTGAACAGAAGGGGGCGGAGCTCACAGCCCCGAGGATATCTGGTGTTGAGTAAAACAGGTGACCTGTCTGGGGTCCGACGTGATGATGTTTTGTTTATTTATGTTTTTTTGTGAATTCTATTTTGTTGCTTCTTATTTCACATTTTATCATTTTGTTGGGAGACACTGAGGAACATTTATGTTCTTCTTTTTTAATTTTTCACTTTTCACTCATGATCCGTCACTGTCCAGTTCAGTGTCTGTACGTGAGGGTGGAGCTGCTGTGTGCAGATGTGGAGGCCTCCACCCAGAGACAGATGTGACCTCGTCCTGTACATCTCTCAGTGCTCATCTGTCTCTGCACACATCCACGTTTATTTCTTCATCTGAGGGGCCCCTCGGAGCTCCGGCCCTGTTACGTAATGCTGCTCCTCCTCGGAGCCGAGTGCATCTCCTGCAGCGATAACACCACCACATGTTCAGCTGCAGCCTCAAACTGTCTTCTTTATGGAGATGAATCTTCGTCTTTATCGCACCGTTTAACTTGGGGATGTTCCCCTGAGCTTGTGTTTCACAGAGAACCCGTCGTCTGTTCTTACAGGGAACCGACAGCCGGGCCTGAGTTAGTGTTCAGAGGCCACAGAGGCGGTAGGGCCAAGTCCATCTCTGTCAGTCTGTCTGAAACACGAGTCCTCGTCACCCCGAGGCCTGCTATGAGAGGTCAGGATAAAGAATGTGGGACAGTGTGTGGTCCTCACACAGCCCAGGGTATCATGGGATACATTCAATCTGCAGACGTGCTCCATATAACACACAATTCATCACTAAAGAAAAATATAGTCATTTTCTTAAGACCACAGTTTGACGCAGAGCTCCTTCTTATCACTCAGGCTGGAAACAAGATGTCCTGTCCCCGTGACACTGAGACATGTCCACTCAACTTGACAGGCCAAGTATGTCCACACATACAAGGAGCCCCCAAATAAACTTACCCCTCCTCTACAAGCTGCATTTAAATGTGTTTTTGGTGATCAGACCGCAAAATCTTGTCCCGTCCAATGTCCGTCCGTCCACAGTTGAAACGTGACGATTGGCACATTTTTACATATAAAAAATTTACCTATTGTTTTTGTGATTCCTGCTTCTGTTGACTTTTTTCCTGTCCCGTCCCAGTCCGGTCATGAATTCTGAAAATGTCTCACATCCTGTGGGACTCCCCTAACCTTGTTAAACATCTTTACAACAAGGATCCATGGAACCCCCTCAAGGTTGTCTAGAGCCTCTTCAAGGACCCACAGAACCCGTCAGACATCTTCAAGGGCCCCTAAAACTTTCCTAAGTACCATTTGAAGTTTACAATGACCCCTGGAGTGTTACAGGTCTGTAGAACTTTCTCAGGGACCCCTAAAAGCTTGTCGAGCATCTTACAACCTCATTAAAGCTGCCTAGAACCCCACTCAAGGAACCTTGTAGAATCTCTTTAAGGAACTACTGTAGTTTTCCATGCTTCCATCCTCATCAGAATCAGAATCAGAAATGGTTTGTTGGTGCATACAAACATAAAACTAGAAATATAAATAAAGGCAAGTACTTTCAGTAAAAACAGCATAAATAGAAAAGTAAAACAGTAAAACACAAGAAAAAAAAAACAAGTGGCTAAAGATGTACAATATAGCAGAAGAACAATATTTACAGATGTTACTGATATTTACAGAGGTGGACGGAGCTGTGCAGTTTTATGAGGGAGTGCAAAAGGTTTGACATTGAACATGCACGTTCACAGTATACAGGGGATATTATAATGTGCAAAATATAGAAAATAGAGAATTTCGTTAATGTAACGTGTAAGAGGGAGGGGGGGGTGGGGGCAGTGTCAGTGGGGGTCGTGGGGAACATTAATGAGGGCATCACCAAGGATCTTTGGAAATTTTGCAAGGACCACCATTTCCATGTCCCAGAACCAAACCAAACCAAAACATTTCAGAAATTACAAATATTTCATATATATAAATCCTTGAGGAATACATTTTCACCGAAAAAAAATTGGAATTGAGGTGTTGGTATTGATCATTTTAAAGGTTTTTTGGACAAGAGTTGACCCAATTCTCAGGAAGGGGTGAGAAATAATAATCACTTATCAATGATTGTTGTTGTTTTTTTGTTTTTGTTTTTTTATTATTTTGCATATATAACCTTTGTGGTTGGACATGATTTGTCTCAGTTGTCCAGAATGAATGATTTCCTGTCCAAAGCTGCACATGACTCGTGTGTCTCTGCAGAAGAAATAACTAAAGTGCATCCTCTGTCTCTGCAGCAGCAGCAGGCGGGTTCAGGTCAGGTCTCAGCTTTAGTCTCGTGCAGAACTGGAGAGTGAACACATCACTCTGTTCTGGTCAACATGAACTGACACAGTTATAAGCAGTCATATGCATGACACAGTAATAAAACTTTAAAACAGCGAGGCGTGTTTCTGTGTGAAGGTCGACACCTCCACATATGTTTTCCCAGTGAGGGAGCAGAGTCCCTCAGAGACAGAGACCTGTCACGTACCCCACGGCTCTCCCAGTTTCCCAGAAGTCCCAGCACCTACAACCTGATCCGCGGCAGTACTCTCTGTTCTGTTTGTTCTTTTGTGCAGCGGCAGGGGTCTGAAAGAGCTCTGCTGGCGAGAGCGCGGCGGCGTTGGCACGCTGCTTCACTCCGTGTCCTTGGAGGGCGTCCAGAGTCACGTCCCGAGAAGAAAACGCTGCTGCTGGCTCCAGAAATAAATACCACAGAAACCTCACAGACTACTACCTGATTCATAACACACACACACACACACACACACACACACACACACACAGACTTTCTGAAGACTTGCACTTTAGATAGATTTGACAGTGTGTGACAGAGTGTGTGTGTGTGTGTGTGTGTGTGTGTGTGTGTGTGTGTGTGTGTGTGTGTGTGTGTGTGTGTGTCATGTTTCATGCTGTCAGGTCTCTCACACTCCAGCTGAACTGAAACCAGCCAGTGGATCAGGTTCATAAATCTACAGCAGAACAAAAAGCTCCCTCAAGAGTTTCAACAACAACAACAACAACAACAACAAAGGAGTGTTTTGGCTGCGAGGGTTACTTTGAAAATGTAATCTGATACAGTTACTAATTACCTGTATCACAATATTAAAGAAATGTGACTTGATTACTGTTGGATTATCTCAATATAAAATATGGTGGAAATGTTTGGCCTAATATTGTGTTTTTAGGGCTGCAACTAACAATTATCTTCATCATTGATTAATAAGGTGATGAGTTTCTTAATTAATTGATTAGTTGTTTGTTCATTAGAAAATATTCACATTTAAGAAGCTGAAATCAGAGAGTTTAGACTTTTTTTTATTAAAAAATGACTCAAAATGATTAATCAATTATTTAATCCTGTCACAATCTTCTTAATTGAAGAATATGAAAATAAAATGTCAGAAAATAATGAAAATCAATAAATTAATCTTGTCAGTTGAGAAGTAGGTGTGAATGTGCTCCACATGGATGAACCATCTCAATATCTTAATGTCAGATTTTGTTTTTGTTTTGTTGTTGTTTGTTTTTGTCATCTCAAGCCTTTGACGAAAACGGTTGGAAAACTTTATTTTTTGCAGTTTCTTTAACTTCAGTTTCATTGCAAAAAATGTCCAAAACCATCGCAACATGTATCGTAATTATTTAGAAAAGCTTCTGTGAGATCAGACATTTTTCAAACAGTCCTGTGAATCATGGAGGGATGGAAAGTTTCCCAGAAACACCACCTGCTGCCACATGTCTGATGTTTGTTCCTCTCACAGCCGTGTGAGTTCATGTGTGGGACGTTTCTCTTTTATTTTGAAAGTCCAGTGATGATCTGTTGTCATCAGACTCTGACTGTGACTCAGAGAAATGTTGTGGATCATATTTATTATAAAAGTTAAGTCCAGTCAGTTCCATCACAGCTGTTTAGTGCTTCTTGTCGTTTTGTCTGGTGTTTTTAGAAACATGTTGGTCTAAAAAGCTACAAATTCAACATATTTGGTATCAAATTAAAGAGAAAGTTGTGTTTTTCAAATGAAAACCACTTGTAATTGTTGAGTTCTTTCTGTTTTTTAGGTAAAGCTGCTTGTTTGTTTGGGTTGAGTAGGAAAGATCTCATCTAAGTGAAGATTCTCAGTGAACTGCAGCAACATGTTGGTATCCTGCTGGAGTCTAAAGGGTTAATCACAAACAGTTCATGTGTTCAAACACACCAGACTCCATTTACAGAAGGTCAGGTCATTTCAACATCGTCATCTTCATTCAAACTGGACAGAGACAAAAAAAAAAACTGTCTTGAACAATCATAACTCTGGTTCGGTTGAAATATTCTGATTTGTGAAAATATATCAAAATATCATCAGAGAAGCAGAGAGAGTTTTATTTGGTTTAAATTAACAAGTTTTAAAATGAAAGATTCAATAAATTGTCTGTTTGTGGTCAAACAGAAAGGATTTCGATCTTTAACAAAAAGCTCCATCTCTGCAGGAACCGTGTCAGAACAATAATCTGAGCCTGTCAAACACTTTTAATGGATAAACTTCACCAGTTTACACTGTGAGAGCAGAGCTTCAATAAAACACTGATCAGTCATAACATGATGACCACTGACAGGTGAAGTGAAGAACACTGACTGTCTCTTCATCATGGCTCCTGTTAGTGGCTCAGATATATCAGGCAGCCATTTTGTCCTCAGAGTCGACGCGTTAGAAGAAGGAAAAATGAGAAAGTGTAAGGAACGAGTTTGACGACGGCCACATTGTGATGGTAGACGACTGAGTCCGAGCCTCCAGAACTGCAGCTCTTGTGGGCTGTTCCTGGTCTGCAGTGGTCAGTATCTATCAAAAGTGGTCCAAGGAAGGACCAGTGGTGAACCGGCGACAGGGTCATGGGCGACCGAGGCTCACTGATGCACATGGAGAGTGAAGGCTGGTCGGATGTGGTCTGATCCAACAGACGAGCTGCTGTTGCTCAAACTGCTGAAGAAGTTCATGCTGGTTCTGATAGAAAGGTGTCAGAACACACAGTGCATCACAGTTTGTTGTGTATGGAGCTGCAGACCAGTCAGGGCGTCCATGCTGACCCCGGTGCACCGCCGAACGCACCAACAATGAGCACGTGAGCGTCAGAACTGGACCACGGAGCAATGGAAGAAGGTGGCCTGGTCTGATGAATCACGCTTTCTTTTACATCACGTGGATGGTCGGGTGTCTGTGCGTCGCTTACCTGGGGAACACGTGACACCAGGATGCACTATGGGAAGAAGGAGGAGCACAACAACGAGTTTGAGGTGTTGACTTGGCCTCCAAATTCCCCAGATCTCAATCCAGTCGAGTATCTGTGGGATGTACTGGACAAACAAGTCCGATCCATGGAGGCCCCACCTCACAACTTACAGGACTCAAAGGATCTGCTGCTAACATCTTGGTGTCAGATACCACAGCAGACCTTCAGGGGTCTAGAGTCCATGCCTCGACGGGTCAGGACTGTTTAGGCAGCAAAAGGGGATCAACACAATATTAGGCAGGTGATCATAATGTTATGACTGATCGGTGAAGATTCCTCTGTTCTGTCAGTTTGTCTTTCATCAACACATGGATTTACTTTGTCGCTGTGAAATAAATTAATTTCACCATTTTCAGTAACATTTATTCCTGTTTTATGGCAAGAAGATCAGTTGAGTCTGTGCTGAGTGATGCTGCATGTAGATATGAACTCTCTGCAGATATGAACCCTTTTATTCAAATGTTGAGGCAGTAAATCAGGAGCCAGATATTTCCTGTAACGTTCTGTTTTTGAGGAGCAAACTGACATCCAGACCTGCAGCTGTCAGCACGTCCATCCTCCTCACATCCAAACATCTGCAGTAGATCAGAAGTGTAGCGGGAACAGGACGATTATGTCACACACACTTCTGCCGTGTTTGACGTGCCGCAGGTGAAAGTTGATCAGTGTGATCTGAGCTGCAGATTAAAGCTCCAACACACTGATCCAATCTGATGCTGCTGCAGGAGGAGGACGCTGCAGGAGAACATCTTCTGTCTGTCTGTCTGTCTGTCTGTCTGTCTGCTGCAGCACATTAAACTCTGTACTTGTGTTGTTGTAAGATCAGATCATGTCCAATCGACTGTTAAATCTTTCGTGTTCTCACAGACTCTGACGGGCTGTGAAACACATGAGTGATTCTTTACGAGCTGCAGTCAAACACACTTCACCTTCTGACCCTCAGCCCACCACTGCATGGACATAAATATTTTTATATGTGCATATTTTACATAATACCTGAACAAAATACTTCTGAATATAAAAATACTGCAGTAAATTGTTCCCAGATGCTCATTTGAATCTGGTGGGTTATTTCTGTAGTAATTACTGTGGAGGCTTTTCTTTGTGTTTTTGGCTCACGTCCTGTTTCTTCTTCTGTGTGTGTGTGTGTGTGTGTGTGTGTGTGTGTGTGTGTGTGTGTGCGTGTGTGTGTGTGTGTGGCTGCTTTAAAGGGAGAATATTGTGGGTTCATTTGCCCCTCTGTGAAAACACATCTGCCCCCGTTTAACTTGCTCTGAAGCCACATCTGCTACTTTTTTTTAGCTTCCAAAAATCCTGAATTTCTTCCCGTAAAGAAGCGTTTGATTCTGTGACTGAACACGTCACTGAAGCTTTGTGTTGAACCTGACGTGGCTTCACTCCAGAGTTCATTTTTACAAAACTCCATTTTGATTTAGTTTTAGTTTGACTCAAATCCAACAGGTTTAGCTGATGCATCAGTTAAATGTTTCTGTAGAATTTCAAAATCCATCAGTGAAAAAATTATTGTTCAACACAATGAGACAGCTCACTCTGCACAGTGAGGACGAGGAGACATTTTAGCTCTGTTTGGTTTGATTTGTCTGTGAAGCTTCAGATCACCTGTAAAGAGACAGACTGTTGGACAGGTGATAATGAGTCCATCCTGTGTCCGTGTGTCTCTGCAGGCTGTGACTCCGGTTTCGGGAAGGCCACGGCAAAGCATCTGGACGCTCTGGGCTTTGAGGTGTTCGCCACCGTGTTGGACATGTCAGGAGACGGAGCCAGAGAGCTGCAGAGGAGCTGCTCCCCCCGTCTCACACTCCTGCAGGTGGACATCACCCAACCACAGCAGGTCCAACAGGCGCTGCTGGACACCAAGGCCAAGCTGGGACTTAAAGGTAAAGACCGAACCGTCCACTGACATGTTCAGGGACCTGTCCACTGACTCATCCTCCTCTGAATGAGACAGGAGACGTCTCTGGACATCTTCCTGTCTGCACACTGGAGCTCCCTCATGTCTCATTTATTGGCATGTTCAGTAAAATGGACTTGATGGACAGACAGGGTGGAGCTCCAGAGTGCACAGTTTATTTCCATATTCCTTAAACAGCCTGACCACTCTGAACTGTTTCTACTTTCTCCTGTCAAAAACTATTTTTCATTTATTATTAATAATAAGAAGAAACTTTATTTGTATCTTTCCTACAAGAAATGCAGCCAAAGTGCTTTTCATGCACCACGTGTTTCACATAAAATAGAAAAAGACTTGAACATAAAAACAGGAATATGATGCCATAAACATAAATAAAACCCACATTTTAAAATAAGATAAGGTGAGAAGAGAATACAGAGAAAGCATCTTCACATGGAGAAAATATACTTTAATACCGGTGAAAGTAAAAAGTACAAAAAAAAGAAGAAGTAATAATAATAGAATGCATAACATGGAATGACAATAAACATTGAGATAATAATAATACAATTAAAGTTTAAATACAGAGTGTAGAGAATGCATGAAATCAAGGAAAGGAAAGGAAGTCATGTGACTGCAGGTGTGAAGGTAACAGGCGTATCTGTCTACAGTCCGTCTGTGAGCTGAGACAGGACAGCTGTACAGGTGTGTCCTCCTGTATGAAGAAGGTGTCTCACTAAATGTTGGACTGCTCCTTTAGCTGCTGTGTGGTTGTGTCCAATGTGTCAGGTCACTCCAGGTCAGACACTCTGAGGAAATCAGTGAAGAGCAGGAGCAGAGGAGGAAGATCAGGAGGAGTGTGTGAGGAGGAGTGTGTGAGGAGGAGTGTGTGAGGAGCACCTGAGGAAGACGAGGAGGAGGAGGAGGGGGAGGGGGAGGAGGAGGAGGAGGAGGTGTCTCATGTTTCAGAGTCTCCTGATTGGCTCAGACCTGCAGCTCCCACCAGCTTCGTAATTAGACAGTTCAGACCTGTGAGTCATCTGAGGTTACACCGTGTGTGTGTGTGTGTGTGTGTGTGTGTGTGTGTGTGTGTGTGTGTGTGTGTGTGTGTGTGTGTGTGTGTGTGTGTAATAGTAGAACCAGTGATAAAGGTCACTCACACACACATTCTGTCTGGAACAGTGTGGGAGGCTGTGATTGGTGGAGACAGACAGGTGGAGGTGAGCTTACAGCAGCTGTTTGACACAGTCGACATGATGCTGACGTCACGTCTGTTCCTGCTGCAGATCAATACACCCATCAATAAATCAATAGATAAAGAAGTCAGAAGTTAAACTGCAGCAATTTCACATAAATCACAAAACAATGTAAGAAATGTTTACAAAGTCAAATTATAATCAATACATGAAACAGACTGAAATATAAAACTAAGAACAGAGATTCTGATCAATTAGAAAACTTTATTGATCCCTGGAAGGGAACATCACAGTCACTCCCATTCCAGAATATAAATATATGAACACACAGAGAGATTATAAGGAAACAAGAATTAAAAATAAAAATCAGTTTTATTCTACAGCAGCTGTTCCTAAACTGAAGAACCTCAGTTTGAAAACCTTCTGATCAACACACCAGACTGATCAATAATGATATCAGATACATTTGTTGTTACCAAATACAGTGTAACACCTGTTAATGAAACTCTGTGAGATAAATGATATTTAAAAATATTTGAGTGTAACTTTATTTTCCATGACCTGCAGGACCTTCATGGCCCACCAGAGGGCGGCGGACCACACTTTACAATTATATAACTATATAAAAAATATTAATTAAGAAACAGAAGAAAAAATAATAATAAATGCAAAAACATAAGAATTAAGTGTAAATATGTGCATCACAATATAAGCTGTAGAATAACATAATAATAATGATAATAATAATTATTATTATTATTATAATAATAACAGAATGCTGAGTTGTCACTGATCCAGAGTTCACAGCTGAAAATATAAATGTTAATTACAGATGTGCTGACTGCTGTGAGACTGTGTGTCTACATTTATACAAAAATATTCATAGAAATGTTGAGAGGTTTTGGATAGAACCTCCACAGATGTTCTAGGTAGAACCCTTTATGTTGGGTTCTAGGTAGAACTCTTTGAAAGGGCTCCTGGAGAACCCTGTTGCTGTGGAAACAAAGCTCTGACTGAGGAGGGGAAAAAATTTTTTTAAATTTTTTAAGTATGATTAATTGATTAATTGATCATTAATGTTACCAATGATTGATTGAGGAAAGAGCTGACAGTTTGTAGAACTAATATATTCATATGTACATATATATGTGTGAATATACAGCATGAGACGGTATGTCAGACCGTGTGTATCATCAGCTGAGATCTCTGTGGATCAATCATCTTCAATCAGTCGATCGATCACTTTCTGTTTGTTTGACAGATGAGTGAAGCTACTTCAGTCCCGCCTGAGAAAATCTAAATGTTTTTATTCTATAAATGTGAACCAGCTGTTCCAGATGTTTTTCAGTAATGTTCTATAATGTTCTATAATGTTCAGAAACGTCTTCAGGTCTGATAAGAGAACATGTTTGTGACAACGAGCCGCTCAGTGAACCACAACATGTAGAGAAGTGCTGCAGGACAAGGAGGTTCTGTCCAAGAACAAGACAGAAACGTGACTTTCTTAACGTTTCATGACAGCTGAGGCCCCTGAGCCGGGGCCCCGAGTGCCTGTTCTCTGACTCATTCATCAGAGGTTCTGCCAGTAAGATTCTGTTCCAAATTATATAACAATAAGTTACAGTTTAATTATTATCACTGGGATTTAATACATAAATCAGATTGATTGACCAGTACACTCATACAAATAAAGGTGCTAACTAGAACCATAGAGCGTTCTTCAGCTTGTCCCCATAGGAGAACCCTTTTTAGTTCCTGGTAGAACCCTTTCAGAGTTCTACCCAGCATAAAATGTTAAAGGGTGCTCACAAGAACCCACCCAAAATGTTCTGCCAAAGAATTTTTTTTATATTTTAAGGGTTTTATCGAGAACTCTGATATTATGCACTCTTAGAAATGAGGGTTCCAAAAGTGTTCTTTCTGAAGGGCTGAGGTTCTACCTAACTCCTTTATGTGTTATACCTAGATCCATCTGTACTAAAGAGAACCCTTCCATGGTGCAATGATTCCACCTAGAACCTTCTCTGGCATTCCTATCCAGAATCTTTACACCTTCTAAGGGTGATCAGAAGAGTCCAACCATGGGGTTCTAAGAAGAGCCTTTTTATATTCCAAGGGTTTATCTAGAACCTACTCGGGGGCAGGGGGTCTACCAAGAACCCCTCTTTATTATGAAAGATTTCTTTCATGGTTTTTAACAATCCTTGAAGGGTTCTTTGGATAAAAGGGTTCTTAATGGAACCCTTAATCTTACATAGAGTCACGAACCCTTTCTTCAGAAAAAGGGTTCTTCAGAAGCAAATGGCTCTGGGTAGAGCCTTAGAACCCTATGGGAAGATCCCTTTTGGAACTCTTACTTCTAAGAGTGCATAATATAAAACAGGGTTCTAGATAAAACCCTTGGAATACAAAAAGGTTCTCACTAGAATTCCTTGGGTGGGTTCTTGTTTACTCACTTAGTAGATTTTATGACAATCAAATATGGAAGAATATTCTGAATTATATGAGAATAAAAGAGCTGCACAGATTTTGGACAGGATGCGTCACATTTAACAAAAAGAATAAATCAGATTTTGTATGAAGAAATGACGATATGAGCTGAGTGATCATGTGATCAGCTGTGGTTCCTCGTCTGAAGTCGGCGTGTTTGTTGAACGTGTTCTTGGTTCCATCTTTAAAGTAAGCTCTGTGTTTAACACGAACTGAACAGATTTCTGTTCTACGACGTCACTAAATTCTCCACTCATCAATTTAAATTTTTTCGCACAAATCAAAAATCTGATTGGCTGTTTGTGGAGGAAACCATAGAAACGTTCCCTGTAGCTCTCTATGACACTTTATAACCCTGACGTTGTGATGTAATAACCGCCTGTATCTAAGCTCCATTTATTTAATCTGATCAGTTTTTATTTCATAACGACAGTTTTTATCAGGTGCACTTGGTCATGTGACCACTGCGGTCTGAGTGAACAAAGTTCAGTTTGTAGTTTTTTATTGTTTCGACGTGCAGAGAGACTCGCCTGCTGACACGTTACCTGCAGACAGGAAGTTACCTGGCGGCTCATTCAGGTGTTTGAAAGCCTGCCAGCCTGGATGTTCTCTTCCTCGTCATCTGTCATCAGCTCTGATCAGTTCAGGTCTAAACGAAACTCCTGAAACAAAGCAAGGGATTCTGGGTCAGCAGCGGCATATGAGGGCGAGCGAAGCTTGTTTACACTTGCAGAACAACAGGGAGAGAGGCTGACCTGATGGCGTCCTGTGTTGGCAGAGTTCACTCATTATTACAGTTAGAGGACACTGCAGGACACTGAGACAGAGGACATGTTACATAAAGACAAAACACACCAGTTTAACAGAAGGAACAGTAGTAATACCAGAGTAAATGTACTCCATTACAAGTGAAAATACAAAGTAAAATAAAACACTGAGGGTAGAAGCTGCTCATCTTGGAGGTTGTACAAATGTACACACTGCTGGTACCTGATATTTACCTTCATAATTTTATTGTACATATATACGTATATATATATACATATATATACACATATATGTATATATATATAAATTACACAAAGACAAAGAAAATTGGATCATTTTTAGCTATTTCAGCCACTGACCCCACAGAAATTGTTGTTGTTATATTGTTACTTTTTGCACAGTTGGAGACACATCCCTGGTTGCATGAACTGCTTCTTGTATAAGAGGCGAAACGTCTTCAAGAACTCAAGTCCAGTTGCCTACGACAACAACCTTGGCTACCTGGTTGCTTAGCCGTTTAATATTCTGCACCCTCAGCTTAGCATTTTGCACACTTAGTTTAATATTTTGCACACATGGTTTAATATTTTGCACACATGGTTTAATATTTTGCACCCTCAGCTGAGATTTTAATAATAATGCAAAGCACAATGTGGTCAGAGTGAGGACTGTGTGTCTCCACCTTCTATTTTTGTTCATGTGCGTGCAGCAGTGCAGCGTGCACAGATCTGGGTGAAGATGAATATAGATCAGCAGGTGTGGTGATTATTAAATACTCTCTCAGCCAATCACATCACTGGTCTAATAGCTGTGAAACAGCTGATAACAACAGCTCAGTGACTTGATAAAGTGATGAGTCCTGTTAAGTTCTAACCGCCCAGCGTGACGTGTGACGTGGTCTCTGTGTGTTTGTCCTGCAGCAGCCTGGTGTTGTTTTCAGCTGATTTGATGAAGGTGAGCAGATGTGTGTAACTGCACTGCTCTCTGCTGCTGCTCTTCATTAACACATCATGTCTCTTTTTATTTTGGGTCTAAACTGAGTTCTGTCTGTTTAAAGCTCATATCTGTCTGTATCAGACTGTGGTGGTGTGATGATCACTGTATCTGAATGAATCTTTAGGACGGTTCTCTCTGCACCAGAGGAGAAAAATACACATGTTGTTACTTATTGCCAAGTTTGCTGTTTGTTGTCATACAGCAGCAGATCTACTAACCAGATTCCTCTGAATGTCCTCAGGCTGTGTTTTTTTCTTTTTTTTGTTTTTTGTACCCTGTCTGGAATGAGTTGCAGGAGAACATGACCTCAGAAGAACTTTGAATAACTTTACAGGTCTTTTACAAACTGCCCTGGAGGAGCGTTGAGGTGGAATGTGTCATGAATATCTGCGGTGTGACCTGAATGCTTCTCTTCTTTCATTCTGCTCTGACATGTGAAACTGTCTCTGCTGCTTCTTCACCACCATGAGATCCTGTGTCTCAGTGGGATCTTCCTGCAGTAAAATAAAAATCAACATAGATTTTTACCTCTAATCTTTGTTCTTGTTGTGTTTGTGTTGTGCAGGTCTGTGGGGTCTCGTCAACAACGCCGGCGTGTGTGTGAACTTCGGGGACGCCGAGCTCTCTCTGATGTCAAACTACCGCGGCTGCATGGAGGTCAACTTCTTTGGCACGCTGAGCGTCACCAAGAGCTTCCTGCCGTTGCTGAGACAGGCCAAAGGACGCATCATCACCGTATCCAGCCCTGCCGGTGTGTGTCCAACACACACACACACACACACACACACTGAGACAACACGCACAGATGCTGAAATAAATCTTAATTGAATGTTCCAGCAGAAGTGGACTGACTGCTGCTTTCAAACATCCAAACTAAACAAACAGAAACAGAGCTGCTGCTGTCCCTCTCTCTTTGTCTCTCTGTCTGTCTCTCTGTCTGTCTTAAACTTGTCGTCTCTACCAAACATCAGGACAACCGAACCAATCACTAATGTCCATCAAAAAGATCAAAAAGACAGTAACTGTTTGCAACATCCAGGTGACCTTAATAAGAGCAGGTTGTATAAAAATACACATAAATATCTCAATTTAAATTCATATTAAGACGACATTTCAATCTTAAATGAGTTTATTTAACGGTGTATTTGAGGTAGAATAATGTAGATTGCCTTATTTAATCGAACAGTGATTCACAGATTAATTAGCTCTTTCATATTATATAAAATAAGGTCCAAAATACAAAACAGTAACTCTGTGCAATAACTCACCATACAACACTGTTATTACACTGTTATATATGATTATAGTTTGATGCGCATTTTTTAAACATAATTTTAATCCATTCACATATTTCTATTTGTTCATTTTAGATTTATATATTTCTGTTACATAAAGCATATGCACCTGTACACACTTATTGTTATGCTATGTGACTCGATTAAAAAAATTAATCTAATTAATTAGAGGCTTTATGATTAATTAATCTCAATCACATTTTAATGGCATAACAATATTTGCCAGAAGAAGCAACATTTTTCCATTTAAATGGATTTTGGTTTATGACTGAATCAAATGAGACACATTTAAACATTTAAACAACAAAATATTGTTTATTTTGCATCAGTCTGACAATGGCACTATAAATCATAATGGTGGTTATATTCAAGCTTTCACAGAACTTTAAAAATTATTTCATTTTAATTATTCAAAGCGCAGCGTTTTGTCCGTCTGATCATGTTTACTCGCTCTGATTTTGTTGATGAAGTCCTCTTTCCTTGCTCTTTGTGCTTCTATCATGGATAAACAGGCTACGTAGTTAAATTGTTTATTTTCTGTCTGTCTTCATGATCGCGAGTCTGCACGGGGTCTTTTATTTTGAAAATCAACCGGATTCTCCCCTGTTTTCCGTGCCTGACTTCCTGCGCGTTCGACCTGCTCTGTGCCAATTGACGCGCCATCCGTCTAAAATAGACTTGCTGTGTTTCCTCTGTGGAGCGGAGCGCCGAGCCGCTTCTGGGACGCTGCTGAGACGCTCAGGGTCCACTGTCCCGAGGACCAGTGTTCCCCAACCCTGGTCCTCAGGGTCCACTGTCCCGAGGACCAGGGTTGGGGAACAGGGACTCAAATGTTCCGTGTTGTCTGGTGTGCAAACTGCGATTAAATGCGTTAATTTTTTATATATATATTTTTTTGTATATACGGGAGCACCTCTAACATGAACAGTTTGTCCACATGGATCAATAAAGTATTTCTAATTCTGTAAAAATAATTCAGCTCACTACATGAAGGTGATCATGTTGGATGCTGCACTCAGAGGCCTGCAGTTCACTGATAATCCACCAGAGGGCAGAATACATCTGTCAGGTTGATACAACTCATTTATCAAACATGATACAAATGTTGTCAGGTTGAGTCTTGAGAACATCGTTGTGAGGCAACGCTAACATGGACGCCAACACTGTTGTTGTGTAGGATCCACTGATGCTAAGCATTTAGCAAGCTAGCAAGTGGGTGACAAAATGCAGGATAATAAAAATAGCACTGGGAAGTTCCTGAAAACAAGAAGACAAGTCTAAGGAAAATGTTGATATTTCCAGCAGCATCAGTTTTTTATCTGTGAACTCTCTTTCTTCAGGCCTTTACTGACACAGATCCTCATCTGAAGCCTTTGTGGGACCTTTCATGTATCTCATGGTCTTTCTCAGGGGATGGAGTCTGTTCAGTTGTCATGACGACAGTCTCCACCTGCAGCAGAACAACTGCAGATTCTGCTCCTGTTGTTTTGATGTTCTATGTTGTGTCTCATATGAAAGCACAGAGCTCATTGGTTGGTCTGTGTGTGATGTCATGACGATGTCATACCCGTGTTTTTTATTTTTAGGCGATCAGCCGTTTCCCTGTCTGGCAGCTTATGGAGCATCGAAAGCAGCTCTCAACCTCTTCATCAACACTCTGAGACACGAGCTGGAGCCCTGGGGCGTCCAAGTGTCCACCATCCTGCCCGCCTCCTACAAGACAGGTAACACACCTGCAACATACACCTGTAACACACCTGTACACTGCCCCATAATGCACTGCTCATGCAACTATTTTTCATCTACTGATCAGTCTGGCAATAATTTTTTCACCAATAAATTAGTGTTTGGTCCATAAAATGTCCAAAAATGCTGAAAAATGTTGATCATAGTCCAATAAGACGTCCTCAAGTGTTTTGTTTTAGCATGTACGTCCTTGTGCTCCACCTGTGATCAATCTGGCAATAGAAGGACCTGTGATAAAGATATCACACACAGTTTCCTTATTTATCAAGGTGTACCAACAGGTCACACACTGTGATACAATACATATCGACTGAAATGTGGAGCATAGCACAATAAAGTTAAAAAATAACTCATTTCCATTGTAGTTCTGGTTAAAGAATAAGAAAGTTAAAGTATAACTTCTGCTATAAATAGTCAGTTCCTTCATCTCTGACAGAAAGTCATGAATTTAAAGTTCAAGGTTCAGTTTATTCGTCCACTCGAGCATGAAAAAAGTGAAAACAAAAACAAACACTGACAGAACAGAGTCTGAACGGTGGATCCCCTACAAACTCTTCACAATAAAAGTCCCCTGTTACTTTGTTATCTAAAATCTTTTATTGTGACGCAGCAGAATGAAGAAATGTGTTTTCATCAGCAGTAACCCTAAAACCTTAAAGTACAAACAGCGATGCAGCAGAGAAACTAAACAAACCACAGAGATTCAGTTAGAAGCAGACAGACACTTTCATAATCCTCTTTCTCTCTGCACACTTCAGTCTCAGCTTTCACAGAGACAACAGAATAAAGAAAACAGGAAGTCAAACTCATCGACAAAAGGTTCGGTTGCTGCGTACAGGCGCTAATTTCAGTGTAAAAAGAGTAAAAGAAAACATTTGCTTGTTTGGCAGACGGGACAGAGGAGGAGATGAGCTGCGATGAAGGGATAAACTGAAGTGTTGAGATGTGGGAACTTGATCCTGATTGGCCGGCAGTAAACTGCTGTTCCTGGTAGAGCTGTTTCCTGGTATCTTTGTGGTTTCATCATGTTGGACATGCTGACAGGCCTCCTGCAGAGGAGAACACTCTCATAACGAGCAGCACATGTGGGACGCACCATCTGTTCTCCAACTAATTGCTGACTTTAGATTTGAAGCTCGGCTGCAGGACGGATGGATGCGATTAGACTCACACGGAGACACAAAAACACAACGTCATCACGTTAATAATTCAGTTCAGGAGAGAGGAACTAATGATCCTGAGATATAGATCAGCAGCAGAGGTGATCGGTGATGTGATGAGTGATCGGTTGCAGGGGTGTTGATGATGTAAACAGCAAGCCGGGTACACTTTATCCTGCTGTTCTCAGTTTAATCCTGAAGGAACAGGTTTGTATTCAGACTTTAATCCTGCAGGTTCTCTCTGCGGAGTTCTGGATCCGGCTCCGTGAACTTTATCCAGACTCTCCACTCTGACGCTCCCCGTGAAATCAAGTCAACCCTGAAACACCGAGACGCTGAAGGCAGATCAAAGATGTCAGCAGCTCACAGTTTATCCTCCATCTGTTAGAACATGTGTTCTCCTGATATTAGAACTGGAACATTGATCACTCTGCTGGCTGCTGCAGCACTTACAGGAAAATCATTTTCTCAAAACTACAGACTGGAGGTTACACACGTGTTTAATATACAGTCTGGGGTTTGAAAGATGTGGCTGTTTATCAGGCAGGGAGGCTCTGATCAAAGACTCTATCCAGGTGCATTATGGGCAATGTAGGATCCAGAGTTTTTGGACTCTAAAAGACACATTAAACATCTAATTTTCTCACAATATTACTTCAATATAAAATAAAATATGTGAGAAAACATAATCATAATGAGGTTCTGTAGAGCTGCAGAGATGTTCTGACCTAAAAAATTTTTGTTCTGCAGATGAAGACAACATGTTAGTTTGGTTCAGACCTCAGTAAACATCACATCATCATGACTTGAATAGATTTTTTGTCAGTGAACATGAAAATTGTGATGTTAAACTGATCATTTCCACTAATTGTAACACATATTGCAGTTTAAGTCAAAATAATCTACTTATTTACCAAATCGTGCAGCCTAATACAGACCTTCATCACTGTTTCCATGATTCTGAAAAGAAACAAGCAGAGCATGAGCATATTAAAAACAGGCTACAAACACAAGAGTCTCTCACACAATGCATGCTGGGAAGTCTGTGAATATATTGATGATGCTTCTTTAAATAAGTAAATAAAAAGATGTTTTCCACCGTGATTTATCGGAACAACCATGTTGAGCAAATGTCATTATGTTGGCTGTTGCCATGGTAACGCTCCTTGCTCTGTCCTCCCTGCAGGTCAGTCCAGTAACCACGCCTACTGGGAACAGCAGCACAAGCACCTATTGCAGAGTCTGTCTCCAGCGTTGCTCGAAGACTACGGCGAGGACTACGTGACCGAGACCAAGGAGCTGTTCCAGAGCTACGCCCGCCAGGCCAACCCTGACCTCAGCCCCGTCATCGACGCCATCGTCCAGGCGCTGCTGTCTCCGCAACCGCAGGCACGCTACTTCGCGGGTCCCGGCATCGGCCTGATGTACTTCATCCACAGTTACTGTCCGTTCAGCATCAGCAACCGCTTCCTCCAGAAACTGTTTGTGAAGAAGAAGCTGATGCCGCGCGCACTCAGGAAGCAGTCAGGCTTTAACCTGAACCTGAGCCTCCACAACAACAACAACAACAACAACAACGACGGTGAGGACGGCCAGGTGAAGCTGAAGTAGGCGAGCGAGCGTAGACTGATCAGACGATAGAGGACCACTCTTGTAATGCACTCATAGAGCCGAACACGTCCGTCCTTCTGTATCTTTAAACTGTCGAAGGGATCATGTGACGACGATGCACCAAATGTTTGTTTCTGTCTCATCCGTCCTCGTTCACGCCCCCCCCACCCCCACCCCCACCCCCCACTGCCGGACAGCGGTGAGGACACACCTGGAGGAGGCGAGGGGATCTGGGAAAGGTGACGGTGCAACCGCAGGTGGATCAGAGAACACGTCACCTCCATCAGCTGTACTGTACACGCACACACTGACTTCATGTGCCTTCATCACAGATCAAAGATGGCGGATCTGAATATTCATCACTGCAGCAGCTCGTTTTCAACCTGCGGTGTTTAATTTATATGTAATAATTTAGTCTTATGTCCCTGTTTCATCCAGTAGAATTGTGCAGGGATGCTGTTTGTTTGTTTGTGGTCCAGACCTGCAGTTAGCATCACTCTGGTTCCCTCCACAAACAGCCAATGAGATTCTTCCACTGCATTTTGCATTAATACAGAAAATTAAAAGCTTATTTTTATTAAACTTGTTTAAAACAACTGTCAGACAAACATCCTCATCAGTTTACTGGAAATTATTTGAAGATCAGGGCCGGGCAATATAAATCGCAAAATATATAAATAAATATAAATATAAAATCGCAGTAGATTTTGGATATCGTTAAATAGGGATACGGCATAAAAGTGATGTCTTGTCCTGGTTTTAAAAACTGCATTTCAGTAAAGTGATATTTTCTGAATTTACCAGACAAGATTGTGATAGGATTAACTAATCAACTAACTGTAATTACATTACGGACTACATTCCTTAACTGTATCAGATTACATTTTTAAAGTAACCCAGCTCAGTTCATTAAATATGTATTATTCAGAATTTAGACCCAGGCAGTTAAAAACAAAACAAACAGATTTTCATGTTTAGAAGTCGTTGTAACTGCCTGAACAAACTCCGCCCGTGTGGTACATCAGGAGCCCTGAAACAAGCGCACCCTGTAAAACGAGCTGCTGTGGTGACGCCTCCATGTTTCTGAATATATTTCACATTTAGATACCAACATATCCTGAGAATAGAGAACATTTTTTTACACTGAGATCTCTGAATTCTAAGTCTGTGATTTTTAACTGTTTGTTTTCTGCAGCAGAGCAGGAAGCAGACTAAATCATTTCAAAATAAAAGCACACATTCAGTGTTTGTTTTATACTCACTAAACTAAAATATATGAACATTATTTCACTCTCAGAGGGTGTGAGAACTGCTCATTAGACCAAAATATAATGTCAGAGTTCCTGTCTGACCTTCAAAATAAAAGCACAAATATGTAGAATAGAAATTGTAATTGTAAAAGCAAATTAAAAAGATTTTTTTTTTTTTTTAACTAATGTTACGAGCCTGTTTCCAGGCAGGGCTATAACTATGCACTGACAAATCTGTGCTTTTATTTTGAAGGTTAAACAAATAAAATCAAACCAGAAGTCACATTTTTATGTCCCTCTGATCATTTGACGTATACAACATATTTTGGTTTATTAGTAATAAGCCACAGAAACATAAATGCATTTTTCTTGTTTCTGTCAGAAAACACACACACACAGACCAGATTTTATTTTATTTTTCTCATAAACACTGAGTTTATCTTTATATTCAGGATCTTTGAATGTTACGTCAACTTGTGTGTTTTTATAACCAGTATATGAAAATAAATAAAGCATGTAGCAGTTATTTTATTCAGATGTGATGAATCCAACACAGTCCGAACCTCAGTCTTATGACTTTATTCCAAACCCAACAGGTTTATTTATTATGCACAACACATCAGAGAGTGATGATGTTGAAATGTGTCGTGTTTCTGAGCTCTGTGTTCGTCTGTCTGTCTCTCGCCAGATTCACCTTCTCCAACATTATGATTATTAATATTATTATTATTATTATTATTATTATTATTATTATTATTATTATTATTATTATTATCATTCTGTTTTATTGTTTGTTTTTCAGCCCAATTTCTGTTTTTGAATCAAACTTTATTTATGGCATCTTTTCTTTTATCATCACTTAAACTGTGAATTTTGTATTTAAAGAAATGAAAAAACAACAAAAATATGATGTAAAATGTTCACTTGGTTCATTCTTTGATAGAAATAAAATTGACCTTTTTCAGACTTTGTTTCCTGTGCTGTTTGTGGCAGTGGTGCATTCAGGGGCTTCAGCTCCAAAAACAACAGTCAGAGTTCAGATTTTTGTCATATTGTCCAGTTTCCCTCTGTTTGAGATGTAAATGTATGTAAACCTCATGTTTTTCTTCTGTTTCAGCTGCTCAGGATGTCAGCAGCTCATGTCTGCAGAACTGAGGTCTTTTTTTCACGCAGTACATCTGTTTTCACCATCAATATTTCACAACTTAGAGCAGTGAGTTTTAATATTAACAAGAAACATCCAACATGAAGACATAAAGAGAAGGAAAGTGCACTATATGACTGGAGAGAGCTTTGAGTGGAGATTTTATAGCTCAATACACGTCGTCGTCTGCATTAAAAGAGTTTAAGTCAAATAAAAAAGTTCCACTTCACAAACCATGAACAGCAGCTTTCCTGAGGGCTTAAGCATGTTAGCATCACCTGCTACATATGGAAGACTAAAACTACCCAGATCAAAACTAGATAGTGACCCAATAAATAAAATAATGTACCATTAAAGCCGCAAAGGTAGAAAACAAACGCTGAACTATCGTCTGGCCAGTTTAGCAATTTCTCTATGGGTCGCTGCTGCAGAGGGTTGAGACCTCGGAGTGAAAATAAATCCCAAAAGTCTGAAACACACACTCTGAGTCCCCCTCCTGCCAATAAAGTAGAGCAACTCTGGAGAGAGCAGCTCCGGTGTTTCTTCCTCCAGAAGCTCCACTCTGCTGCCGACCCTCTTCTGTAGAGCTCCACGGCTCTGAGCAGCTGTTTGTCAGCTCCATGTCTCAGCTCCGCCCAGTCCTCTTGGCCTCAGCAAAGCTCCATGATAGACGTGAATGAACTGAAGGTGAAGTCAAAAGTCACTGAGTGACTGACAGACTCCTGAGCCGAGCGTGTTGCTCATTAGCTGGACTCTCTTTAAGATTCTCTGTCTGATAATTGAGTTTTATGGCGACTTTTCCTGCAGAGTTTCAGCCATTGATTCAGGGTCTCACTGGAGGAATGTGCATGCGCAGCTGCACTAGAAGAACAGCCAATAGGAACGCCCGGTCTCTAGATGACCTGTGATTGGTTTAAATCTACCATCATGGGCCAGATTCCCTAAATGCTGAACACAGAGCCAAGAGGAGGTGCAGAAGTCTACTTCTGTCTCAGACCACTTGATTTACAATATGATGAAAGGTTATTATGAAATTATTGATCATTAATGCCAAAATAATGTTGCTGACGACAGATTTAAGAGCATTTTTTTTCATAAAATATAAATATGTTCCATGGAAGGCCACTGATATGGAAGCAAAGCATGTTGAGTCAATCTATGAACATTATGATCTACTGATCTATGATATTGATCACCCAATAGGTGAAAAGGTGACCATATGACACACACCCTCATTTGTATAAAAAATAAGAAATGCATTTACAACTGTAACATATAAACAATTTTAAAAATGAATATATCAATAAATTAAATGGGAAAGAAAATAAGTAAATAAATACAGGAGAAAATCACAACTTATGAATTTATTAAACATTCATTTATTTTTATTTTCTATTTTTGGTGCATGTAATGCCATGTAATGCTTTTTTTGGGGGGGGGCTTTTGTCTTTATTTTTGATAGATGACAACTGAAGATATGACAGGAAAGGGGGGGGCGACACGCAGCAAATGGGTTGCAGGCGGGAGTCGAAGCAGCAGCCGCTGCAGAGGGCTGACAGCCTCAGTACAGAGAACACACAACCAACTGACCTCATTTATTATTGTCTTTATTGATGTTTGTACTCGTTAACACCAGCAGCGTCAGACCATCCACACAGCAAACTGAATCATCTGGATCTGGACAAAAAAGTGTGAAAGTGTTTGATTTTCTGTTTAGACGGCACCTTTGGTTTTAGGAGTGTGATTCTTCTGTTCCTCCTCCTGGTGTTGATTCATCTCTACAGCCTCAGGTCTTCACTTGAACCCACAGAGGCAGGTAAAAGTGCCGTTTTACTTCTCAAACTATACGTAACGCTGGGAGAGATTTTCTCTTGTTTGTGTAGGTTTGCTTGGATGAACTTACCACATTTTTCTCTGTAGACTTTATGAAATACATTGAGACGTAGCATTGATTTGTTAATAAAAGTAAAACATTGTAGTCATCAATTTGATGTTTTTTGGAACATTTTTACTTAAAACCTTCATGTTGCTTTGAAATATTAACTGTTGAATGAAACAGAACTTTGAAGTGTTGATTCTTATGAAAGAGTTCACATTAAAATTAAAACTAAAGTCAAGAAATCAAGAGTTCAGTAAAGTTTCTTCACTCTGCATTCGAGAGTATCTGATGGTCCCACGTGTGCACTTGATTTGATCTCACAGAGTTTTTTCCAAAAGCAATTTGCTGTGCAGTTAAAATACTGATATACAACTGCAAAATATTTTTATTTGTATATTTATACCAGATATGTGAATATTTATCAGCTACTTTACAGACTCACAACAGCGTCCGCACAGTCTTCAGGTCGTCTGAAACTAAAATGCTCTCAGCAAAAAAAAAATTGTGTTTATTAGTGGAGACAAATGTTTGGAAATTGGAATGTGATACACAACACTGATATATTTTCACTATAATTATTTAGGTCATTAACTTTAATGTGCAGAAAATAAAATATAACTCAAAAATCTCTCTCTGAATATATAAAATTTGGTTTTCCGGGCAGCTTGTCCTTTTAGCTCCCCCATAATTCGAACCATAACTGGCAGTGTTACTTGGGACACTGAGGACGTGCTGCCTGGTGATGTACACAAAGAAATTTGTCGCCGCCTGCTGGAGAATGTCCAACAGGTCTCTCCATCCTGCTTCCATGCCTGCCTTTCCCAGGTCCTACATCTCAATGGACATCGTCAGTGGTCCTCCTACCTTTGACAAGAAGATGGTTAAGTCAGTATTATACTTTCCATGTCCGTGAGTGCGGGAGGGTCCACATAACGTACGTTTTGTCATAAGAGGGTGTACACATTAGCTCTGTGCAGACATCGATTTGTTGTGAGCATGCAGACTGTCTTTGGAAGTCCTTGTAGGCCAACATGTTGACCCTGTCCATGCTGATCAATGTCCATGGTGTCTGTGTTTGGTAGTTTATTCTAACTGCTGTGGATTATTTTTCTAAGACTGCTCAATTTATTTGGTTGCGCAAATTATCCACCACCACAGACACTGCTGAAATTATGCTGCATCACGTTTCATCTTCACAGCCTCCCAGCAGGATCCCAGTTCACCGTTTTGCAGCCTCCTGGGAGCCATTATCAGCCAATCATCTGGGTTCCATCCACAATCCAATGCTAACAGTAGGAAATGGAGATATCTCTGTATTGTCTCACCTCTCAAACAACTCCTCTAGCTCGAGTACACCTGTAACCCTGTAACCCCAGGTGGGTGTGAGCCCTTCCAATTCTCTTGGGGTCACCAGCCACCAGACAAATGTAAGTTCAGACTCTACCCTGCAAAGAGAAAGACACATATCAACAACATCCAGAGACACTGCAGACGTCTCTGGACCAGAGCTCATCTGAGATGGACGGACGCAAAGAAGGAAAAGTGTCCTGTGGTCTGACGAGTCCACATTTCAGACTGTTTTCACTAATCATGGACGTCGTGTCCTCCGGGCTGAAGAGGAAAAGGACCATCCAGATTGTTCCCAGCACTGACTTCAACAGACAGCAGCTGTGATGGTATGGACGGATTCAGAGAGACACATGCTG
>NC_139317.1:579407-604407 GCF_056507025.1 Lutjanus erythropterus | reverse complement strand
CAACTCCCATGATCCCACACATCTGTCTGTTGCCTTAACCTGAGAGCCCTCTAGTGACAGAACTGACATCGTGCGCTCATAAGTGTTGCTTAATCTCAGTCTATACCCTCCTCAGGTCCAGTGTGTGTGTGTGTGTGTGTGTGTGTGTGTGTGTGTGCGTGTGTGTGTGTGCGTGTGTGTGTGTGTGTGTGCGTGTGTGTGTGTGTGTGTGTGTGTGTGTGTGTGTGTGTGTGCGTGTGTGCGTGTGCGTGTGCGTGTGTGTGTGTGTGTGTGTGTGTGTGTGTGCGTGTGCGTGTGCGTGTGTGTGTGTGTGTGCGTGTGCGTGTGCGTGTGCGTGTGTGTGTGTGTGTGCATGTGTGTGTGTGTGTGTGTGTGATGTGCTGCAGCAGCAGGAACTCGGTGTCATCAGCACAGTTGGCTGCTCTCAGTAATCAGGATGAATGTCCTGATGTGTCTCAGTGCTGCAGAGTCTCCGCTGAACTGAAACCTGAAACCTGCTGCTGCTGCTGCAGGACCAAACTCAGCTCATCCCTCCTCCTCCTCCTCCTCCTCCTCCTCCTCCTCCTCCTCCTCCTCATCCTCCTCCTCCTCCTCTTCCTCCTCTGTGTGTTTAAACCTCTAATCATCTGTGTGTTTATACAAAGAGAAGAGAAGAGTCATCATCATCTCTGCAGCTCTGCTCAGCTCTTTATCCTTCTACTTTTTGTTTTCAGTAGGAAAACTTATTTTTCCTGCAGAGCATCATGGGAGAAAAGATGTTATAGAGATGTTAGAACCTTTAGCGATACTGTAACTGAGTATTTGCAGTTTTATAATCCTCCCTCTGTTTTTATATCTGCAGACAATTTAAGGAGAACCTGAAGCTCACAGCTCCACTTGTTTTTACGTTTGGACCAATTTTTCAACCAGTGATCAAGACAATTTGGACATTTTTTTCTCGAAGAATGACTAAAGACAGTTAATTGATTAATTGTGTCCTGTCACAATCTTGTCAGTTGAAAAATAGGCCACAGGTTTGCACCTATGTTTGGACCTATTTTTCAAATCTTTCTTGCAACAATGGTTTAATATAATAATATTTAATTGATCAACTGTTCAACAGTGTCCTGTTGTTTCAGTGCAGAAGTTTTCTTTGATAAAAACGTTGATGAATCATCGAGCAGCAACAGAAAAGTCTTTTATTAGATTTGAGCCACAGAAGCTTTTTGTTGTCTGGTCTAAAAGTTTTATCAAAGCCACAGAGAGCCCTTCATCAGCTGAACTACAGCTCACTATGATTGTCATTATGCAGCAGAAATACAGCACACACACACACACACAACGGAACAACGGAACCAACGGAACCACAGCTAGAAGCAGGTTAAACATGCACTTCATGAGGAAAGATTGCATAGCTCTTCACTGTTTGCCCTTTAAAACTGTGCTTTTAGAAAAGAACCCGGTTCTTTCTGTAAGCACTGAAGCCCTGTTCTCTTCTGTTCTCTTCTGTTCTCCTCTGTTCTCCTCTGTTCTGTGTCTCCACACGCGTCTCTGAAGAGTCTCCCTTGGTATAAAATCATCCTCGTCAGTCTCTGTTGATAATGAATTGAAGTGGAAAGTTTCATGCAGTAAAACGTCCCGACTGTCTGTGAGAAGATAAATTCTGTGCTTGTGTCTGAGTCCAGACTGAGCGGTCCAGTCTCAGGTCGTCTCCACCGGTGATAGAAAGGACAGGCACTGAGCGGAGGAGGGGGAGGAGGAGGAGGGTCCGAGGATCAAGGTGAAGACCGGTCAGATCAGGAAACAGGATCAGAGTGAGACCTCTGTCCTCTGCAGGATCTCAGTGGAGTCTCATATTCGTATGTGGAAGTTACTGCAGACAGAAAAACGAGAAACTGTGATGAGTTTATCTGTTGAACAGCAGCTGGGGCATCAAATGCTTCATTTCCTGCATTATATTTTAGCTGTTCTATTATTTCTCTTTACCTTCTTAGTTATTATCTCCACATTTTTGATGATTATTTATGAAAAAAAAACTCATTGGGTTAATATTTTGTAAAAGTTATCCCTACAGTATTGTTCACAATATCAGTAAAATACTGTGATTTGTACTCATTTTGTCACCTTAGTACGTTCTACCCCATGAGTACACTAGAGCTGTCACCATTAATCCATGAATTCATCAGTCCATTAATCATCCATCCATTTTCTGTAACCACTTATTCCTGAAGGGTCGCGGGGGGTGGAGTCTATCCCAGCTGACACTGGGCGAGAGGCGGGGTTCACCCTGGACAAGTCGCCAGTTCATCACACAGAGACAGACGACCACTGACACTCACATTCACACCTACAGACAATTTAGAGTCACCAATTAACCTGCATGCATGTCTGTGGACTGTGGGAGGAAGCCGGAGAACCCGGAGAGAACCCATGCAGACATGAGGAGAACATGTAAACTCCACACAGAAAGGCCCTGATCCAGCTGGAGGATCGAACTCAGGACCTTCTGCTGTGAGGCGGCAGCGCTGACCGCTGCACCACCGCGCCAACTTAATCAGTTAGTCAGAAGTAAATTCTCTGATTTCAGTTTCTTAGATGTGAATATTTTCTGGTTTCTTTCCTCTCTGACAGTAAACTGAATATCTAAGACATTTGAGGACGTCATCTTAGACTCTGGTCAACATCTTCTGATATTTTATGGACCAAACAACTGATTGATTAGTGGAAAAAGTTTTGCCAGATTGATCATAGTTGAAAAATAGATCCAAACATGTGAAAACAGGCGTGCGTACAGACTGGTTCATTAGATGTAAGCTGAGACAACCCTGATGATGTCATTATTTTTTTCAACCTTTAAAAAGCTCCTCCAGAGCCACAGATGACATCAGACAGATGTTTTCACAGGCTGAGAAATATATACACCTTCAATAAAGAACAGGAGGAGCTGAGAGCAAAGAGCGGCGTGTCCTGCAGCGTCCTCAGCTCACAGCGCCATCGCTCTATGATTACAGTTTCTCTGACCTGGTTGCCATGGTAACAACATCCCCAGCTGGGAAACACACCTGACTCCTTCCAGACCAATCAGACGCCACCTGCATGGAACCATCACAGACACACCTGCAGCACGAGTCTGTCTCGTCCTGCAGAGATGAGGTGATGTTCATCTGTAATGTTTGTCAGTCTCTCACAGACAGCTCAGTCAGTGGTGATCTGGCGACCCCTGTGGTGACAGCTGGTAACTGCAGCTGTGCTTCATGTAACAATCAGGTTGGAAATCAACCATCAACTCTGTGTTAGAAATGACAGAGTTCCTTTCTGCTGACTCTGAGGGAAAAAAAAAAGCCCAGCCTGAGGTACCTGAGGAAGTCCGGAGCCTTGGAGATCATGTTCTCAAAGTCGGCAAAGGACAGCTTGCTGTCCCCGTCCAGGTCGGCCTCCTCGATGGCTTTATCACAGACCAGTGTGACCTCGTCCGCCGTCAGCTCTCCTTTGGTCAGTTTGTTCACTGTCTGCATCAGGTCCTCCTTACAGATGAAGTTGTCCCTGTTAAAGTCTGGACAACAAGCAGGAGACACACCTGCTGAGGGACGTGTCATCACACGGAGACACCTGAGACACTCAACATCTGTCTGGGACACTGTTTTCAGTCTACACAACTTTATTTAAAAAACTGTAACATCCCTGGACAGATGTGGTAACAGATCAGATCTATAATCAGACCCACTTTCATCTCTTTATTTTAAAATTACAGTTTTATAGTTACAGTTGTTACATGGCTTTGTTGAATACTTGATTCTGATTGGTCAGTTACAGCATTCAAAGGTCTGTTAGACTGTTAGAAACAGTTCTGATCACAGACTCTGGAGGAACAATAAAATCATTTTTAAATTCAATAAATGTTTTTCATAAGTAACCATGTAATGAGCATCACATCATCCAGTCAGGATTTACTTCACTGTACATGATCCTTTACTCAGAGCATGTTGTATTATTTTAGTTTTTTTATGCCAATACTTTTGATTTTACTGTTACTTGTAACAGTATTTTGTATTTTGTGTCGTACTGCTACTTTGTTTGTTGTTTGTTAAATGAACACGTCTGACAGTCAGTCAGTAAAAACTGAACATGAAAGCCGTTGATGACAGAGTTGTTAGATTTGTCAGCTGTTCCTAATAAAGTGGCCGCAGTTTGTTTAACTGTGTTCAGTTTTTACTGGTTTACAGTTAAAAACATTATTTCTTCCGTCTCACCGTAGATCTTGAAGGCGTAGATGGTCTTGAGTTCTCTGGGTGAAGTCTCACAGAGAGCAGAGAACATGTCGACAAAGTCGTTGAAGCTCAGGTTCCCCTGTCCGTCCTCAGAGAACGTCTCCACGATTCTGTCTCTGAATGGGTTCTCCTGTCACCACAAACACAACAACAACATTAACTACTTGAAAATAAATTCCATGGAATCTTTCTTCAATATATAATAAACCTGACTTCATAATATTAAAAAGTCACAACAGAAATCAGAAATTCTTCTTGACTCCTAAAGTTTGGTGACGGAGTGACGACTCATAGTTACTGGATGAAGTAGTGTAGCTGGACAGCTAACTGCTAACAGCCGGGAACATGCTAACAGCCTGGAACATGCTAACAGCCGGGAACATGCCAACAACCGGGAACATGCTAACAGTCGGGAACATGCTAACAACCGGGAACATGCTAACAGCCGGGAACATGCTAACAACCGGGAACATGCTAACAGCCGGGAACATGCTAACAACCGGGAACATGCTAACAGCCAGGAACATGCTAACAACCGGGAACATGCTAACAGCCTGGAACATGCTAACAACCGGGAACATGCTAACAGCCTGGAAGATGCTAACAGCAGCCTGTTTCTTTTTGTTTTCTGTGTACTAGACTCTTAAAATTACTGATTTTATCAGTGGAGTTTGGTTGGTTTCCTGTCAGAAAAGTCTCTCTGACAGAAAGGTAAAGAGGTGAAAATATTCTAAATACAGTGTACACTTAAGGTGATATTGATTATTTATGGGTCTAAAATCCATGTTGCTGCTGACCCTGTCCACAGCAGGACATTAGCTTAGCTTCCTGGACCAGCACCCCTGCTTCCTCTCCTAACTGGGGGCGAGTTGACCTCCATCTGCTGTAGGTAATACACTGACAAATAATTTGAACTGTCCCTTTAAACTGTCAATCAAAAAAACTGCACGAGTCCATACAGCACGTCTGACCCCAGGTGACCCCAGGTGACCCCAGGTGACCCCAGGTGACCCCAGGTGACACCAGGTATGAATGAGTCTCTACCTTCAGCTCTGGCATGGTGACGATAAGCGTCAGAGGAACTTTGATGTCGGGGTTGTTGGTGTAGTCCAGCGGCACTAAATGCGGAGCCAGCTCACGATATCTCCCATGTAACCTGAACGCAGCACAGAACACATGAAAAAAGATGAACGTTACCTTTAAGGTCATAAAATGTGACGAGAATCTTTTTCTGACATGAAAAACACAGAGTCCAAAAAAGTCGGCACATTACATAAACTTTCTCAACAATTTAATACAAAGACACAATTTTAAAGGACACATGAGGACGTCTTCTTGGACTTTGATCTACATTTTCTGATATTTTATGAACCAAACAACTGATCGATTGGTGGAAAAATTATTGCCATATTGATCACTAGTTGAAAAGTAGATCCAAACATGAACCTCTCTGGAGGTTCTGTCCAGAACCTTTCTACCTTTCTAAGGGTGCTAACAAGAATCCAACCAGGGGGTTCTGTGAGAACCTTTTCATATTCCAAGGGTTTTATCTAGAACAAACCCAAGCAGTTCTACCGAGAACCATTTTATATTATAGTATTAAGAACCCTTGACAAACCCACAGTAAAAGAGTTCTTAAAGGATTTCAATGATCCTTAAAGAACTATTTCTTCTTAAAAAGGGTCTTTGGATGAAAAGGGTTCCTAGTGGAACCCTTAGTCTTATAGAGAACCCTGACAAACCCCTTTAGAACCCTCATGTCTAAGAGTGTAGCCTATGACACATATTTCAGATGTTTATTTGATAGAAGATCGATTAAATTTTACATGATTGATTAAATTCTTAATGATGATCTCTGTTCTGCAGTCAGCTGATTATCTGTGGAAATCATTTGCAGATCACTGATTTTTTTTTTTTGTTGTTGTTGTTGTTTACATTTTACACAAAGTGAACTTTTTATGAATCAGGTTCTGTAATTAATCTCAGTCAGCTGACCTGTAGCTCCGCCCCCTGATGGAGGTGTTTGTTGTGTTTAACTCACCTCAGGACTTCTTTCCTGGTGAAGAAGGTGCAGTCCTATAAACAAACACAGTCACAGTGAGTCATCATCATCATCATCATCATCACCACATGCAGCAGCAGGATGCAGAAGAGGTGGAGCTCAGCCAATCAGCAACAAGACACACACATCATATTCTACTGTTTTCTATCCTGCAGAGAAACTCCTCATCTTCACCTTCATCACCCGACGGACGTGTACCCTTCATCATCATCATCATCGTCATCATCGTCATCAGTAAGAGGCTCTGCTTTGATTAAAGGTGTTACATTAACGGGATAATAAACCCGTGTCAGCGCGGTCTGAACGTTACCTGATAGGCGTCGAGCTGCTCGTCGGTGAAGGTTGTCTGCTTGTTGCCCATCCTGCTCTGATTCTCCCATCACAGACCCGCATCACACCGCCGCTCACAGCTGCACCCACATCTGCTCAACATCTGTTTACATCCGATCCTGATCCGGCTTTGATCCAGTCCATCAGCTGCCCCAACATACACCTCCTGATCCGGGTTTGATCCCGCTCCCTGTCCTGATGTCCCAACGCGGAGGAAAAGGTGATTTTTACGCCTCAGCGGTGCGGAGAGAAGGCGGTGCGGTACCAGCGTGCTGCCTTCAGGAACCGCTCGGACAACCCAGTGTCTCTGTTTGGACGTCCATCTCTGTTCAAATACAAGGACTGGGATTTCATGAAAGATGATTAGTAAATAAATGTAAATAATTACAAATAATTAGTATATTATTTTTTGTTATATTATGTTTTGTTATTATGTTGTTATGTTTCAAAGACAGAGCAGATGTTACATGCAGACATCAAATTCACACCAATAAACATAAAGAAGAGAGATCATTCAAATAAAAAATAACATACTAAGTAACAACAACAATAAAACAGTTTAATACAAAACAACAGAAAACACCTATGAATGATCTCTCTATATATACACATTAGACACTTTTGTAGGTTTGTAGGTTAATAAATTTATGTGACAAAATACCGGAATACAAAGTTAAAGAGTTTTTTTCCATTTTATACTCACATTTTCCAAGTGAGACTTTTATTTTATAATCTAATTTTTCAGAAAGTCAGCCTATATAAGCCCCGCCCTTTGTCTTTTTAACTATAAAAGACACACATTCAACTGAACATCACGTCATATTTTAAACTGTTATACCCGTAAAGCTCTGACGACAGAAAAAAACACGATGTTACTGAAGATTCTGACAGCTCCTGAAGGCAGCAGTTAGGGGATATTACAGAGAACACACACGCACACACACGCGCGCGCACACACACACACACACACACACACACACACACACACACACACACACACACAGTACTGAAACTTTCACACAATAATGCGGAACAAGTTTTAATTAAATATAATATAAATTAATAAATGTTCTACATGATAATTATAAATAAATATATAATAAAATACTTAAAGTGTGTTTAATTTATACAGTTTAAAATACGTCACACAGTCAGACAGAGAACAGTTACAAATTAAAGTGATAGATTAAAGAACTGACACATTTGCTGCAGATCTGGCAACCCTGAACCCTGATTATCGACACGGCACTGACGTCATCCTGATGCAGGCTGGACTAGAGATCGTCTATGTTTTCACGATGAATCACTCTCCTAAGATCTTAAAACTTAAAACATATATTTCATATGTACAGGATTTATTAAATGTTTGTGCCTATAGATTCATAATGAAGCATGAAATAAAAAAAAAGAAAGAAAGATAAATAAGACGATCTCCCCTTCCTCTCTGGAGGCTTTTAAGGACAAAAACTAAATATAAGAACAGATGAATTTAAAAAGAAAAAACATGGTGTGTAGCATTATCCCAAAGGATATCCCATTTAGGTATGTAAAAAACACAAATAAAGATACAATATTAATACACAAATAATTAAATGCTTACCTAAATAAATAAATAAATGAATAAAATGCCTATAAAAAAGTGCAGAAATGAATGAATAAACTGTTATTTAATTTAATGCATAACTGTTACCATTAATAAAATAAATCAAATAAAATGAGACATTGAATAGAGGATGTTGACACATTCATTCATGCAGCAAGTTGCACCATGGGTAAATAAATAAATAAACGAGTGAATAAGTCAGTCAGTAAATTAATTAATTGACGTACAAGCGCATAAATAAAAACGTGTGTAAATAAATAAATAGATGAATACACATACATTTAATATTCACATGTATAATGTCTGATCTTTAATCTGATTGTGATTTATTTATTCATGTGATAATTAATCACTAAATTACATAATCATTTAGTTCTTTATTTATTTTAGCATCTTAGTTAATAATTGTTTATGTATCTACATTTGTAGTTTCGGCCATTTACTCATCAGAACATCTCTGTCTCGGCTCAGAGTGAAGCCTCTTTCTAAGCAGTAGATGATCTTTGTTCCGGCTCAAAGTGAACACGCTGATCTTGGCTCAGAGCGATACCTCTTCTCAACAGTAGAGGATCTGTGTCCCGGTTTAGCTCTTCCTGGTCAGAATGGCAGGCAGCGCGTGGAGGTCAATGGTAAGAAAATCAGATCAATAAAGTGAGAGGAGGATTTAAACCGTCTGTAGTTCTGGTCAGTGTGTCAGTTAATCTGTCTGTGTCAGTGTTCGTGTCACTGAGCGGTTCTTTAATGTCTCTGGGCGGGTTTTTACAGCCTACTGTTAGCTGGTTAGCATGTTAGCTAGGTGCTTATGAGTGTGCGTGTGTGTGTGTCCTTCAGCATGATGATGACAGCTGCTGTAGCTAACAGCTAACAGCTAACAGCTAGCCTAACTGAGATTTTAAGAACCAGTCGGGACAGACAGACTTTATCCACAGGTTTGATTCCGCTGTCGTTTAACTTTCTGACGGTTTAACTGTTAACTGTCCACCGTCACCGTCCAGCGGTTCAGTCAGTCGGTGCTGTACTCCAGTTCTGATGGACAGACCTGAACCAAACTGCGTTCAAAAATATATAAATTCAACGTTAATCTTCATTTTGGGCAAAATACTGACCTCCCAGAGAGCAACTGAAACGCTTAAAAACAAGCTGAATACTTACTGGTAAAATCGACACACATGAAATCAACCAGTTTATAATTACAGTATAATTATAATGTGTTTATTTATAGATGTATCTTACATAATTATATCCAGTCTATAATAAAACACTTCAAATGATGAATTTCTCTGGTTTTACTGTTTATAGCTTTGAGACTGGGTAAAATGAACATTTCTGTTTTATTCTATAATAATATAGAATAAATAAATAATATTTCTTTCAGATACAAAATTCAGTAACACCTGAAATGGAATGGTTCCCACACATGTAGAGAAAAATTTGGAGTGATTGCTTTTAATCGTTTCCAGACTTTACCTCCTCACAGTAAATTGTTGGTAAAAGTTAATGAGAATAAACACTAAAACTTATCTAAATTAATATGTTTGTGTGAAACAGGTTAAGAGTTAGTCACAAAAAAATCTCAGAAATAATAATGCATTTTCTTTCTTTTTTTCCTGTAGCGTTTTTAGATCATGTGAAGTGAATAAAATGTTGATTTAGCTGATAAAACATGTCAAAAATACTTGGAAACTGTGAACATCAGTGTGTGTGTCCAGTCTGGATTATACACAGACCTCATGGTTTCTATCGAAGTGTCGTTTTTGATAACCACTAATAAAGAATAATAATGAATACACACTTGTGACTGAGTGATGAGTAATTTAAATATGTGATGTGATTCATTAATAATATATGTGTCCAGTTAACGTGACCTTCATGTCGTCTCCTCCAGTTCTCCCAGGTGGTTGTGGGGGCGGTGAGAAGACCTGCTCTGTCTTCAACTTCCTTTTCCAGAGGGGTGAGGAGTTCACGGTCCACCAACCTGACACCTCCACACACACACACACACACACACACACACACACACACACACACAGACACACACAGACACACACGCACACACTCTCACACACACAGAGTCCCAGTAGAAAGATGGCGTTCCGTCTCACAGTCGGCTCATGTTTCTGTTCTGTTGGTTGGACTGAAGAGTTAGTTTGAGAACATCATGTGATCAGAGCTTTGTTTTCACATTTTATCTTTTATAGACAAAACTATGAACTGCAGGGTTCAACATTAATAAGCGGGTCAGAAATCTTCCTCCCCAAAGTCAGTTTTTACTCTCCTCTCTACAAGTAGTTTTATGTGTCAGTGGTTATTAAATAATGACAAAAACGAAAGTTAATTGCAGTGTTTCCTCTACATTCATTTAGGAGTGGCGGCCCGCCACTCCTAAATGAAGAGAAACGGAAACGGAACGCCTGACCCCACTGCTGAAATGCTGGAATGAGCGTGGTCCGTTGTTGGGGTCTTTGCAGGAGCTTCTCATCAAAGAACCCCTTTACCATGATTACAGAGCATCTGGACCTGAATAAACAGTTAACACTGATTTATGTTCACATTTTTTATTTTAGCAGTGGAACACTGTTTTTATTCATTTATTCATTAATTTATTTATTTATCCATCCATCATCCATCCATCATCCATCCATCCATCCATCCATCCATCATCCATCCATCGTTCATCCATCCATCCATCAGTTCGCTCTTGTCCAGCCAACATTTTTTCTTGGCGGGGTGAACAGTTGGGGAACCTCCATTTACAACTGTTGTTTGCTTGTTGTTATTTTTTACCGTAACGGTCTGAAACCGTCTCTCCGCGGCTCTCTGAGTGTGGGTGGGTGAGTCTGTACCGGTTCATGTGTGTCTGCTGTGAGAGAGGAGCGAGGGGGGGGGGGGACCCGCCCGTCACAGAGGAGACGAGAAATGCACTGAAATTAATGTAATGAAACGACAGCAACGCATTCAACTCTGAAATCACACAAGTAAGAGTTAGCTTTTTTATTTGATCAAAAGAGGGGCGGGGCGCCCTCCCAAATAAACTATAGGGGAAACACTGCAGTGGTCATTCACCCCCCGCTCTCACACACATTGGCCCGCCTTCTTCTTCTTTGGTGTTCGTCTTCTTTCTTCATCTTTTGGAATTAATGTCAGCTGGCAAACCAGCTCAGTTGCACATTACTGTCAACTACTGGGCTGAAGTGTGGAGCAGAAGTTTGTCAGCAACAAAAAATATTCAATAATAAAAAGAAAACAAAAAAAAAAAAAAACAACAACAAAAAAAAACAACAGTAAGTTTACTGGTCGCACATGCACGAGTAGATGAAAAATTTACTCGCACTGTCTCAAATTTTAGTCGCAAAATGCGACCATTTAGTCGCAGTCTGGAGCCCTGTCAGACCTAAAGATATTCAGTTTAATATGATAATAATGAAGAAAAGTGGCAAATCTCCAAATTTTAGAGGATGAAAACAGCATTTTCTGTCATTTTGCATGAAGAATTACTTTAATGATTAACAGGTTATTGAAATGTTTTAATAGTTTAATTCTTAGTACTTTTCCAGTTGGACATCTAAGTTGCCAGATTTACTTGTTAGAAATTTTACCAGTTTTGATAATGTCCTTACTGCAGTGGTGCAGGTTCGATTCCAACTTGTGACCCTTTTCTGCATTTCCTGTTTTATCTTCAGCTCTTCTGTCCAATAAAGAAAAACAAAAATTGCCTAAAAAACAAAAACACTTGAGAATGTCGATATTTAGGAAACTGTGCTGCTTTTTTCATTTTTGTGAAATCTAACCGGTCAAACGACGTCCCCTGAATCTACCTGAAGGTTTCCATCCTTCCAGTTCACTGATGGTGTTTGTCGTGTGTACAGATGCAGACAGTCACGCTGATCCCTGGTGACGGGATCGGACCGGAGATCTCCACTGCTGTCATGAAGATCTTTGAAGCTGCTAAAGTGAGTCTGATGATCAGAAATGAAACCGTTGACTCTGTCTGGATCTGTGATGGTTAAAAACCCTACCTGTAATCTTTTCGACCTGCAGGCTCCGATCAGGTGGGAGGAGCGGAATGTGACGGCCATAAAAGGACCTGGAGGAAGGTGGATGATTCCTCCTGATGCTAAAGAGTCGATGGACAAGAGCAAGATCGGACTCAAAGGTCTGTGACGGTTCTGATGTAAACTGAGCTGAAAGAAAAAAGAAGAAGAAATGTTGCTGCTGAAATAAAACTGAGACCGACTGACATTGTTCATGGAAGTGTGATGTTCTCTCTCTGGAAGTGTCTGATTCAACTTTTTCACACGTTCTAGTGTTAAAAAATCTAATTAAAATCACAATAAATCGTAATATTGAATTGCAGTATTTGTCATATCAGTCATTTTCTTTAAACTGATTGTTCTTCCTGACTGTCGCGTCCACCAGGACCTCTGAAGACGCCCATCGCTGCAGGACACCCGTCCATGAACCTGCTGCTCAGGAAGACCTTCGACCTTTACGCCAACGTGCGGCCGTGCGTCTCCATCGAGGGATACAAGACGCCGTACACCGATGTCAACCTGGTCACCATCAGGGAGAACACGGAGGGAGAGTACAGCGGCATCGAACACGTGGTGAGTGGACAGGATGGAGAGACGGGACGTTCTAATGATGGGGACTGTTAAAGGGCCAGTTCACCCAAATAAAAACAACCCAGGAGCTCTTCTGTAGCTGCTGTGTGTTCAGATTTACAGACGTTTACTTCATTACTAAAAACTGATGACAAATATTCACACTCAACACAAATGAGACGAAATAAAAACAAAATCTCAAAGATGTGAAAGACGGACAAATGGACAAATTACTGTTGGAGTAAAATAATAGTCATTCTTTTTTATTAGCTGAAGGACGTTAATGTCAGTCGTTCTTTAAATGCAAAAACAGAATGAGACAAGAAACAAGGCCTCAGGATGTTCAAGATTCATATCAGTCAGTATTGATAATTATTGATCATATAGGTTGGGTGCTTTGACGACTTTCATACAGGCTCAGTTTTGTCTCTGTGAGGAAGGTTTGATCTGATGACATTTGATATTTGTAAAACTTTCCTCGAGTCAAGAGAATTTAAAGATCCATGATGTCGTTGCATATTCTGCACGTTCAGCAGGGTGAAAGGTCAACCTGAAAGATAGAAAAGCTTCCTGGTGTTTGCACCAACTGAGAAACTCCTGGACAGACCGGGCGCCATCTTTGCGTCTGGTGTCCTGTGTTTGATTCATTTATGAGCTGTAGTGATGACGGTGTACCTGCCCTCCTCACCTGTGTTGCTGTAGGTCAGCTAGCTGCTGCAGACAGGACGCTCTGCTGCTGCTGCTGCCGCTGCTCGTCTTCACGGTAAGAACGAGGAAGAGCTCAGCTTCCTGAACCTGTTCACCTGTTCACCCCTGATGTGGATCCGTCTGTGTTCACACTGTCAGCTCAGATCTGAATCGGTGTTTTCTCTCTGTGTTCTCTCAGAGATGGATCCAGGACCGGGATCTTTAGCCTAGCTTAGCACAAAGACTGGAAGCAGAGGGAAAGTGGTAGCATAGCTCCATCAAAACACTTCAGGTCTGATTGACTTAAATGTAAATTTAATGAATGAATTGAATTATCAGAACAGATCTCTCAGCTGGCAGTAGATGTCCCAGTGTATGTGTGATGTCACTTCCTGTAAGGGATGCTCACCTCACATGGATCCTGATGATCTTCAGTCCATTTTCCTTCCTTTTGTTTTTTCCCTCCTCCCACTTTTCTGACTCTTTTCACCGTCACATGAAGAATGTTTAAAGCAGCCTCACAGTCCTGGAACATGTCGGGGTGAACGTCCCGGAGAACAAGAACCCTCCATCATGTTTGACTTTTATTTTCTCCGATTGATTGATTTTCATCTGATTGATGAAACGTGCACAGACGCGTGTGCAGACATCCAGTGGGGAGGGAGATCAGACTCATGACGGGGTTTCTTTGTTTGGTTCTTTTCAGTCGGGTAAACTTGTGTCAGACTAATGCTAACGTGTCCACAGTGTCCTGGAGACCTGAAGACAGCCTGATGACTTCAGTTTCTCCTCTGAACCCTCCTCACTCCGTCTGTTCTTGTTGTTGCAGATCGTCGATGGCGTCGTTCAGAGCATCAAACTGATCACTGAGAACGCCAGCAGACGTATTGCGGAGTACGCCTTCGAATACGCCAGAAACAACCAAAGAAACAGCGTGACGGCCGTCCACAAAGCCAACATCATGTGAGGACAACAGAGTTCATTGAGACAGTCAAGTTTCGTTCAGTTTTAGTTTGGTTTATTCAACTCAATCATCAATCAGTCTTTTCATTTCTGATCTAAGATCAGTAACTGTGGACCAGTCACTGCTCTGATCAGTTCAGCAGTGGATTCTATTGGCTGTTAGCTTGTTTTGTATTTCAGGTTCAGTGAAAACACACCAGTTTGGTTTAGCTGATACAGAAGTTACGCTGCTACAGAACAGTATTTACTCTCACGGTGTGTGAGGAGGCGTTACTCTGCCGTTAGTTTCAATCAAAGAGAGCGTGCTGGGGACGATAATCCCGCCTTTTTCCTGCCAACTTCAGCTGAAACGCTGAACTGTACCAGACCTGTCACTCATGGTGTCGACTAAAACGTCTCTTAAGCACCACAGAAATGACAATTACCATCATAACCCTTCATCCTGTGAACAAACATGTCATAAACATAAACAGGAAGTAAAAACTGTATGTTAAAAACACAAACAGAACATTTGTTTGTTTGTGTTTTGGAACATAAAATAGTAAACTTAAACTCTCAGCAATGCATCATGGGGATTAGGCAAATGAAGGCTGTCACTCTGCGCTGGTACATGTGAACCTCACGAGTCTGAATCCTGCAGCGCCCCACAGTGGTCGGAAAACACCATGAACAGTAAACAGTTTAACAATAATGATAACAATAACAACAACAATCATAACAGTGAAGAAAAATAAGAGCTCAGCAGATCCTAAAATTCAGACATGAAGTAAAATTATTTAAGTAATTTAAAGGAAAAGTATCAAATCTTTGTTTGTGAAGCAGAAATCAGCATGAAGACTGGAGAATCATTCAAATCCAAGTGACGTCCGTCCCTCATGAACTTCAGGATGACTCGTCCGCACGTTGTTTCAGTTCTGTTGTTCTCTGTATTTGTGCATGTGTCTGTTTCTACATGAGAACTTTAAATGATTTGTTGGTCAGGACGTTCTGCCGCAGCAGACGATGTGTTCACGGTCCTTTTAAAAAAAACAGAAAAACACATTTGAAGTGTGGACGTCAGCTGTTTACATGAGTTTACTGGCCCCTTCAGTGTCAGTGACTGTCTGTCTGTCTGTGTCTCCTGTCTGACTGTGTGTCCAGGCGGATGTCAGACGGTCTGTTTCTGAGAAAATGTCGTGAGGTGGCTGAAAACTACAAAGACATCAAGTTCACTGAGATGTACCTGGACACTGTTTGTCTCAACGTAAGTTCATCAACTGAACCAGACTGATCCAGACACGTGTGTGTGTGTGTGTGTGTGTGTGTGTGTGTGTGTGTGTGTGTGTGTGTGTGTGTGTGTGTGTGTGGGTGTGTGTGTGTGTGTGTGGGTGTGTGTGGGTGTGTGTGTGTGTGTGTGGGTGTGTGTGTGTGGGTGTGTGTGTGTGTGTGTGTGTGTGTGTGTGTGTGTGTGTGCGCGCGCCATGTTTACTGACGTGTGTCCTGATGTTGTGGACTTTCAGATGGTTCAGGATCCCACCCAGTTTGACGTCCTGGTGATGCCCAACCTGTACGGAGACATCCTCAGGTCAGGTTTGATCTCAGTTATTTATGTTTTATCGGATGTCGTCTCTTCACAGCTGAACAGGATGAAACATTTTAAATATTAACGTGTCGTCGTGTTGTTCTGTGTCTCAGTGATCTGTGTGCCGGTCTGATCGGAGGACTCGGAGTCACTCCCAGCGGGAACATCGGAGCAAACGGAGTCGCCATCTTTGAATCGGTTTGTTTCTCTGCAAAGCTGAATAACAAGTGAACTCATGTTCTTTCTATTTCTGATTCTTAAGTTCATGAAACAAAAGTTGCGTATTTGAGGTTTATGAACTCTGAACATCTGAAGCTGATTTATAAGAAAGTTTCAGTTTGAACAAATGTGATCAATCTTTAGTTTTGTGTGTTTGCTCCTCGTGCAGGTTCATGGTACCGCCCCCGACATCGCCGGCCTGGACTTGGCAAACCCCACCGCCCTGCTGCTCAGTGCTGTCATGATGCTGCGTCACATGGGTCTCCATGACTACGCTAATAAGATCCAGACGGCGTGTTTTGACACCATCAGAGAAAAGAAGGTGAGACCATTAGAGGACGACACAGCTAACACACGTTAGCTTCGTCCTGTGTGGACTAATGTCAATATAAATAAAAAGAATAAAACAGTAAAAAGATTAAAATGGTTTAAAAGATGACATCACATAGAATGAAAAGATGATTCTGCGGCCTGTTACTCGCAAAATCTTCAGTGTCACAGCAGCAAAGTGGAGAGCAGTGGAGAATATGATCGATAGTAAACAAACTATAAACAAGAGGAACCATATTTGAAAAAACAAGAAAATTTAAAACAAGGTGAAATATAAAAACCGAAACAAAATAAAGAGTTGAATTTACACCACTGCACAGAGAGAACGGTGATGTCTGTGCACTCGACACGTTTCAACCTGTTTTTTTTCAAATGACAAGATTGTTTTTTGCACTACTCTCTTTTAAGGCTGTAACCATGGAGACAGTGATGTTCGATCAACCTGTAACCATGGAGACAGTGATGTTCATCAAGCTGTAACCATGGAGACAGTAATGTTCGATGAGGTTGTAACCATGGAGACAGTTATGTTTGATGAGGCTGTAACCATGGAGACAGCTATGTTTAAGGATGTAACCGTGGAGACAGTTATGTTTAAGGATGTAACCGTGGAGACAGTGATGTTTAAGGATGTTACCATGGAGACTGATGTTTGATGAGGTGTGTCTGTGTGTGTGTCAGGTATTGACGAAGGACCTGGGAGGAAACTCCAAGTGTTCAGAGTTTACAGCCGAAATCTGCCGTCGCATCCAGGACCTGGAGTGAAGCTGCAGAGACAGAGGCGCTGTGGGAGACTCCACCCACCAATACAGAGCCACGCCCCCTCCCCCCTGCCTCTGACTGGTGTGATCTCTCTAGAAGCTCCAGGGCAACAGTTGGCTGGGCGGAGCTTCAGTTTCATATTTACATCAAGAGAAAAAGTTGTTTATTTTTTTTCTGTAATGAGATGATGATGATGATGATGATGATGTGGGGGGGTGGGGCTTCTCCAGCAGCTATTTAACATGACAAAACATTCACAGTAAACATACGCACAAATGTCACATGACCAAGTTTGAATGAGATCATTTCAGGAGTGTTTCTACTCAAAGTGTCATCATCATATTGTTAATAATAATAATATTAATATGACCGCTCCCCTCTGTTGTCTGACAGTTTGGATATTTGATATTTTTTTAACAGTACTGCAGTGTAACTGAGAGCTCGTCTTATTTATTCTTTCTTTATTCAAGATTTAGTCTTTCTGTTACTGTCTCACGCTGCTCTCCTCAGTTTCACAGACCCACAACATATATAAATATTATATACATGGAGACCTCTGCTGCCGTCTGTCTCTGTTTCTATACATGAACATCAGCATCACACAAAAACATCAATATCACTTTAAGTGTACTTCACCTCTTTACCTTTCTGTCAGACAGGCCTTTCTGACAGGAAACCACTGTTATATCAGACTAACATCACTCTCTACAAACCAACCAAACCCCATTCATAAAATGAGTCATTTTAGCTGACAGAACTCTGCTGCCTCCGTCTGTTAGTGTGTTTGTGTTGTGAGACTTCAGTGAATCTGAACAAACCCTTTAAAACACAATTATTTAATCCATTCAACATTTAGCAAGAGAACAGATTAAACCCAAAGAACCTTCATCTGATTTTATTTGTTGTCTCTGCATCCTGCTCCTCTTCAGAGGTCTTTGAAAAATAAACGTTACTCATTTCAGGATCATTTTTTAGCCAAACATTTTGATTGGAAAAAGCTGAAACAACTCGACATTTCAAGGTAACAGGCCCCAATAGATTTCTGAGTTTTGAACTCAAATTATGAAGTTTTGAAAAAAATTGTTTGGTTGAGATAATTACTTTTTAGATAAATTAAAAACTTAAAATTTTAATATTTTCATTTAACATTAAAGTAAACATTTACTTTTCAGGCACCAAAATAAAGACAAATGAGGTTCACAGCTGATTGAGGCAGATCAGGTTTATCCACAGAAGAAAAGTAAATTATCTCAACTAAAGATTATAGGTCAGGAAAACTTTTTAAAGTTTATTTCAGAAAGTTTGAGTTTGGATCAGAACTCTCGCAGTACGTTGCCTTGAAATGTTGAGTTGTCTCATCCTTTTCTTTTTACAGTGTAAAGTGATTCTAACATTTGCCAACTGCTCCGTGTCTTTTCCTCTAAATTCTGAGGGTCTTCTCGAGTCTCCAGAAGGCAGCTGTGGCGGCCAAATAAAAATCTGAAAGAAAAATAGACTTTAATAGTTGAGGCTCCAAAACAATTTTATTTCTTTTTTGGCCCAAAACGTTTCAGCGTCCGGCCTGAAGCCAGCTGTGACGAACAACTGCAGTTAGTAAGTTAAAAATCTCCACAGATTTTCTCTGTTTGAGGTGGAAACATTCATTTACAATCCGAAATGTCAAATTTAGACGGGATGAAAAAACACATTATATTGAAATTGAAGTTCTTTAAATCCAGTAATATGAAGCGTTTGATAAACCTTGGTGAGATACAGACATTTTTTAAACATATTTTTAGTCACAAAAACACTGACAGTTGCTCTGATCACATGTTCAGAACCATTTAGGACACGATTTGTCGCCTTGAACTTTGACCTTTTTGTTCAAACACTCATCATAAAGGATTGTGGGTCAGAAAAGTCAGAGAAGCATTCATGATGCAGTGAGACGTCCAGGTGTTGTGGACAGTCTGCATGTCTCTGACTGTCCAGTCTGTTATAAAAGAAAACCTTGAAAGACACAGAGATGAAACAGTAAATGTCAGAGGTATTTATAATCAATTTAAATGATCTATTGTTTGTTGTTGTTTTTGTAAATGTATCAAGTAATAATATGAGGAAACTCAGACTCTTCATCGTCCTTTGTGTTTTCACTCTTAATAAAAACTTTCAAAGTAAAGATCCCAAACTGGCAGCCCACCACTGACGCGCCTCGGGTTCCCCTCCCTGGCTGTGACGTCACATGGCACGCCCCCGGTTTCCTGGTTATGACAAGCTGCCTGAGACGGACCGGAACACTCAGCGGCTTCGCCTTCAAAATAAAACATCACACAGTCAAAGATCATACCGAGTCAAAATACGCCACTGCAAGAAGAGCATTTACAAAGAATCTGTACGTCACATAAAAATAAAGATAATTAAGTTAATAATTAATATATTCGATAAAATATGAAGTCAGAGTTCCTCCTGGTGACCTTTATCTGTCTGTGTGCTGCTCTGCTCATATAAACGTCTGATTCAACTTCTTTTAGTCAGAATCAGTTTAGACACCTGACAACCTGCTTTAAATATTCTGTTTTACCCTGTTCAATGTTCTGGTATAAGACCTGTATCATTATGTATTAGTGTAGTGTATTCTTGCATATCATTCTTGTTTATTTTTATATTTTAGTATAGTTTTTTCTTGTATATTTTTTCTATATTCTCAGATATTCTATGAAATGTATCTTTAATATGTATAGAGTTTATATTTATACTGTGTATTTGACTTTTTATTTTGTTAAATATTGGGGTTTATATATTTTTTTCTCTCTCTCTCTCTCTCTATGTCAATCTATCTATCTATCTATCTATCTATCTATCTATCTATCTATCTATCTATCTATCTATCATATTCATAGCATGTCAAACGTGTCCTCATCAAGCTCAACACATTTGATTTTCTTATTGAGAAGTTCATGTTTTAAGTTGATGTTCATCTACAGTTTCACACATAAAACACATGATTACACAATAAAACGACACATTTCTGTCGGGTACATCTGTGTACATATTCATGTCAGATTACAGCAGTGTATCATCATATCTGTAATAATAAAAGGTCAAACTCAAATAAATGATCAATTATATCAATTAATGAGAGTGTAAACACTTTAGTCATGTCATGAGATGATGAATATTTAAAAACAAATAAACAAAACAACTGTTAAATAATGAATATATACATATATAATCAATCCCAGTTAACAGACACACCAAGCAACAACAAACAGTAGCAACAATAAAAATAGATACATTAAATTAGATAGATAGTATAAATATGTAAATATAAACATATACTGAAAGAAATGAACAAATAAATATGAAAATAACTGTAAATGCTTAGAATGATTCTTTTATATTTCGTTGTTCCTTGTCATGTTTCCACACTGACACAGTATGGAGCAGGGAAACGAAGTTTTTTAGGGTTTTATTGTGAAAAGCCCGCCCCGGATGTGTGTCGCTGTGTATTTTGGGTAACTTGGAGCGAGAGTGTTTCCTGCTCTGTCGGTGCTGTTTCAGTAGAACCCAGTGTAGAACCAGTGTTCCCAGTGTTCCCAGCAGAGTGCCGGCGGTCAGGGGATAGTGTGAGGAGGTTCCGTTAAATTCCCGGGACAGAGACAGGGACGGACAGACGGACAGAAGGACAGAGGGACAGATGGCGAAGACGTACGACTACCTGTTCAAGCTGCTGCTGATCGGGGACAGCGGGGTCGGAAAGACCTGCCTGCTGTTCCGCTTCAGTGAGGACGCCTTCAACACCACCTTCATCTCCACCATAGGTGAGTCTGAACACGGTCTGAACCCGGGTCTGACCCGGGAAAGAGCCGGCCGGAGGCTGCGGGCTGCTGCCGGGACAGAGCGTGATGTTAGCCGCGGAGCTAACAGCTGCTGCCCGCCAGAGAGACAGGGAGGAAGAGGAGGAGGAGACAGGACAGATGTTAGCTTCAGCTCAGTGTCAGGTGACCTTTGACCCCACTGATCTGTCTGATCACGATCACTTCTATTGATCAGCTCATCAGTGGCTGTTTGGTGATCAGTTAAAGGAGCAGTCCACCAATTTTACACCCAAAGATTTGTGTATGAAGCCCTCTGAGGGTCCAGAGTTTTCTTAGTAGTTCACAGAGTTCTTTAGAACATGAAGTCAGAACAGGAGAGAACAGGTTCCTCAAGATAATCACACACCTGTAATGGGAGGTTCAGGGAGGAACTTTTGTCTTTCTACGGACGAATCTGGTCTCTAGTTTACTGTGTGGCTGATTCATGCAGACTGTCCACAGACTGTCCACAGACTGTCCACAGACGTTGGGTCTGTGTCTTTAAACAGTCTTCTAAGGCCTTCTTGTTGTTACGTGTGGAACGTTTCTGTGTGCAGAACATGGATGTGTTCATGCAGACTCCTGTTTGTTCCACAGAAGTCTGTGTCTCTACTGAACTATGATCTACACTTTATACACACACACACACACACACACACACACACACACACACTAAAACACACTAAAACACACACTCTCTGTCTGTGTGTTTCCGGTGCGTCAGAGCGAGCTGAGCGCAGTGTGTGTGTCAGTCTTCTGTCTTCCTGGTGGAAACAGGAAGTGGGAACTGTCTTCTTCTGTCTACACAGTACTGCTCTCTCTCTCTCTCTGTGTCTCTCTCTCTCTCTCTCTGTGTGTGTGTGTGTGTGTGTGTGAATGAAACTAAAGAAACAGCAGAAATGGAAACATTTTGATTTATTATTGTTGATTTTCTGCACATGAACATATTTAAATTTAACACATGGACCATAAACTCCTCAGAAATAAAGGTTTATCATCCAACAGACAAAAAACCATCAGTGATGCGTTATTTACATTTCACCATAACATGACACATCACAGAGGCCTCATTTGAATCTTGCAATTAATGAGACGTTACTTGTGTCTCAACCACGACGCTACAGAACCAGATGTAAGCATCACCTGGTTTAGATGCAGATAACACCTAATCGACGTACGGCGTCTAACCAGGACTGACGGTATGGATTTGTTCTGACGCTGGTGACATATCAACATATTCCTGTGGGATGGTTGTTTATCACAGCTGCCTCAATGATTATGTTTTATTAGATTTTATTGAAGCGTACTGTCGTTAGCGTAGCTCGTGTAAGGACCAGAGCAGTGTGTTCAGCCTGCAGGTGAAGCACAGCGAGCAGCAGACTGAAGTCAGTGTGGCAGTAAATGTACAGTTCATCTCACAGTGAGTCGGTTAATGAACGACGCAGAGAAAAGTCTCGTCTGTTGTTTCAGACTGTTGAAATCGTGACGGATGTTGTTGCCCTGAAGTAAACTCAGCAGAGAAGGCTAACATAAAGCTAAAGCATTTTACTTTTACAGTTTGGGCGCATGTGTGATTTTTATCCTTTATTTATACATTTTTCCATTTTTTCCAGCAGTTGTTGTCGTTAGCATGTTTGTTAGCTGCCCGTAGGCTATCCCAAGATGCCTTTGGTTGAGTCTGTCAACCAATCAGATTGTGTGTTCCTGACTTGTGCGTGATCTTTAGGTGTATTAATAGATCAATGTTCTGATCTCAACATGACGTTGACCCTTCAAAATAAAACTTGTGGTGATGGTAATGAGCTCAAAGCCGCTGTAGGCATCAGGTGACCACGGTGTCACGGTAATGTGGTTATTATCACAGCCCAACAGGAAAATATCATCTGGTTGAAGTGTCTTCTTACACCTCATGGACTTGTTTTTGTGTCTCCTGGATGGTGGACCTACATGTCTGAGGCGTTTATGGTCCAGTTGACCTTCTCTTGTATCGTCATAGTGACCAGCTGTGGTCCTCACCTGTGTTACCTGTGTGAGCTCCTGACACAGTCTGATCTGATCTGTGATGATGCTTCTTCACCACAGTGATGATGTCACGTGATGTCATGAAACACAGGGAGATGATGCGTCACATTTCCCTCCAGTCTCTGCTGGTTTTCCTCCCAGTTCAGTTCAGCTGCACGAACTGGCTGAATGGTAAATGAACTCCCACAATCCTCTGCTGCTGTGGTCAGACAGAGGACACTCTGTCACCGCTCTGCCAGGGCTCCCGTGAGAGTCAGCTGACCTCTGACTGTGTGTGTGTGTGTGTGTGTGTGTGTGTGTGTGTGTGTGTGTGTGTGTGTGACACCAGTTATTCGATTTCTAACACAGACTCAGTTTGTATGAAGACTTGAACCTGTCAGTCTGAACCAGGTGTGTCTCATAAAGTCTGCAGTGTTGATGCTGATCCTGACCCTGTGCTCATCTGTTGGTGGATTAATCGATCGATTAGTTGATCAACAGGACGAAGAGGAGGAGGTTGTTGACCTGCTCTGTGGCATGTTTCCATGACAACCAGCAGTGACTGAGTTTCACTTCCTGCTGACAGAACGAGAGCAGAAGAAGAGACGAAGAGAAGAAAATACTTTTCCCTCAGCTGTGAATCAACTGAAAAATATATTTGATTTAATTTCTTTAACTTTTCTGTGCAGCAGCTGAATTATTCATGTCTTCAAATTGATCAATTGATTTTTGGCTGCTAAATCAAGCAGATCTTTTTTTTTATTATTCTAAACTTTATTTAAACTCAGAAATCTTTGAGGGCCGGCGCTCATTTCCAGTCATGTCCAGTAGACACAGATTTAAAAGATACAATATAAAAACAACAGATAAAATACAAGGTGAATGAAGCAATTTAAACAACAAATGAATATTGATCATAGAAATATAAGATACAAATACTAAATCAATTCCAGTAAAACAGGTACAAACAGAGGCAGTGTGGTTATTGATTATAGATTTGAATCCAACAGCCACATCCATTAGGACTGCAACGGATCAAAAACCTCACGGTTCAGATCGTATCACGGTTTGAGTCATTGATCGGATCATTTTTCAGATCAGCAGAAAAGAAAAAAGTGTTGGGATTAGAGTTAATGATTTTAAAAATGCACTTGTCTTTGATCTTTGTCTGTAATTATCACCATAGTGATGTAATGTAATAATAATGATCATAGTAATGATAAAGGTAATAATATTAAAAACTTCAAACTTATACAGTGCTGTACTACGTATATACTATACATATATTAGATCATTATACACTGTACAGTATAATACATAAGTCCCGCCTACAGCAGCACATCTGATTGGTCAGAAGTGATGATCAATCAGCAGACACACTGTGTGACAGACGGGGTGAGACAGAGCTGCAGCGGTGAGCAGAGAGGAGCTGTGGACAAGTTAAGACAGCTGATATCACCAAAGTTTCAATCAACATTACAGTTTGATGATCTGTTTCTATGGTGACAGCAGAGTTACATCAGTGAAAAAAGTTATGGTCTGGATTTCACTCGAGGCGACGTGACGACTTTTAACTGAGAGCTGAGCTGCACACAGCAGCGTCTGTCCTTCTGTTCACTGCAGCTCTGCATGGAGATTTCAGCTTTTAGAACTTATACAGAACTAACAGTGACAGAAAAACTATGATGCTCACATGTGGTCAGAACCGTAGAGGACGATCCGTACGGGACACGGGTCAACTGCGACCCGTTGCAGCCCTAACATCCATGTTCAACCAACATTTAGCTGCTGAATGAGG
>NC_139317.1:539407-554407 GCF_056507025.1 Lutjanus erythropterus | reverse complement strand
TATGTATGTATGTATGTGCGTGTGTATGTATGTATACATGTGTGTGCATGTATGTATGTATGTGTGTGTCTATGAATGTATGTATGTATGTATGTTTGTATGTATGTGTGTATGAATGTATGTATATGTGTATGTATGTATGTATGTGTGCATGTATGTATGTGTGTATGTATGTATGTATGTATGTAGGTGTGTGTGTGTGTATGTATGTATGTATGTATCTATGTGCGTGTTTATGAATGTATGTGTGTATGTGTGTGTATGAATGTATGTATGTGTGTGTGTGTGTATGTATGAATGTATGTCTGTGTGTATGTATGTATGTATGTTTGTATGTATGTGTGTATGAATGTATGTATGTATGTGTGTATGTATGTATGTATGTATATATGTGTGTGTATGTTTATGTATGTATGTATTTATGTATGTATGTTTGTATGTATGTGTGTATGAATGTATGTATGTGTGTGTATGTATGCATGTATGTGTGTGTGTATGTATGTGTGCATGTATGTATGTATGTATGTATGTAGGTGTGTGTGTGTGTATGTATGTATGTATGTATGTATGTATGTATGTGCGTGTGTATGAATGTATGTGTATGTCTTTGTGTGTATGTATGTATACATGTGTGTGCATGTATGTATGTATGTGTGTGTCTATGAACGTATGTATGTATGTAAGTTTGTATGTATGTGTGTATGAATGTATGTATGTGTGTATGTATGTATGTATGTGTGCATGTATGTATGTGTGTGTGTATGTATGTATGTATGTATGTAGGTGTGTGTGTGTGTATGTATGTATGTATGTATCTATGTGCGTGTTTATGAATGTATGTGTGTATGTGTGTGTATGAATGTATGTATGTGTGTGTGTGTGTATGTATGAATGTATGTATGTGTGTATGTATGTATGTTTGTATGTATGTGTGTATGAATGTATGTATGTATGTGTGTATGTATGTATGTATATATGTGTGTGTATGTTTATGTATGTATGTATGTATTTATGTATGTATATATGTGTGTGTACGTATGTATGTATGTATGTATGTATGTTTGTATGTATGTGTGTATGAATGTATGTATGTGTGTGTATGTATGCATGTATTTGTGTGTGTATGTATGTGTGCATGTATGTATGTATGTATGTATGTAGGTGTGTGTGTATGTATGTATGTATGTATGTATGTATGTGCGTGTGTATGAATGTATGTGTATGTCTTTGTGTGTATGTATGTATACATGTGTGTGCATGTATGTATGTATGTGTGTGTCTATGAACGTATGTATGTATGTATGTTTGTATGTATGTGTGTATGTATGTATGTACTCTATGTGTGCATGTATGTATGTGTGTATGTATGTATGTATGTATGTAGGTGTGTGTGTGTGTGTATGTATGTATGTATGTATCTATGTGCGTGTTTATGAATGTATGTGTGTATGTGTATGAATGTATGTATGTGTGTGTGTGTGTGTGTGTGTGTGTGTGTGTATGTATGAATGTATCTATGTGTGTATGTATGTATGTTTGTATGTATGTGTGTATATATGTGTGTATGAATGTATGTATGTGTGTGTGTGTGTGTGTGTGTGTGTATGTATGAATGTATCTATGTGTGTATGAATGTATGTGTGTATGTATGTGTGTATGTATGTATGTGTGTATCTATGTATGTCTCTATCTATGTCTGTATGTGTGTATGTGTGTGTGTATGTGTGTTTATGTCTATGTGTATGTGTCTATGTATGCAGCTACATCTGTCTGTAAATGTGGTCACAATCCACACAGACCTCCTCCTGATTGGTTGCTGACTTGTCAGTGGATGTGATGATGTCATCAGTTTGTCCTGAAGGTGGCGCTGCAGCTCTCTGATCTCTTCGCTCACAGTTTGTGTTTGTGTTGTTTCAGGAATCGACTTTAAAATCAGGACGATCGAACTTGATGGAAAGAAGATCAAACTGCAGATCTGGTGAGTCTGGTTGATCAATGAGGATCAATACATCAGAGCTGTTTTGTTTGAACCAAGTGTCACTCTGACCTGTTTCTGTCTGTCTGTCTGTCTGTCTGTCTGTCTGTCTGTCTGTCTGTCTGTCTGTCTGTCTGTCTGTCTGTCTGCCTGCCTGCCTGCCTGCCTGCAGGGACACAGCAGGTCAGGAGAGGTTCAGGACCATCACAACAGCCTATTACAGAGGAGCCATGGTAAGACACGCCCCCTCCTAATGATCACCACTGTGATTGGACCTGGCATGTGTCAGTCATACATGATGTCAAACTTCACTTCTGCCTCAGAGTGAAGAATATAGAAATCTTTTTTTTTTTTTTTTTTTTTACCAAAACAAGCTGGTGACGATTTATTTTTTTTATAGAGTTTATCTGGTTAAAAACAAAAGACAAAATCCTCATCACACACACACACACACATACATAAAGTGTGTGAAGAGGTGATGTCACTTCCTGTGTTGATGTCATTTCCTGCCTCTGGTGTTTCAGGGCATCATGCTGGTCTATGACATCACCAACGAGAAGTCCTTCGATAACATCAGGAACTGGATACGCAACATCGAGGAGGTGTGCAGTGACCACGCCCATCTGACATCACATGACATCAACAAGTGACATCACAACATAGCTGCTGCGTTCTGTGTTTGTGTGTCACAACACAAACGAGAGCGAGTAAACATAATGATGCCGCTCAGTGCTGCCATCTTGAGGCCAGAATGAGTTTAACAAACATCTGCACAGTCTGAAGCTTCTTCTTTATAAGTGAAATCAAATGAAACAGCTGATCTGTGATCAGTTATTTTCCCTGAAAACAAAGAACGTGACATCATTTAATGTCCTGGAATCAGTGTTTAAGCCTGTGTTTCATTTTATAGTTTCTAAGTCATGAATCTGTCTGTCAGTCTGTGAAGAGAGAAGAGAGAGAAATCTGACTAAAACCTCCTAAATTCAACTGCTGAGTCTCTTCATGTTGTATTTTGTATTTTCTCTGTTAAATGTTCATATTTTCTGTATTTTCTAGATTTTCTAGATTTTCTAGATGCTTTGTGTTTTTTACTTTGCTGCTCTTCTCTTGATTGAAAGTTTTTTCATGTTTCCATCAGACTGAACACTAATGTTGTGTGTGTGTGTGTGTGTGTGTGTGTGTGTTTTCAGCACGCATCTGCAGACGTGGAGAGAATGATTCTGGGAAACAAATGTGACATGAACGACAAGAGACAAGTGTCCAAAGAGAGAGGAGAGAAGGTCTGTCTGTCCCCTTAACATGTCCACATGCACACAAATCAATGAGCAGGACAAACTAAAATAAAAACTCTATTTGTTCATCTTCAGATGTAATAACAGTAAACAGGTTTGTCTGTTGTTAAATGATCATTTAACAGAAAAACTCAGGAAACATGTGATCTCTGTCTCCGTCACGTGTTTCTGTTGAAAAGCTGAACTTTGTTTCATCTCGTTGTTCAGCTGGCGATCGATTACGGGATCAAGTTTTTAGAAACCAGTGCAAAGTCCAGCATCAACGTGGAGGAGGTGAGAGACCATGAGAGAAACTTTAATACTCTTCATCATAAAACTGAATAAATTCATTCTGATGTTTTATTTTTTCCTCCTCAGGCCTTTTTCACTCTGGGCAGAGACATCATGACCAGACTGAACAGGAAAATGGTGAGTTTAGTAACAACAGGACTGATTCTGATGTTCACACGTCTGATCACATGAACATTAAGAAATAAATCATCAGGTTTTTTTAGTTGTTCATATTTTGTTTTGATAATCTGAATTTGTAAAGTAACTCATAAAAGTACAATATTTCCCTCTGACATTTAGTGTAGCAGAAATATAAAGTAACATAAATTGAAATACTCAAATTAAGTACTTGAGTAAATGTACTTTATTAATGACTATTAAAATGATTAAAGATGTAAACATGGATACAGATCATCAAACTGATATAGACTTTTATTCTGAAGGTAACAGTTTACTGCTGTTTACAAACAGTTCAGAATGTTGATTTGTTTGTTCTTACTAACAGGAAATGACATCATAAATTATGCTGACACATCAATCAAACTGACAAAGTTCACAATAACATCTAGATAAAGTTAAATTAAGTTTGAGTAAAAGTTCAGTAAAATTTAGTCTGAATAATAACAATAATACTATAGATTCAGTATCTATAGATCTATAGATTCAGTATCTATAGATTCAGGATCTATAGATCTGTAGATTCAGTATTTATAGATTCAGTATCTATAGATTCAGTATCTATAGATCTGTAGATTCAGTATTTATAGATTCAGTATCTATAGATTCAGTATCTATAGATCTATAGATTCAGTATCTATAGATCTATAGATTCAGTATCTATAGATTCAGGATCTATAGATCTGTAGATTCAGTATTTATAGATTCAGTATCTATAGATTCAGGATCTATAGATCTGTAGATTCAGTATTTATAGATTCAGTATCTATAGATTCAGTATCTATAGATCTGTAGATTCAGTATCTATAGATTAAGTATTTATAGATTCAGTATCTATAGATTCAGTATCTATAGATCTATAGATTCAGTATCTATAGATCTATAGATTCAGTATTTATCGGTGTGGACTTCACTGCTGGTTGCTGTTAGTAGGAACACGTTTCCTTCCTGACTGTAGTAACAACTGAAGGAGAAATGTGACGCTCTTTCAGGAGCCAATCACAGTGCAGTGACCGGTGCTCTTTTCCAATCAACTGTAACTTGTGTTTAATATCCAATAAATCGTCTTTAATTGATCCAGAGACAGGAGTATCATGTGACTGAATCATTTATCAATAATCAAACTTACTGCTGATTGATTTTCAGTTGATGTGACTGATGTCAGTCTGTCAGCTGATTGGTCCATTAGATGTTTTTAAGTCTTTGTGTTGTTGTTTTTTCTTCCTGCAGAACGACAACAACCCGTCCGGTGGAGGAGGACCTGTTAAAATCACTGAGTCTCGCTCTAAAAAGAGCTTCTTCAGGTGTTCGCTGCTGTAGGCGGAGCCTGTTCTCTCGCCTCCTCCCCCTGCTCCTCCCCCAGCTGCTCCTCCTGCTGCTCCTCCTGCTGCCGGAGGACGACAGGAACAAACCTGTGGAAACATGAAGAAGAAAACATCTTCAGACTGAAACTGTTCAGACTTCCAGAAAAGTTTCTCTGCTTCAGTCAGCTCCGATCTTCATCCTGCACGCCCTCCTCCTCCTCCTCCTCCTCCTCCTGTTTCACTGCCGTCAGCTCAGCAGGAGACGCACCAGAGACCAGAAAGAAAATGTAAGTGATGATGATGATGATGATGAAGAGCAGAGGACAGTTTGTGTTTAAGTTTGACCAAAGCTGATTTGGAGTCACACTCAAGTTTTTTTCTGTCTCATTATTTTCCAGAATGTTTTATTGAAATGTCAACATGAGAGAGGTTGGCCTTGAGGGCTTTCTGGCAGAAAGTCTTTGGGAAGTCAGGTGATGCAGAATTCATGTTGGGACGAGGAGGTGGAGGACAGGGTGGACAGACAGGGACCAGGTTCATGTCCTGAAACACTTCTAGACGTAGTTGACTCAGTATTATTCAATCTTTTGTTAGTTTTCTGTCACAGTTTTATTAGTTTTAAGAAAAGATGGTTTGGGTTTAAAGAGGCTTTCTGACAGAAAGCCCTGACGGCTAACTTCTCCCATGTGCCTGAAATGTTGCAGCAGCTCTTATGGTTTTAGTTCCAGAAACAGAGACTGAAAATTGCAGAAATATTGACAGTTTGTTTGTCTGATAATCAGTTTCATCATAAAAAGACAAAATTATTTTGAGATTAAAAACGAAACTCGTTTTATTATTAAAACTTCAGTTCATCGTCGCTCATACAGGAGAAAACTAATTAACCATTTATGTGCAGTTAAAATCTTTGAAATTTGATTTAACCAATCTGACTTTATCTTTAAATCAACGTGTCTCCTTCTATTAAATATTGATTTAATATGTCAATATGAAATCAATAAGTTCTGAAATATTTCTGTTGGTGCCTTGTTTAAAAAAACTACCTATTTAGAAAAAAAATCAATAATTATATACACATCCTAATCAATATATAAGATATACAGATATACTATCATGTTTTTAATATCTGCTGCAGAGTCCTGATCAATATATGAATTATTGATTTATGGAGTTTGAACTTGTGAACGTTGAGTGACGTCATCAGGAATCTGAGTTTATGGTTAAAGAAAATTCATATCAGCTGATTGATCATAATCAGTTTTAAACTAAATATTCATATCTATTATCAGCTGCTGATAATCAATCAGTTTGTCTTCACTGCAGCAGAAGGAGGTGATGATGATGATGATGATGAAGGTGATGAAGGTGATGAAGGGTGTGTTTATGACCTTCTGTTTGTGGATCAGTTTGTTTCTGCAGCTTCAGAGAAACAAACCTCAGACTGATGATGATGATGATGATGATCGACTTCATCGTTCGTCAGCTCGACTCTTTTTCATCTTCATCTTCAGTTTCTGTTCACAAAACAAAACAACAAAAAAAAGTCTTTGATCTGCAGTTCAGACTGAAGTCACTTTAATAAATCTGTAAAAGTAAATTCTCTACAGTTAAAGATGAACACATTTATATATTTATATTAGGGGCGGGACTTTAACGCGTTAATTACGATTAATTTAAAAAAACATCAAAAAAATTTACGCATTTAATCGCAGTTTGCGCTCCAGACAACACGAATGTTTCACTTCCTGGTCCGTCGATCACACTGACCTCTAATTGGTGCGGCTGCACTCGGAGTGAGACGCTGACATTCTAGTCAATGCTGTAATTCAGGGTTCCCCAACCCTGGTCCTCGGGACGGTGGACCCTGAGGACCAGGACGGTGGACCCTGGTCCTCAGGACGGTGGACCCTGAGGACCAGGACGGTGGACCCTGGTCCTCAGGACGGCGGACCCTGAGGACCAGAACGGTGGACCCTGGTCCTCAGGACGGCGGACCCTGAGGACCAGGGTTCCCCAACCCTGGTCCTTGGGACAGTGGACCCTGAGGACCAGGGTTGGGGAACCCTGCTGTAATTTACACCAGAAGCGCCGCGGCGCGTCTCAGCAGTGCCCCAGAAGCGGCTCGGCGCTCCGCTCCACAGAGGAAACACAGCGAGTCTATTTTAGACGGATGGCGCATCAATTGGCACAGAGCAGGTCGAACGCGCAGGAAGTCAGGCACGGAAAACAGGGGAGAATCCGGTTGATTTTCAAAATAAAAGACCCCGTGCAGACTCGCGATCATGAAGACAGACAGAAAATAAACAATTTAACTACGTAGCCTGTTTATCCGTGATAGAAGCACAAAGAGCAAGGAAAGAGGACTTCATCAACAAAATCAGAGCGAGTAAACATGATCAGACGGACAAAACGCTGCGCTTTGAATAATTAAAATGAAATAATTTTTAAAGTTCTGTGAAAGCTTGAATATAACCACCATTATGATTTATAGTGCCATTGTCAGACTGATGCAAAATAAACAATATTTTGTTGTTTAAATGTTTAAATGTGTCTCATTTGATTCAGTCATAAACCAAAATCCATTTAAATGGAAAAATGTTGCTTCTTCTGGCAAATATTGTTATGCCATTAAAATGTGATTAATTGAGATTAATTAATCATAAAGCCTCTAATTAATTAGATTAATTTTTTTAATCGAGTCCCACCCCTAATTTATATATTCAAATATGAAAGAATATTAATGCAGACAAACTGAGGAAGATTTGAACTGATTATTATTGATTATTAGTATTATTTAATCATCAATCAGAGAAGAAGAGAAGATAAAAACCTGCAGCTCAAATGTTCAGACCGTGAGGCGTTCACTGTCTCCTGGTTTTTGGGCCGTGAGGCGTTCACTGTCTCCTGGTTTTTGGACCGTGAGGCGTTCACTGTCTCCTGATTTTTTGGCTTCTGTAGCAGATAATCAGCTTGTGTTTGTGTTTTTTTATAAAGTTATTAATACTTTTCTATATTTTTGTATCTTGTTTCTTTAAAACCACTCGAGTCGAGTCGACGCTCTTTAACAGCAGATGAAGACGTGTTGATTTTATTTTTAACATTTCAGAGGAATTCTTAGTGTTATTTTTATCAAACTGTTTGAATTCTTATTTTTGTATGAATGTGAAATATTTCATGTCTTAGAGTTTTATACATGTTGTGTTTTGATCCGTCCTCTGTTCTCTGACTGTGACGCCTGAAGACTGAAGACAGTCAATAAAACATCACTGTGTTTAATTTGACTCATTAAAAAAGTTTAAATTGATAAACTCAAAGATAAACGAAGAAATCATAAAATCAGCCAGTTAATGATTCTGTTTTCTTTTTATTTCTTTAAATTCAAGATTTTGAAATTATTGATTTAAAAATTATTTTTGTTTTATTGAGCTAGACAAAGGAAACATCAGTTATTAATTTTACATTTTAATGATTTTCTAAATTATTTTTTGAGTTTATCAATGAATCATTTCAGTGAAACTTGAACTAACAGCTTTTTAAAGTTATTCAGTGATTAAAATGAAACAAAGAAGTGTTTGTTGTTGTTTTTGTTGTTGTTGTGTTAGTTTGTTTACACACTGCAGCAGTGTTACTATCATTATTATTATTGATTATTATCATTATTATTATTTTACATGCCTCTCAGCTCCAGCTGCACTTCATGTTCTTTGTGTTTGTGTTGATAAAAAAGTTCTTTGATCAATCAGAATTTTCTCCTTTTCACCTGATCAATATGGATCAAATAATAATTAATTATCTTTTTAATTTCTGGCTCCTTCATCAATAATTCATCAAAAATTCTGTTTTTAATCATAAATTCAGTTTCACGCATTATAAAGAAAATCATATTTTCTTTGATTTCTTTATTTTTGACTTCAGTGTTTAAAATTTTCTTCATTTTTTCTCTTTTTAACTTTAATTTTGTTCCAAAAGAAAAACAATCAAAACAAACATGTGACATCATCACTTGTGTCATAAACAGGAAGTGAAACTGAGTGAAAAGACGTTTGTCTTTGTTTCTTTTGACGGAACAAACATACAAACATCTTTCAGTAATGAGCCGATCAATACCAGATAATCAATCAATCATCATTGATCCTGAGTGTTTGAACATGAAGCTGCAGCAGAACTGAGTTAGAATCATAAACTGAAACTGTTTCTCATCGTGTCTCTTTGTTTTGTTTCTGTTTGTTGTTTTTTGACTGAAGTTTGTTTGTCTGTTTCATTATTGTTTGATAAAATGTTTGTTTTTATTTTTTCAGCACTTTGTAACTTTGCTAAAACAGTGCTATGCAAAAATACATTTATTGTTATTGTTATTATTATTATTATTATTATTATTATTATTAGTGGGTTTTTTTGTTACTGATTGATCAGACGTCTGGTGATCAGGTGATCAGATGTATTGATCCACAGAGCGGAGGAGCTGAATGAAAATGTTGAAATGAAGGAATTTTTGAGAAAAATATTAAATTTTTACTTAAATCTCAGATTTGTTGTGTTATTTTTTTGATTGATTTGTGATTTCTTGATGAGCAGCTGAGATCTTTGAAACGTTCAGAGGAGAACACGCTGCAAAAACTCTGTTCTTGTGATTCTCATTTTGACCACGAGAGGCTGCAGGTTCTACAGGTGTTCATGTTCATCCTCCAGGTGAGATTTAAATTCTGTTCTTCAGTCACACAGTTTGTGTTCAGACTGCAGGAACCTCAGAGACGTTTCAGCTGATGAGGAGAACAGATGAAGGTTCTCATCAGTTTTTTTTTTTTTAAATCTGTTAAACAGAATAAAACATTTATTGTGATTTTCAGGAAACAGGTTGTTCCTCTGTTCTTCTGTCTGCCTCATACTTCCTGCTCTGTGATGTCATCAGTGTCAGCTGATCATTGACCATTAAACAAACATTTTCTACCATCTGTCAGTCTGATGTCATCGTGATGTTCAAACCGAACTCGTCGTTTCATTTGATAAACTTTAGAATGAACCCACGTGATGTTTGTAAACAAACAAACAAACTGAAATAAACGTAAAGTCTGAGGACCAGACAGCCAATCAGCAGCCAGAACACTCATTACATCTTCTCAGAATTCTTCATCATTAAATGACTGAAGTTCTCCTTCATGTCTATAAAGCATTATAGATATGAATAATGATTTCCTGTAAAGATGCATTATGAATAGTTTAAACCCGCAGCAGCAGATTCTGATCACAGTTTCTACAACAGACGGAACAGAAGATTGAATATTTAAAAAACGGATGATTTCTGCTGCTGCTGATATTAAAGCGCTCATTATTTTATGATCATATTTGATCAGGTCACTGAACAGAATTCAAACTTTGATCAAACAGTTCATCATGATTTTTTGCACAGCTGTTACTTTTATTTTAATTTATTAAAGAACAAAAACAGAAGCACTTAAAGGAAAAAATAAATACTGTTGTACACAGTAGATTTATTATTTAATAAAAGAATGTTGCTTCTTCTGGCAAATATTGTTATGCCATTAAAATGTGATTAATTGAGAATAATTAATCACAAAGCCTCTAATTAATTAGATTAATTTCTTTAATCGAGTCCCACCCCTAATTTATATATTCAAATACGAAAGAATATTAATGCAGACAAACTGAGGAAGATTTGAACTGATTATTATTGATTATTAGTATTATTTAATCATCAATCAGAGAAGAAGAGAAGAGACAGATGTTTGGATAAAAACCTGCAGCTCAAATGTTCAGACCGTGAGGCGTTCACTGTGTCCTGGTTTTTGGGCCGTGAGGCGTTCACTGTCTCCTGGTTTTTGGGCCTTGAGGCGTTCACTGTCTCCTGGTTTTTGGGCCGTGAGGCGTTCACTGTCTCCTGGTTTTTGGGCCGTGAGGCGTTCACTGTCTCCTGGTTTTTGGACCGTGAGGCGTTCACTGTCTCCTGGTTTTTTGGCTTCTGTAGCAGATAATCAGCTTGTGTTTGTGTTTTTTAATAAAGTTATTAATACTTCTCTATATTTTTGTATCTTGTTTCTTTAAAACCACTCGAGTCGAGTCGACGCTCTTTAACAGCAGATGAAGACGTGTTGATTTTATCTTTAACATTTCAGAGGAAATAAATACATAAAAAATAAATACTGTTGTACACAGTAGATTTATTATTTAATAAAAGACATTTTTCTTGTTTTTTAGGATCGTGATAAAGATCATATCACAGACTTTTTATTATATTAGTATTGTACTTTGAATGTGGCTGAACAAGTAATTAAGAGTTTATCTAAAATCACGATTTGCTCTACAGCAACTTCCAAATCACAGGAGGAGCAACATGTTCAATAAAACATGTCAAAGTGTCATTTTAATAAAAATCATCCCGTCCTGACGAAGACGACGACAAACATCAGAACGATGTTTTACATCAAAATAAGATCATTCATGTAAAAAGTCAGATTTCGTTCTGACATCACAGATTCAGTCAAAATAATCATAATTAGATTTTTTTTTTTCCAGAATTATTCGGCCTTAACTTTGAGTTGTTCTTCTGGTTTCATCCTCACAGAGTCTTATTCATGCTTATAAGGCATTATTCCATTTCAGAAACTCAGAATTCATAACCTGTTATGATGTGTCTCAGCAGTTGTCTGTGTCTTTATAACTGGCTGCAGTCATAGTAGTTATAACGTGCTGTTTATGGAGTTATAAAGCTTTATGAATGCTGAACTTATAACACATTATGTTCAACACTTTATAAACCTTGTTAACATTTATAGAGGTTTATAAATCCTTGGTTATGAATGTGTTTATAATGCATTATAGACATGACCTTTATAGAAAATGTTATTATTATAAATTATTATTATTATTAAAAGTTCTTAAATGTTTATTAAGGTAGAAGATGAAAGAGTTTATTATTGAATCTGCTTCAGTGTGTGTGTGTGTGTGTGTGTGTGTGTGTGTGTGTGTGTGTGTGTGCTGACTCCTCCCCTCTCTTTCACTAAAGACAAACTGTTTCCATGACAACCAAACACAAACACTCACCTGCAGCAGGACAGGAAGTCTCCACCTGATCGTCTCTGCAGGAGTCCAGTTGATCAGGTCGTCTCAGGTCGTCTCAGGTGAGTCAGGACACCTGTCAGACACGAGCAGAGACACGATTACTCTCCTTCTCTTCTTCTTCTTGCTCAGGTGTCCTCAGGTGTGGGCGTGTCCTCCTGATGAAGAGCAGTGATGAAGGTGAGATTGAGTCTTATCTGTCAGCTTTTTATTCTATTGATCAGGTATTGAAAAGTACAGTGGTGTAACTGTGGGGCTGATCGAGGAGGAGGAGGACAGTGGATTTATGGAATATATTGATTATTGATAGATTAGTATAGAATCTGGCATATAAACATGTTTCTTCTTCCTGCTGCTTTTCAGACATCAAATGTTTGTTTGTGTTTCTGGTTGAAAGTCAGCTCATTATTTATTGTTTGTTTCTGTTTGTTTTTTCCTAAATATTTATGTGTGAAATGAATCAAACCAAATCAACGAGGACCACATGTGAACGTGACATGAATCAGAATCAATCAGTCCAGATTCAGGTGTTCTGTTCACACTGTGATGAAGAAACCAGATTTGTGTCTGTTGTTCCTGCAGTGTAAACGCAGCCTCTGTTGTGTCCTGCAGACAGGTGTCCTGTGGCTCCGCCTCCTCGCTCCTGTCTGCGCTCTGGACCAATCAGGAGCAGGAGAGTGACCTTCAGTCAGGAGGAGGAGGAGGATCCAGGTGGAGCTCAGATGCTGTTAACTCCGCCTCCAAAACCTTGGCTGATGCTTAGCTCAGGTCAGACCTCACAGGCCTCCTCCTCCTCCTCCTCCTTCTCCTCTCCTCTCCTCTTCTTCCTCTCCCTCTCCTCCTCCTCCTCCTCCTCCTCCTCATCTCCTCTCCCTCTCTTCTCCTCTCCCTCTCCTCCTCCTCTCCTCTCTTCTCCTCTCCTCTCCTCTCCTCTCCCTCTCCTCCTCATCCTCCTCCCCTCTCCTCCTCTCCCTCTCCTCCTCCTCTCTCCTCTCCTCTCTTCTCCCTCTTCTCTCCTCTCCCTCTCCTCCTCCTCTCCTCTCCTCTCCCTCTCCTCCTCTCCTTCTCCTCTCCCTCCCCTCTCCTCTCCTCTCCCTCTCCTCCTCTCCCTCCCCTCCCCTCTCCTTCTCCTCTTCCTCCCCTCTCCTCTCCCTCCCCTCTCCTCTTCCTCTCCCTCCTCTTCCTCTCCTCCTCTCCCTCCCCTCTCCTCTCCTTCTCCTCTTCCTCTCCTTCTCCTCTCCCTCCCCTCTCCTCCCCTCTCCTCTCCTCTCCCTCTCCTCTCCCTCCCCTCTCCTCTCTTCCTCCTCCCCTCTCTTCTCCTCTCCCTCTTTTCTCCTCTCCCTCCCCTCTCCCTCTCCTCTTCCTCTCCTCTCCCTCTCCTCCTCTCCCTCCCCTCTCCTCCCCCCTCCTCTTCCTCTCCTCCTCTCCCTCCCCTCTCCTCCCCTCTCCCCTCTCCTCTTCCTCTCCTCTCCCTCTCCTCCTCTCCCTCCCCTCTCCTCCCCTCTCCTCTTCCTCTCCTTCTCCTCTCCCTCTCCTCTCCTCTTCCTCTCCCTCCTCTTCCTCTCCTCCTCTCCCTCCCCTCTCCTCCCCTCTCCCCTCTCCTCTCCTCTCCTCTCCCTCTCCTCCTCTTCCTCCCCTCTCCTCCTCCTCCATCAGTTCTTCAGCTGCAGATCAGGAGGTTGTTCACAGACTCACCAGCAGGAGGCAGCAGTGTGCTGAAAGACTCTCTCTCTCTCTCTCTCTCTGTAGATGTGGATGATGTCACTCTGAGCTCACAGGAAGTGGGTGTGTCTGCTGGCCGTCAGCTCTTCAGGGATGGGCGGAGCCACACCTGGTCAGTGGAGCCCCTGCAGGTCAGTGGGGTCTGATCATGTGATCTCCACACTGAGGTGACATCACTGAGCTGGCAGTGTCTCTGTTCGTTTCAGAGGACGTCCCCTCGGTGTGTCGGTGTCTCTGAGCTGTCTGTGGTCCTTGGAGGTCTCCTGCAGCTGGTGGACAAACACTGGACAGGACCAGGATCTCTTCAAAGACACCATCAGTTCCTCAGTAAAACAGGAACCATCAGACCCTGTAGAACATAGACTTGTGTTCCTGTCACTGATGTTAGAACAATAAAGTTTATTTGTATGAACAATATCAGTCGGTGTTGATGGTAAATTCTTCCAAGCAGCACTGACTACATGTCCCAGGATGCACTGTGTGTGTTCATGTTGATGTGTGTCACCGCATACCTGTTTCTGTTACCCAGAGGAGGGGACCAGAAATTCAACATCACAGACATCACTGTGACATCACTGTGACATCACTGTGACATCACTAGTGCAGAAAGAACAACAGATTATCCAGCAGGAGGAATTTATTTACCATCAACACGTCCAAACCAAAGCTGATTATCAGAGCTGCAATCAATAATTACATGAAATAACATCTAATATGCTTATTATTATTATTTATTAGTAATTGATTGATCAGTTGATAAAAAGTTTCAGAAATGAAAACTGTCAGGAAACGTCTTCAAATGGTCTCTGTCTCACCTGTCTGTCTGTGTGTCTCTGTCTCACCTGTGGTTCTCTGTCTCACATGTGTGTCTCTGTCTCACCTGTCTGTCTGTGTGTCTCTGTCTCACCTGTGGTTCTCTGTCTCACATGTGTGTCTCTGTCTCACCTGTCTGTCTGTGTGTCTCTGTCTCACCTGTGGTTCTCTGTCTCACATGTGTGTCTCTGTCTCACCTGTCTGTCTGTGTGTCTCTGTCTCACCTGTGGTTCTCTGTCTCACATGTGTGTCTCTGTCTCACCTGTCTGTCTGTGTGTCTCTGTCTCACCTGTGGTTCTCTGTCTGTCTGTGTGTCTCTGTCTCACCTGTGTGTCTCTGTCTCACATGTGTGTCTCTGTGTCTCTGTCTCACC
>NC_139317.1:534407-536907 GCF_056507025.1 Lutjanus erythropterus | reverse complement strand
TCACTTGTTCCTGCGATTTCTTTGCAAAAAACACCTGAACACATCACAGCATGAACTGCAGTCTTTTAGAGAAGCTGCTGTGAACTCTGCAACAATCCTGTGAGATCCTGCAGGGACTGAAGAGATCTCTCAACATTTTCCATTAGATCCTTTTTTTATACAAATGTATTTATATGTCTTATTAATAAATATCAATGAAACTGAAAATTGAGAAAACTGATCAATAGTAGTTAATTTCCTGTTATTGTATTAATTCACTGCAGCAGCTCTGAGTGCAGGAAAAACATTCTGCTCATTTTCTACATATGATTAAAAAAATAAAAATTGTTTGTTTAATAATTAGTTTTCTCTCCTGAGTTTATGACTGAAGTGTTTGTTGTTGTTGATGGTCAGTTTGGCCACAGGAGGCAGCAGTGAACCGTGAACAGTCTGTCTGACGTCCAGCAGGGGCAGGAAACTGTTTCCTGATCAGTTCAAGGTCTCAATCTCTAGTTTCAAGTGTTAGCATGTTAGCATATATGTTAGCAGTTAGCAGCCCAGATGAAACAGCAGAGACTCCATTTTCTGAACTGACACGTATTTTCAGAGTGAAACAGGATAACAGGTGGGCGGGACATAACATTTGGAGGAATCTGATTTGATCATTGAAAAGTGGGTGTGTCTCAACCCAACATTAGTGAGCTAGCTAACTAATGAATGTTAGCTCTGCGCTGCTAAAAGTTGAAGACTGATTGATGGATGTCTTGAGATTATTGGTTGAAGAAAAAGGAAGAAAAATGATTTTTAGATTTCAGATTTGGCAGAAATTATTAAAGACACCCGATCAGTTTCAGAGTGAAGTCACCGGATCAATATCACAATCACTTTTATCTTCGTAGTGATCAATGAAATATGATAATCAGTGGTTCTGTGACATCACTTCCTGTGTTTGAGCTCTCACTCTGTGTGTGTGTGTCTGATGTGACGATGAGTTCACTTACAGTCGGTCAGGTCAGCTGATCACACGATGGTGGCCGGGCTGATAACTGGAGCTGATTTCTGACCAGACGACAAACAGACAGATGTTAACATGAGAACACTGACATCACAGCTGGATTCATCTCCTGACACTTAGATTTAAACAAGTTACACTCAGAGCTGCAACTAATGACATCATCAATTCATCCGCTTCGATCGATCATTTTCTCCAATAATTAATTAGTTGTTTGGTTCATAAAATATCAGAAAACACTGATCAAAGTCCAAGAAGACACTCACAGGTGAGTCTGTCCTCACAGGTGAAATGAACTGGCTGTTGAGGTGCTGTTTGTTGGAGGAAGAGGAAGATGAGGATGAGGAGGAGGGCTGGCTGGGGGCGCTCGCCTCCTCGGGCAGCGCCTCCTGCAGGTGGGCGGAGACGCAGCCGCTGTCAGAGCCGGTGGAGCCGGAGAGACACCGAGACGATGAACCTGAACTCTCTGTGGCTGAAAAACAAGATGATGTCACTGTGATGTCATCAGACGAGTTTAAAGACGTGGCTGCAGGCAGGGAGGATCTGATCAAAAACACTACCCAGGTGCATTATGGGAAATGTTCTGATAATAGTGTGTGTGTGTTACGTACTCATGGAGGGCTGGCTGCTGGTCTCGTGTTCCTGCTCATCTTCCTCAATACAGGAAGTGATGAAGGAGTTCTCAGCAGCAGGAGACGAGGGGAGGCTCTGACTGCAGGAGGAGGAGGAGGAGGAGGAAGAGGAGGAGGAGGAGGAGGAGGAGGAGGAGGAGGAGGAGGAGGAGGAGGAGGAAGAAAAGGTCAGTGTTTGTGTGATTTTCATTCATTTATCTCTACAAAGCATCAATGTGAGCTGCTGACTCAACAGGAAGCAGTTTCATCTCCGTCGCTGGACGTCACTCAGGGCCAGACTACTTGATGGAGTAGTAAACAGGGTTTCATTACAGAGGAGTTGTTTTTCCAGTTATTAGTCAGACCCCGTGTGTTTCCAGAGAAACCAAAAGTTTTTTCTTTTGAGAGAGAACAGTCGAAATATTTTCTTCAAAATCATTCAGCTCTACATTATTGTTTCATTACATATACTGTCCAAGTGTGTGTGTGAGTGTGTGTGTGTGTGTGTGCGTGTGTGTGTGTGTGTTACCTGTACATGTGCAGATTGAGCGGTCCCAGAAGGCTGGACGATGATGGTCCTGATGATGTCACTGAGGGGTCAGAGGTCACCGCTCCTCGTTTGAAAGGGTTGGAGTGATCGAAGACGGAGACGGCAATGGACGCCCTCGTTCTGGCACCTAAACACACACACACAGACACACAGACACACACACACAGACACACACACAGACACACACAGACACACACACACACACACAGACACAGACACACACAGACACAGACACACACACACACACACACACACAGACACACACAGACAGACACACACAGACACACACACACAGACACACACAGACACACACACAGACACACACAGGGACACACAGAGACACACACA
>NC_139317.1:527500-534207 GCF_056507025.1 Lutjanus erythropterus | reverse complement strand
TGTCATGTGATCAACAGACCATCCTGCTCCACTGATCAGATCAGGTCTGCTGAGGGACCCAGATTTTAGAAAAAACGTTTAAAAGGTTAGAAAAGTTAGTCCCCGCCCACAATCCAACCCAATATTTCATCAGTACAGACTGAAATACAGAACAGACTCTGCCAGGACTGTCCACACTTCATCAACCAACACCTACAAATATCACTTATTAACTTTTGATTCACTCATGTTTTTATTCATTTTATTACTCTCTCTTTAATACACGTGAACTCAATAATAACAATCATTATTATTATTATTATTATAATGATATGTTGCCTTTTATTATTCAATACACAAGTACTATGAAACAACACTGTCACTATCATGGGACGACTCATTTATAGTTTGTGTGTTACTCTTTCCAAAATCTCTGTCACCATATGAAACAACTAAAACCTCTCAACTGCAACTTTAAGTTAGCTCAATGCTAACCGGGTCGCTAACAAATGTAAACAAGCCCAAGTTTGGTCCAATCAGAGTCAGGGATCAAAGTCTGAACTCACTGAAGGTCTTGTGCAATATTCAGTCATTTATTTTAGGATCCACTGTCAGACTGAGGAACAATGAAACCATATGGACCATCTCACACACACACACACACACACACACACACACTCCTACAGTAGGTCACTGGGTCAGTTGTGTGTGTGTGTGTGTGTGTGTCGGCTGAGTGCTCCTCTAACTGATTAGCTGCCTGATGTGTCCTGATCACTGCAGCCGCTCAGTTCACACACATGTGCGTGTGTGTTAGAGGCTTAATTCAATCAGCTGAGTGAGGAGGTGGTGGAGAGGGGAGGAGCACCTGTCAATCATCATGAGGAGGAGGAGGATGGACACACTGATGAAGGATCAGTAAGAGCCCTGTGTATTTACATTCTGCTGTGGGCAGCGTGATGAGGAGTGACGACTCTGATCACTGAGGTGTTTTCTTGGTCACTACTGTCACTCTTATTAGTCGTCTGTTTTTCAGCCGTCCAATCAGAGCAGGATAAAAATAAGACCAACCATCACACCTACATATAGACTACAACTACTGAACAACGATGGAGGAGACACAAATACTGATGGTGTCTGAGTGTCCATGTCTGTACCAGAGGATATCACTGGACCAGAACCAGGAAACCCCACACACTGATTCTCCCTGCAGCTCTGCTGGGTCAATGTCAACTACAAGTGACAATGAATCAAATGCATATGGATGCTATTTGTAATATCTCTATTAAAATTAATATAAGAATATTTCGTACAGTGTGCTCCGTGTGTGGCATAAATAGAAACAATATTTAAAGAAAGGCCTGAACCTGCTCGCAGACCTCTATACCAGACCATTCACAAGTTTTGTTGATAACACAAACCATCTGTCAAGTCAGGTGCTGGATGTTCTGTATCATAGCAACCAGCGCGTCTCAGCTGAAAAACCGCTGCACCTCCTGAGCGCTCTGATTGGCTCCCAGCTCAGTGTTTTTTTTGTCACAAACTGACTGTCAGTCGTTTCTGTGATGTCAGACCTCCTAAACTCAGCCATGTGTTTGTTCCTGAATGCTTGATTGTCCCATGACCCACAAACTAACCACTCTGTCACACACACATGTAGTTTCTCCCACAAACTGAGCGTCCACATCTGAGAGGGCGGAGACAGACAGTCTAAACACTTTACTGGAAACAGATAGAGTCGGCAAAATAAACACACAAACTCTCACAGACACACACATGTAAACATGTCAGACAGTTTCACAGGGTTTTTCTTCAGCTCAGATTCATCTGAGAGTCAGAGCTCCTCTTCCTGTTCCAGCTTCCACACTCACACTGGGAAGTGACCAGTACAACCAGTCTGCTCCAGCAGCAGCAGCAGGACTGATGGAGCACAGACACTCCAGACAAACATCAGACAAACATCAGACAAACATCAGACAAACATCAGACAAACATGCTGACAGGAGTGTCGGGGCAGAAATGTCATTTTATGTAAACTGTTACCAACCAACCATGAATGAAGTCACATGACCACATTTCCATTTCATCCTTGATTACTGCTGAAACTAACAAACTTTCTGGAGTCTGTCTGAGGACGCGTTTGCACATGCTCAGTAGATCACAGACAGTCTGTGGTCACAACAGACTGGAGGTGCAGGGATGTCACATGACACAAACTTTGATGGTGACATTTATGTCTCGTGGAGTAAAACACCTGCTGGAGAAGACAAATGTCTACGTGGAGGTGTGGTGTGACTCCTGGTGCATTATGGGAAATGTAGGATCCAGTGTTTCTGGACTAAAAGTCAGGACGTTTCCATCTCTGCTGCTCAGTTTTGGACAACCAGTTTTTGAGACCGTGATTATCAAAACAGTCGACAACTGATTCAATTGACTGATTAATTGATCAACAAATCCTTTCAGTTCTACTGTGGATGTTTCTCAACAAGAGAGAAGAGGAGAAAGAGGAGGAGAGGAAGAGACAGGAGACATGACAAGAGAAGAAGACTGTCCAGTCGGCTCTAATTAGAATAACATGTGACTGTTATTGTGCTGCAGAGACAGAAGGAGACGAAGAAGGAGGAGGAGGAGGAGGAGGAGGAGGAGGAGGAGGGCGGCTGAACAGGAGCAAACAGGCGCTGGGTTTTGGGGACAGTGGCCCTGCAGGACTCCAGGCCCAGTCAAGCGAGGAGGAGGAGGAGGAGGAGGAGGAGGAGGAGGAGGAGGAGGAGGAGGAGGAGGAGGTGGAGGAAGGTTAGAACCCTCCAAAACCAGAGGAGTGTAACTATGAGTGAGCTATGTTGAGTCTAAATCCAGGAGGAGGAGGCTCTCTTTTAACCTGCTAGATCACCATGGTAACTGATGCTAAACTCATAACCTGGTCGGCAGCAGGTTATGTTAAGGGTTTCAGATTAAATCGTCTGTAAAACGCGCCGTTCTTTAATTTATAATTGTCTTAGCAAGGTTGTTTATGAGCGATATAACTTTTAAACTGAGGGAAGACATTAAAAATGAAAAGTTACTGAGCTGTATGTTCGTAATATCACTGAACGAATCCATATAATGTAAAAATGAAACAGCGGCACAAATTGTGTGCATCACGTTGTCATGGTAACCTCTGTTTGGTGATGCAGAGTCATTTTTCTCGTTTGCTCCAGATCATATTAACACTTTAAATTGACATGGTTTATAATCCACACAGTAAAATAATGATGAAGCAACTACAGACACTTTGAAGACTTTTTACTGTTTTCTGTTTTGTCTGTGATTTTGCAGCTCAGATCACTGATTAGAAAATTGATCATCATTTATCACAGCCTTAAATCAGTTCCACTCATTTTACGTTGGTTTGGTGAAAAACTTCAGTGATGTCCTCGTCTCTGTCATCATAGGACACTACGCTCGATCGCTTCATTTCATGAGGAAGAAGAGTGAAATGAAACAAACGCCCCTCTTATGTGAGTCTGAAGACGAAAGCCTGGATTAACAAAGTGGGTTGATAACCACCATCGTGATCCCCGTTATCTCTGATTGAGGTTTCAGGATTTGTCGATCCAGATCATGCAGAGAAAACCTGACTGTGTTGAGCTTCCTTCATAGTACAGCCCTCTGATGAAAGGAGGAGGGGGAGGGTCCTTCAGAGGAGGAGGAGGAGGAGGAGGAGGAGGAAGAGTGGTCACACTTCAAACACACCGAGTGGACCAGGAGCTCCTTATGATTCAGTTCAGTTTTAAGGAAGCCGGTAACAAAAAAGCTTTTTAATAACAACATGAGTGTTTAACCCTCCATATAACTGAGCAGAAGAAAACGTGGACGAGAGACTCATGATCATTAACATTAACAGGAGCTACATAACAAACATTAAACCAGTCAGCTGACCTGTGACCTCAGAGCTGTCTGATATTCAATATGTAGAAGAAGAAGAAGAAGGAGGTGAAGATGAGGAGGAAGACTAAGATAAAGACAAACAAGAAGAAGAATGAAAGGAAAATGGAGGTTGGAAGCTAATGTCATAATAAATGATGAAGAATGGGGGGAAAGTCACTTAACCAGTCATAAGATCACAAACAGTTCTGTGTAGAGACAGTTTGATGGGAACCCCTGAAGTGTCTCAGTTTGTTGGAGGATCATCACATCACACTGGAGAGGCTGTGGGACGACCCAGGATGTGTTCTGGGACCGTCTGAGATTACAGTCATTCTAGATGTTGGGATGTAGACCGACAAGTAAACTCTACAGGGACACTTCGTATATCTTCAGGCTGTTATTGTAGCTGTAAGCAAAATAATTATGTCTTGGCTGCAAGATCAACGTTCTGCAGAGGATCAATGGACTGAGAGACAGAGACAGGTGGACAGGATGGAAGAACTGACGCAACTGCAAATGAAAAAAGACATTTTTGTGCAGAGGTGGACAGCTGTAACTCAGCTATATCTATCCCCTTATTATTTAAATTTATTTAGTTACGTATTTTTTAATTGATCTTTATTTTCCTTAATTTCTGTTTTTCCTTCTTAAAGTGATCGTTCACCCTAAAATAAAATTTCACTCCAGATCTACTCGCCCCGCGCTCACGTGAGGATGGTGAAGAAATGATGTTCTTCTTCTATGTCGAAGTCCTCAGACATTTTCTTCTTTGTTGAAAGTTTGTGAAGTCACTGTCACTGTTTCTGAGCAGATCTCTCTCTGTTGCCTGAGTCACTTCCAGGTAACACAGGTGTGAAGGTATCGAGATCTCGTTTATCTCGTGTCGCACTGTTTGGTCGAGAGCCTGTGACCTGCTTCAGGCGTGTGGACGACGATCAGGTCTGAGAGGCTACAGCTGACATTTAGACTAAAAACATGGTGGAAATGACGTCTTTTTGGGTCAAATTTTAATGTTGGAGCTTACAGACACTTGGATCACAGGACACGAGCAGCATGGAGACATTTTGTGAGATCTTCACCCTAGGCCTGTGCGGTGGTTCGTACCGAAAACAGGTCTTTATTTTCATTATGATATTAATTTTTCATACACCGCCATACCGGTGAATAGGTCAAACAACGTCCGGAACGTGCGCGGCAGGAAAGTGTTTCAGCGGGGAACAACCAACACCAACCACCAACCAACACCACAGGCGTGTCTGCTTGAGTGTCTGCACTAGGGATGTTCCTGGCGACTAATTTCCCTGTTGATTAAACGCAAAATTTAATTTACACTAATCACTAAGAAAACACTCAGAAAGCCGTTAAAATTTAGCAGAATTTATTAATCTATAATGTTAAACACTGTCCAAAAAATACTGTGTGTATTAAGAGCCATTTGAAGACGTTAATCACAGGCTACAGTCGCCAAACCTGAAATGCCGCTACTTTGCTCTGTGCAACACAAGCCTTAAACATTAATGTACAAAACATGACAACAACTCAAACGCTTCACATTTCCTGACCGAAGAAGGTCACAGTGTCTGCAGGAGAAAAGGACCCAGAGCTAACGTTAGCTGCCAGCCTGACACACAGCGTGGCTAACGTTAGCCGCCAGCCTGACACACAGCGTGGCTAACGTTAGCCGCCAGCCTGACACACAGCGTGGCTAACGTTAGCCGCCAGCCTGACACACAGCGTGGCTAACGTTAGCCGTCAGCCTGACACACAGCGTGGCTAACGTTAGCCGTCAGCCTGACACACAGTGTGGCTAACGTTAGCAGTGTTAGCAGCAGCAGCAGCTCCGCCTGCAGGTTTATGTCTGTGTCTGTGTTTAATGTGGTCACATGTTTCTCCAGTCAAGTGAAAATATATCAGCTTATTCTGTCACAGTCTACATTCATCTGTCCGACTTTGCTGATGTACACATCTGGTGTTGCCAGGGCGATCGGTTCATACACGCTGGGGGAGAGGAGCTGCCATCTGAGTCTCTAGTGGCGGACGGCTGCATAAAATCTTAGAGGCAACAGATAACTGGCATCATTCATGAATGAAATATTGATAAATATTTTATTTTTAAATATTTTAAACTGCTAGTATTTCTGGTGCCGACTAGTGTGTGTGGGGACGTTTAATCGTATAGTCTTCCATGTGATGGTAACCTTACTTTGAAGGGGTCATGCTTTTACCTGTTTAAAGACAATCAACTGCATTAATTCTTTTCGCATTAGAAGAAAATGTGGGTAAGAACACTGTTGCATGAAGAAGAAAAAAACCCGTCAAATCCCGTGAAACTGACATGACAATTTTGTCATACCGCCCAGCCCTACTTCACCCATCCTCACATCAGCAGAGGGGTGAGTAGATATTGAACTGTCACTTTAAGCACTCTGATTCTGTGACTGGTAATCAGAAACACTGGAGGAACTTTGCTGTCAGGGAACTTTAAAGATTGTATATGATCAGTGTACGACCTTAAAACTAGTTCAAAAAAAGAAGCAGAGGATAAAGACGACAAAAACAACAAAGCAGAAGATGGAGAAGAAGAATCAGATGCAGCTTCCCTCTTGTTCTGATGTTCCAGTTGATGCTGACATGTGAATGTTTGAATGTTTATTCACATGTGCTCTGTTTACACACACACACACACACACACACACACACACACACACACACACACACACACACACACACACACACACAGAGTGTGTGAAGCCGTGATAACAGTGTACTGCCGAATGTGACAGTTTCCAGTGTCGTCCAATGACGTCTGATACAATCAGTCATGT
>NC_139317.1:432500-520000 GCF_056507025.1 Lutjanus erythropterus | reverse complement strand
CACGGTGCATTCACTGACATCAGGGAAATCACAACCACTGCTGATAAATACATTAAAAATACATGAAGTGGTCACCAGATCAGATCTGACACACTGTGGGGAAACAAAAGTAAAAACACTTTCATTCATCCTATTTTCCTGTTTTAAAAATTCAAAAAATGTTGAAAAATCTTTCCTGTCACAATCTTGTCAACTGAAAAAGAGGTCCAAACATGAAAACATGTGGAGGTGGACGTATGTCCATTCATGTCACCTGTTTTCACGCTTGGACCCTTTTTTCAACCACTGATCAATCTGGTGATAATAATGATAATAACAACAATTTTTAATGTGTTAATGTTAACTAGTGATGTGTCGGTCGCGAACGATCCGGATCTTAGAGCCGGCTCTTTGACGTGAACGTTGGGAACCAGACAATTTGTTTTGTTTTTTTTGCCTCTTTTTTTCTGTTTCAGCCGCATGTGATTGGTGAAGATGTGTGGTGGCGTGTGTCCACACTGAGCAGAAGGGGGGGGGAGGGTTACAGACACACAGCACAGTGAGAACACAGGAGGGAGACGAGAGAGAACCTGTGCTACAGACAGAGGCAACACGCTGGAAAGGTGAGAAAATAGGTTCATTCAAGATGAAGTGCGCCTCGCCTGGAAAACAGACGAGATCAGGAGGCCGAGACGAAAATCTGCAGTCAAGTCGGACAGTTTTCAACAGACTTAAGAGAGAATAGAAGAAGAGACACTAACATCCTGTTAGATCACCTGTAGGTTACCTGTAGTCTCCAGACCACATTTATAGCTGAAGAAATAAAGCGCGTTCTTTATCGCTGATTGAAGTTAAAATAGAAGAGAACCCACTTCTGTCACATGTAACATCTGTTCTTTTATCTGCCTTGTAAAGCACTTTGTTACTGTTATTCTGATCAGTCATTTATATAACCTTTATTATCATCAGACACTAAATATCTAATTGTTGACAGATTAAAACTTCACTGTACAACAGAAGACAAATATATCCAGTGTTAAATACTACAATTACACAGAAAATTCGTATTTTATACAATATGTGGTGTTTGTTGTTAAAATTAAACACTCTGCTCCATGTTGAGTATGTTGAGTACATAAATAAAGCCATATAAATAATAAACATTTGATATAATGTATGTTTTTTACATTAGCAATTCATTTTACACACATTTTTGCATTATTTTTGTTAACAAATTAATTTAAGCAACAAAAAAAAAAAAAGATGAGCCACTTGGGAGCCGAAAGAACCAGCTCTCTAAAAAGAACCGGCTCTCTAAAGAGAACCGGCTCTCTAAAAAGAACCGGCTCTCTAAAAAGAACCGGCTCTCTAAAGAGAACCGGCTCTCTAAAGAGAACCGGCTCTCTAAAAAGAGAACCGGCTCTCTAAAAAGAACCGGCTCTCTAAAAAGAGCCAGAATTCCCATCACTAGTTTTAACAAAGAAACTGTGAGTGAACTCTGGTCCTAGTCCAGTACTGAGTCCAGCATCCAGTCTGTGTCCTGGTGTAAGTGGAGTCTCACCTGGCAGACACAGAGCTCCAGAGCTCAGCAGCATCCTGTAGAAGCTGGACTGGTGGGACTGGGAGGACTGGGTGAGCCTCAGCGGGACTGTGGGAGCAGCCGACTGGTCCATCTGAGGACAGGCTGCTGGTGGACTGGGACCAGTGGACAGCCCGTCATTTGACTGGACAGGAGGCTTCTCACTGCTGAGGACTGTGGACAGAAGACACACGTCTGTGTTTTTATACTGGACCTGTGAGGAGTCTGTGTGTCCCTGAAACTATACCTCAAACCAGCTTCTGACCCTCAAACAGAAACAAATGTCCTCAGTGTCAATGTCCGTCTGTCTTAAACCATTATTAAAGTGATATTTTATTTTCTGTGGTCACTAAAGTAAAGCAGAGTTTCAAACAGCCGGAGGGAGGAGACGTTCACTTCTCTCAGTCATCTTCATTATTGTTGGTTTTTCTTCTAAATTTATCTCATGAGTGAAAATCTCCGGCTGAAGCCTGCAGTCACAACTCAGTTCACACTTTACTCATATGCTCACTGACTGACACATGCAGAGAAACCCTCAACGTATCGGAACGTTCTCCGGAGGAGCTTCACAGAACAGAAACATATTTAACCCTTTCAGCTCCCTCTGGTGAACAGAGACACTGAACCAAATCTGACGGACTACAGAAAGACATTTTAGTCCATTTTAAATAAATAAACACATATATAAAAAATACATAAATACATAATAACTAAATAAATAAATAAATAAGCTTATGAAATAAAAAAATTAAAAGGCTAAAAAATAAATAAAGAAAGAAACATATAAATAAAAAAAAAATAGATAAATAAATAATCTATGAAAAGAATAAATAAATGAATACATTTCACAGCCATTTTATTCATTTATGTATTTATTTAATGTTGACTAAAATGTTTTTCCATAACTGACATCACCATGACAACAACAACAGAGACCAGCTGTTGCTCACAGTTCAGACTTCATCAGTCTGGTCTCACTGAGCTGATCTGGTTCAGTAAAAATAATCTGAATCTCAGATGAAGTTATCTTGAGTAACACTGCGCTCTTATTTTGAAATAACATAGTTGAAACCCTGATCATCATTAACATGATTGGCTGAGAGCTGATCAGGTGACTACAGGTACATGAGACAGGTGTGCTAAGAAATTCCTGTCAGTAGTGTGTTAGAGTGAGAACAGAAGTGTGTGTTTTACTGAAGAGGAGGATGAGGAGGAAGGTAAAATAGGGAAGAGGAGGAAGATGAGGACTGAGTCAGCCAATCAGAGGAGGAGGAGGAGGAGGAGGAGGAGGAGGAGGAGGAGGAGGAGGAGGAGGAGGTGATAAATGAGGACAGAGAGAGTCGATGGTTTGATGAATGAAAAGCAGGAGGAAGAAAAGAGATGAGGAGGAGAAACAGGTTTCTGTACCTTCAGTCTGAAGCTCTGTAGTTCTTCCTCCACCAACCTCCTCACAGCTGCGCCCCTCCTCCTCCTCCTCCTCTTCCTCTTCCTCTTCCTCTTCATCCTTCTCTTCTTCCTGTCTATCCTCAGACTCCTCAGGTTCAGTCCAATGTGAGTCTGGATCCATCGCTGCTCTGCTCAACTCCTCACACTCATCAGTGTGTGTGTTATTTTCACAATAAGAGCCCTCAGTGTGTGCTCCTGATGTATTTTCAAAATAAGAGAGTGTTTGTGGTGTGTTTTCAGAATAAGAGTATTTTAAGTGTTTGTGTTGGCTGTTCATTTCAGAAAAAAACTCCTTACTGTGTGTTTGTGGTGTGTTGGTTTCAAAATAAGAGCCCTCAGAGTGTGTTAGCAATGGGTTTTCAGAATAAGAGTCCCCAGTGTGTGTGAGTTGTGCAATGTTTTCAGAATTAAAGTCCTTGGAGTGTGTATGTTGTGCATCTGTTTCAGAATAAGAGCCCTCAGAATGTTTTTGTGTTTTTTCAGAGTAAAAGTCCTCAGAGTGTATACATTGTACATTGTTTTCAGAGTAAGAGCCCTCAGACTGTTTTTGCAGTGTGTTTTCAGAATAAGAGCCCTCAGAGTGTGTGCTTGTGAATGAGTCAACTTCCTCACCTTGTTCACCTCCTCTCTCTTTCTCACCTTCCTCTCCTCCCCTTCCTCTCTCGTCTTCTGTCATCACTTGCTCCTCCTGCCTTCTTTCTTGATTCTGCTGCACAATTATAACCTGAACCTCCTCTTCTACCTCCACTTCCTCTGCTCCATCCTCCTCTAACTCCTCATCCAACTCTCCCTCTGTCTCTTCACTTTTGTCCTCCTCCTCCTCCTCCTCAGTGTGTGTCTGCAGCAGTAAATCTTCATCCTTTCTACACTCTGTGTCCTCCAGCTGTTCTTCCTTCTCTTCACCTTCATCAACTGACACTAACATCTCATTCTTCTCTTTTTCCCTTGCTTCATCCGTCTCTCCCTCTTTCCCTTGCTCCTCTTCCTCCTCCTCTCTCTGCTCAGTGTTCAGACTCCTACTTGAATGAGTACCTTCTGTTTTCTCCTCTGATGTCAAGCACTCCCTCTGACCGCTGGAGGTTCCCTCAAGTCCAGGAGGAGCAGAGGAGGAGGAGGAGGAGGAGACGGGGGTGAGGATGACGGGTGCACAGGAGTCCTGATTGAGGTTCTCCTCGGTGAGCCTGGAGCAGAACCCGGTGTGAGAACTGACCTCCACACAGGGCCAAATGGAGTGTGTGGTACCAGAGGAGTGTGTGTCAGTGGTGTCAGGAGTGTGTGTTGGAGTGGGTGTGTGTGCAGGTGTTTGTGTGTTGGTGTTAAGGCGTGTGTGTGTGCCAGTGCGGGCTCGGAGCTGCTGACTGATGGACTGAGTTAAGGAGCCTTTCTGAGGGGAGAAGAGAGGCAGCGGGAGCTCCGTCAGCTCCACATATTCTCCCTCTGAGTCCTCGCCCTCGCTGCTCGCTGCTGACTGGTCAGTTTTTGTAGGAGATGGGAGGAGCTTCATATCCTGTCCTGACATCCGTGACTCTCTACAGTGATTGGGCAACGTGTTAATTAATCGATCTTCGTCCTTGTCCTCCTTCAGGGAGGCGCAGGGCCGGCTGATGAATTGTGGGTAGACAAGGTCCTCCCAGGGGACCCTGAAGACATCCCCATGGGCGGAGAGGACGCAGCGCTCCAGCCGGGACGCTCCTCGCTGCTCCCTCTCCCTGTTGATGGAGTCGAGCCAGGCCATGCTGAAGAGGGAGCGCAAGGCTATCTGCGACACCTCCTGCTGCTCCACATGACGGCTGCCGGCGGACACGCTGCACAGGAGCAGGCGGGGGCGGGAGGAGACGCTGCTCCTGCAGGAGGCGTCGTGTGCTCGAGAAGGAGAAGCAGCAGCAGCAGGAGGAGGAGCGACCAGCAGGTAGAAGTCTCCTGGACGGAGGAGGCGCTGGTCCAGAGGACAGAGCTGAACGACTACCTTTTCATGGACGCACAGAGGCCAACCTTCATGACGGAACAAAAGACCACAGTACGGCACCTGAGCAGGAGGAGAGCGGGAGGAGGAAGGAAGGAGGAGGAAGGAAGGAGGAGGAGGTGCACATAAATAGAAGTTGATTATCTAAATAAATGCATGCAATCCTGTCACAATCTAGTCAGTTAAAAAATAAATCCAAACATGTGAAAACAGGTCAGCTAGTGATTAATCTGACAATCAGCACTGACGAGTTCAACAGACACACACGTCTCATCCTGACTGTGTGCTCAACAACATGGCCTCTGTGTGATGTGTGTGTGTGGGCGGGGCCACGCCCTGCAGCAGCAGTCAGGTGAGTAACAATCCTACAGAGTCACCTTAAACAAACACAACACATCAGCCAATCAGAACGTGGCGTTCAACAGGTGAGAACAAACGAGCAGAGAGAGAAAAACAGAGAGTGAAGGTCTGACTCATGTCCACTGATAATCTCCTGAATCACACCACACACACTCACACAGGCATCTTGCTGGAGGTTCGCTAAGAACTGCTTTGCAGGTAACAGGAAGTGGATCAGGTAGCGCAGACCGTCTCCTCTGTAGCAGCTCTCCACCACGTTGAGGACTTGACAGAGGACAGTTGGGGATGTGGCTTGGAAGGGCGGGTAGAGAGCCGACAGAGCAGTCTGGATGCAGCGGTCCAAAGATTCAGAGTCCTGAGAAAAGGACAAAGAAAGACAAAGGTGGAAAACGGTCAGTTTAGTTTGTTTGGCAAATGTTGAAATTTTCTAACTTCCAACAATCAATATCCAAACTAAAACAGGGCTGCCTGAGCTTTTACATCACAGGTGAGGATTCTGGTTTAAACTAAAGCAACAGGATTTATAACCTAAAGATACTTTCTTTCATTCATTCACACAGGAGGGTCATAGGAGATTTTATTTGGGTCGCCACATTAATAAAAGACTACCGAACAAGTTTAGTGGTACTATTATTATTATTATTATTATTATTATTATTATTATTATTATTTAGTTGGCTAAAATGTCTTTCATCATTTTCCTGCTGAGAGGAAATAAAAACTGAGATGTCCTGTTAACTCAGCCTAAATGTATTCATTTCTCATTTTCAAACTGTTTGTATGTTTGCAATAACATGCACCAAGATTAGGGCTGCAAATGACGATTACTTTTATTGCTGATTAAGCTCTCGATTAATCGATTAGTTGTTTGGTCCACAAAACGTCAGGAAATCATGCAAATCAATGACCTGCTCCTGTAACTATCTTGTCAGTTGAAAGCTGTGAGTTTTCTGTAGTTGAGTGTTAATATAGAGTTAAATAAGAAATAATAAACAGTAAACACAAAAACAAAAGTCAACAAGGTTGAACACATGAGAGGACACGTGTGTGTGTGTGTGTGTGTGTGTGTGTGTGTGTGTGTGTGTGTGTGTGTGTGTGTGTGTGTGTGTGTGTGTTTACAGGGCGTCCAGCTGCTGTTTTTTCACAACCACACCTCTGCATCACATTCCAGACACACAGAGAACTGAGAGTCACATGTTTGTTTGGTTTTTGTTGTTTGTTTCTTTGGACGTCATTCGAGACACTGATTTTTTTTACAATTTTCTGACATTTTATAGACAAAACAATTCTTGGATCAATGAATTTAGAAAATAACTGATTATGAAAATAATGGTCAGTTGGACGGTGACATGTTTCTGTTCTGCACACTCTGGATGTCAGTCAGCTGTTCTCTTTCCTCCTATCAGCAGCTGTTCTTTGAATCAAACACATTTCAGCCTAACCGTGCCGAGGGCGCGCCCGGCCATCCAGCCCTGGAGGAGCGGCTGGGAGGCCCCGTCTGCCGCCATGACGACAGGAACCGGGCTGTAACTGGATCCACTGGTGTGACGACTGGTCAGGTAAAAATATCAGCCGGCACACGTCGTCTGGCTCCACTGACAGCGTGTGTGTGTGTGTGTGTGTGTGTGTGTGTGTGTGTGTGTGTGTGTGTGTGTGTGTGTGTGTGTGTGATGACACACATTTAAATGCTAAGTTCAGTGGTTCTCTTTGTGTGTTCCTGTTTTATCTTCCCTCTGTGTTTCTGTTGGCACGACAACACGTCCAGCTTCACTCCTCCTCTTTAATTAACATGATTAAAGCACACGGACTGACAGCAGCTCACAGACGGCTTCGTACTCACAGTCGGTGTCCTGGTTTGTGTAAACTGTAACTGTAATAAACACCGTGACAGACTGACGCTGGAGTCTGTCACCACAGACCTGAAGCTTCATACAGCTGTTATAAACATATGTTTATCATAAAAGCTGTTTGTCAGATTCATCTTCATGTTTGAGTCGATGTGTGATCACTTTATAAAACTTTAATGCTACAACTCCTTCTTCTGCAATATGTGATGTGATTAGTGGGAACGATCGTTGTTGAACCACAAGTTAACTGACTCTAACTATTTTTCATGCTACTTGCTCCAATTAACTAATTTCAACTGTTGAATGAGGCTGACGTCTGTTGGTCTGAACACACACAGACAGGAAAAAGACGAGTTTAATTTGGCCTTTGGGTAACTTCTAACATTAATAAGCTGCAGCTGCTGATGTTGTGTTTGTGATGTCAGGCAGTGAAGGTGACAGTCAGTGTGAGCAGCCTGCTGACTGAGGAAACTGCAGGCTGGTTGAGAGTTTAACACTTTAGCAGACGTGAATATTTGATCAACCAGGAACCAGATGAGCTCAGCTCTGTCCATCTGAAAATATCAGAGTATAGTTCATTCAGAAAGTCTGGTTCTGGTTCTGTATGCTGATCAGGTGCAGAAACAGAAAAGTTATAAGGATACTTTGTGGTTTTAGCAGCAGTCAAACGTTGCAGGGATCAGAGACCGAACACAAAGTCCTGAACCCGCAGTAAACCAGCCGGAGCTGCAAATAATTATTTTCATAGTTGATCAATCAGTTGGTTATTTTCTCAATTAATCAATTTGTTGTTTGGTCCACATAATGTAAAAATAGTAAAGAATTAATCCTGTCATAGTCTGGTCAGTTGAAAAATAGGAGCACAGACTTTTATATCCCTTTTATATTTTAAGGGTTTTATCTAGAACACACATACAGGGTTCTACCGAGAACCTTTTTATATTTCAACTGTTCTATCTACATAAAAGTCAAAAACCTTTTTATATTCCAAGAGTTTTATGAACTCACATCAGCACAGGGGGGAGGACATACTGACTGAAATTTCATTTTTGGGTGAACTATCACTTTAATGCAGACCAGAGTCTTACAAATAACCCTCAACAAACCCCTCTTCAAAAAAGGGTTCTTCAGAGGCAAATGGTTCTGGGTAGAACCTCATCCCTTCAGGAAGAACCCACCCGGAACCCTTAGTTCTCAGAATGTAGGACATTTTAGTCAGCTTCATAAAGGCAGAACTGACAGGCTTTACTCTGATCAGTAAAACAATCTATAAATTTTAAATGATTTAACGCAGATAGAAATCTTACATTGACAGAATTTCTTGTCTTTCAGAATAAGGGGTCAAAAAAACAAAGATATTCAGATTTATATGACAAGTGGGGATATCGCTGCCATTTTGCATTAAAATGATTTAAATCATTTAAGTAATTTTCTAAAAAAAAAAAAAAACTTCTAAAGTTAAAAATTTGATTACTGATCGATTATTGAAATAGTTTAATCGTTTTTCTACTTGCCCAGTCGAGCCAGTGAGTTGCCAGATTCACTCCCCTGATGTGATATTCTACTCTCCCTGAGCAGGACGGTTCATCCTTATTGTTCAGCTCTCAGGTTGGCTGAAAACAGACGACCAGCGAGACCAAAGAGCTCGTCTCTGCCTGCAAGGAAGACGGTGTGGGACAGACTCCAGCCTTCATCAACAGAGACAGAGTACGAGGCCTTATATCCACGTGTCAGAGGACGTTTCATGGACCGTCCACACCACAGCTTTACTGTCTGACATCGATAAAGAAAGTCAACTGCAGCCCTGACAGCATCCTCTCATACTACAGCTGTCCTGCTGCAGAGAGACAAGCTCTGCACTTCCTGTTTATATTTTACATTTAACTTCACTTCCTTCTTTGCAGCTTTGGTCCGACACACTGAATCTGTTTGTACACGCACAGTGAAAGTATTTGTATGTAAATGATGCAGACGTGTTGAATTTGTTCTGTTTTGATGGAGATCAGCCGGCAGCAGTTTCCTTTCATGTCACCGTGTTGGGTCGGCGTTGGCTCTCCTTCAGTGTCCGAGTGGAGCTGAATATTCTGGATATGACTCAGCTGAGCAGGATTCACTCACAACAACTGGCAGCCAAATGTAGAGCTGCAGCCAATATTAGCAGCAGGATATCAGATGACACCGGGGGGGGGTCTGTACCACCGAGAGGCTCGATGGACGACACACAACACAGATCATGAGTTCAAACTGCACACACACAACTTCATCCTCACACAACAAGAAGACACAGTGTGCAGCAGATAAACCAGCAGCTTCTGTTTGGGCCTCAGACGTTCTGTGTTCTCTGTGTTTGATTGTACCACCTGTTTTAAATTAATCTGAACACTTACTGACTCCAGATCTGTTGGTTTAATCCAAACCACTGAGTCCTGCTGGCTGAGACGGGACTGAACACAAACAAGCCAAACACGGTGTAAAATGAATCACATGACGGTGTTGAACAGGTGAACACGGCTGTGTGGAGAACCGGCTGATAAACAAGAACTGATTGAAGATTTTAACGAGTTCTGCTCACCAACTGTAAAAAGTTAAGTGATTCTTTAACCAATATTAAAATATAAAAGTGAATGCTTGAAATTACAATAAAAAGTTCACATGGCCTCCATCTCCTGAAGAGGCAAACTGTCCAAACAGATGATGGAAAGTGACCACAAAGACGTCAAACATGACAAGATCCTACAAGAACTCTAAGAAGAACCAAGGGAGAACTGACGTGAGCAAGATGGAACTTGAGGCCTGACGAAGGTTTTGATACGTTAACGCAAAGAGAATTAAATAAGAAATGTGAAGATCTGGAAGCCCCAGAGAGAAAATATAAGAATCAATGGAATAAAAGAAGGTTCTGAAGGTGAGATAAATTATGAATCTAACAAAAGAGAAGTTGAGCATCACAGAACATCTGTAAACTGTCTGAGCACAGCGCTCAACAACAGTCAGAGCTGAACGCAGCCCTGAATCACTGACAACATGTGGAGGTCAGAGCAGCAGCTGTGTTCATGTGTCCGTGTGGATATTTATATCATTCATTTTCCCACAACACACATACAAAGAAATGTCTTTAACTATTTATGATACACAAGCTTCAGAAAAGAAAAAAAGACACAAATGTTTTGTGAAAGATTTTTTTTTTCAATCTGTAGAATTTGATGTGCAGCACAAGACGTCTCCTTTAACAAATATTGAACCTCCTGCCTGACATTTCAAAATTACAGAGAACCATATTGTGATTTAAATAAAAAATTGATTCATTGTGCCACTCAGACTAACAGAATCAGAATATAAAATACTAATATTTTATATATTTATTAGTTCTGCATTCTGCATGAGCTGGACATAAACACTGAAAAAAATGCTGAACTACAGCTGAACCACCGCTGAACCACAGCTGAACTACAGCTGAACCACAGCTGAACTACAGCTGAACCACAGCTGAACTACAGCTGAACCACAACTGAACTACCGCTGAACCACAGCTGAACTACCGCTGAACCACAGCTGAACTACAGCTGAACCACCGCTGAACTACAGCTGAACTACCGCTGAACTACAGCTGAACCACAACTGAACTACCGCTGAACCACAGCTGAACTACAGCTGAACCACCGCTGAACTACAGCTGAACTACAGCTGAACTACAGCTGAACCACCGCTGAACTACAGCTGAACTACAGCTGAACTACAGCTGAACCACCGCTGAACTACAGCTGAACTACAGCTGAACTACAGCTGAACCACCGCTGAACTACAGCTGAACTACCGCTGAACTACAGCTGAACCACAGCTGAACCACAGCTGAACTACAGCTGAACCACAGCTGAACTACAGCTGAACCACAGCTGAACTACAGCTGAACTACAGCTGAACCACCGCTGAACTACAGCTGAACCACCGCTGAACTACAGCTGAACCACCGCTGAACTACAGCTGAACTACAGCTGAACTACAGCTGAACCACCGCTGAACTACAGCTGAACTACAGCTGAACCACCGCTGAACTACAGCTGAACCACCGCTGAACTACAGCTGAACCACCGCTGAACTACAGCTGAACTACAGCTGAACCACAGCTGAACCACAGCTGAACTACAGCTGAACTACAGCTGAACTACAGCTGAACCACAGCTGAACTACAGCTGAACTACAGCTGAACTACAGCTGAACCACAGCTGAACCACAGCTGAACTACAGCTGAACTACAACTGAACTGGCTGAACCCTGAAGGTCATGACAGGAACAGTGAAACCATCTTCTCACCAAAATCAACCTGAAAACTAATTACATGTTATAATTTAATGATGCTTTATCATCTTGTCTCTGTAAACAGGGCGGTGTGTGTGTGCATGTGTGTGCATGTGTGTGTGTGTGTGTGTGTGTGTGTGTGTGTGTGTGTGTGTGTGTGTGCGTGTGTGTGTGTGAAAAGCAGCTCTATGATGAAAAACATAAATAATGGAAATAAGGATCAACTACACACAACATATTAATCGAACTGTAGGAACCACAGAGTATAGAACTGTGAGGATTAGAGAGTTAAGACTGCAGCTTTGCCTCGGTTCTGAGGGGGTGAGGAGGGGTGAGGAGGGGTGAGGAGGAGAAACATCAAAGCAGGTTGAGTGAGGTTCCCATGAGAGAGTGAAAGAGGCCACCCAGCCACTCTGAGGCCCTGCTGAATAATAACTTCATTATCCTCCAGTCAGAAAACACACCATTTTATTTCACTGTGATTAAACTGCACAGTTTCATTTAGATCCAGCTCTTACTGAACAGACGCAACAGACATAGAGGAGGATCACTGACAATACAAACAGCCAATTACACAGAGATCAAAGGTCAGAGGTCAAACAGTGGATTTAGAGTTCTGCTTCTGTGGTGCCTTCAGACAGAGCAGAGGTTTAGGTGTTATTAACATTATATAACTAATATAATGTGAGTGATGTAAAGCTGCACGAGCAGGTAAGTAAATACATCACTGCTGTATTAATGAGCATATTGTTATTGATCGCTGGAGGACAGGAGAGACCAGACAAACCTGATCAACATGTCTCCAAACAGAGGATGAAAACAGAGTCCAACCACACAGAGACAACTACCAAGCGCTGTGGTGAAACGTCTTTAAACCAATCAACCTAACCAGTGGGCGGGGCTACACCCAGGACACAGTCATGGTGCCTCTGCAGAATAATGTCAGGAGAGGACTTGTTCTGGTTTTGCAGGACGGGAGGAGAGCCTTCGGGTTAAAAAGTTTCAGGTTGGGCAATATCTCTACAGATATTTTCATCCAACTGCCCAAATCTAATTACCTGCAAGAGAAAAGGTAACTGTTGCCAGCTGACAGGCCCTGACCGGTGATCGACCGCTCAGCGTCACATATTCGATTCTGTGCCCGTCATTGTCACACGCGTGTTCTGCACGATGGTCACGTCATGCACGTAGACATGCGTGTCAGACCCTTCAAAAAATCAGAAATCAGTATCGGCCAAGAAAATTAAAATCGGTGCATCTCTACTGCCAGCTTGTTGTTACCGAGCAGAACAGGTTCGTTTAGTCTTTTCAGCGCGTGGTGAGCAGAACGCTGCCTGATATCAACAGAGACTCACACCTGTCTGGAGGTGATGCTGATGTGATTCCACGAGAAAACATGAAGACAAAAGGTGGCACAGTATCTGCTGAGGGAATCTGAAGCTTCAGTGTTGTTGCCATGGTTACCCACAGTATTTACAGTTATGAAATGGGAGGAGCTCTTCAGTTTTATAAACGCCTGTGGACATAAAAACTGAAAAAGAGAAGTCAACTACAACTCCCAGGGTGCATTTCACTGACAGCCAATGCAAAGCTTCAAATCCTGTGGTTAAAACTAAAGATTAAACTTATGCTGTGTTTAATGTGTGATATATTCAACATACTTGTATATAAATAAAGAGTGGTATGAATATTTTTTTGTTATGATGAGATGGAGTGTTGCAGATGAACTAATCCTCTCTCAGGTTCTGCTGGTTCTCATGAATACCCAGCAGCCTCTCTGTCTGTCTCCCTGGAGGTTCATGATTCATCCACGGACTGATGGAAAAACCAGTTCCTGCAGGGTGTGGAGCATCAGGGTGCAGCAATAACAGGGTCACTGTGAGAGACTGCACTCAGACAGGAACCTGCAGGATCCTGGTTCTGACAGAACACACAGGTAAACATCACACGCAGCATCTGTGTCTCTGATTAAATCTGTTTGAATTTAATTTAAAACCCCTTCATGTGATTAACCAGCCAGACCATCAGAGGGGTCACAGGTTTCAAAAAGCTGAGGTCGTGACCTTTTTAGTAACCAATCATGGTGACACGGCGCAGGGAGGGAGGAGCTCTAAAAGGCGAGGGACCCACAGGAGACGTGACCTCTGACCCCACCCACAGTGAACACAGTGATAGAAGAGAGCAGCTGTCCTCCACGGGGGTAAAGAGGAGCTGAGGAGGAGGCTGCTGGGTAACTGAGGGTTTACAACATTACAGCTGAGAGATCTGCTCACAAGTTTCAGTTGAATTAATTATCATTAATTCGTCCTGTCACAATCTTGAAAAACAGGTGGAGCACATGGACGTACATGTGCTCCACCTGTTTTCACATGTTTGGACCTATTTTTCAACTAGCGATCAATCTGGCAATAATTTTTCCGCTAATCGATCAGCAGGTTGGTCCATAAAAAGTCAGAAAATGTTGAAAAATGTTGATGGTAGCTGGCTCCTTATCATCATGGACTTTCAGGGTGTTATGTCACTATTTTTCTTGGCATCTACTGTTTACTGCTTAAAAAACAGATGATGAAATGGATGTAGTCTCTAAATGAAGACAAAGCTCATCTGACGTCACTACAACCTGTTTGGAGACAGTAGAGACACACAACTCCAAATCATCACTGCATGATTGGACTCAGTGTGGCTGAAAGAGCCAATCAAACACTCTGTTAGAGCTGCAGTGGGACGGGTGGCGATGGTGCGTTTTAACAGGATCAATAACTTCATGTCCGAGTTCATTTCCAGATGTTGATATGAGCAGATGTTTTCAGTTGAAACACTCACAGCTGACAGCTCTGCCTGGAGAACCTCATCTGTCTGTTTCGTTCCTCAGTGTCGATCTGAACTTCTGTGGTCGACCAATGACGGTCCAGCCTGAACAAAACCCACTCATGTTCCACACACGTCACATCAGACAAACCTGGTTCCTACAGTGGGATCTCTCTGGAGAACTCAGAGAGTTCAGAGAGAATCACAATCCACTGATCCACTTCAGAACACCCTGACAGAACACACTGTAGAACACACTGACAGAACACACTGTAGAACACACTGACAGAACACACTGTAGAACACACTGACAGAACACACTGTAGAACACACTGTAGAACACACTGTAGAACACACTGACAGAACACACTGTAGAACACACTGACAGAACACACTGTAGAACACACTGTAGAACAGACTGTAGAACACACTGCAGAACAGACTGACAGAACACACTGCAGAACAGACTGAGAGACAGACTGTAGAACAGACTAACAGAACACACTGACAGAACAGACTGTAGAACAGACTAACAGAACACACTAACTAACAGAACACACTGACAGAACACACTGACAGAACAGACTGTAGAACACACTGACAGAACAGACTGTAGAACAGACTAACAGAACACACTGACAGAACACACTGACAGAACACACTGTAGAACACAATAAAAATGAGGGTTTACATTACTACAAGCATTTACTTGTATTTTACTGTATTGTTCTATTGTTTTTATTTCATAGTTTACATTCCTTATTTTTTAATTTTTATATCACTAAGATCTTTCATTTCTGTGTGTTGGTTCTGCGCTGGACTGCAGCAGATCACAAAAAACAAAGTTTGGATCAAATCACAGTTTTGAGTCACAAATCAGGTTATTTTTTGGATCAGCAGAAACAATATAAGAGGTGAGATTAGAATTAAATTATTTTAAAATGCACTTGGCTTTGATCTCTCTTTCTGAAATTATCACCATAGTAACACAGTGATGATGATAACATGGATACTAATAAGTACAGTATACAGTATTTGAACTATACTGTATACACTGTGTGTGTGTGTGTGTGTGTGTGTGTGTGTGTGTGTGTGTGTGTGTGTGTGTTCAGACAGCAGATATCACCAAAGCTTCAATAAACATCACAATCTTATGATGTGTTTCTATGACGACAGCATAGTTACACCAGTGAAAGTGTCTGATGTCACCCGAGGCGATGTGACGTCTTTTAAATCAGTGGCGGCATCATCTGTCCTGTCTGTACGGGACACGGGACAACTGTCATCTGTCACAGCCCTCATTCTTTGTAAATATTTGTGAATACAGGAACCATTAGAGGATGATAAAACTGCAATGTTGCTGTGTGCGCACAATGACAATAAAGTTCTTGAATCTTGAATAACACAAACAGAAAGAAAATATCTGTCTGTGAGTGAATCCATCATTTTTGGAGCACAGCCTGCTCTGATTGGTGGATGTGTTTGGGGAGTTTCTCTGAAACAAACAGCCTGAATATGATCAGATGATCTCAGTCAGATGAAATCCTGCAGGAGGAATTCTGCCTCCACAGATTAAACGGCAGATTAAGAACAGAGTCGAGCTCTGTTTTCTTAATGATCGGGAATTTAACGAGCTACTCAGGTAATCTGAGTCCCGTGTGAACAGGATGTCAGTCTCAGAAGTTGACTGGTGTAGTTTTACATCTTATTCCTACATTTCCTGTGATAATGACTGAGCTTTGTTCTCTGATTTCTATTAGCTGTAACGTGCTGCAGCTTGTTCTTCTGCCCACAGGGATCACAGTTTCATCTGTCTCGCTCTGATCTTATCTCGCTCGATGAGTGACGAGCAGGAATGAAGCTGAGTAGCTACAGGATGAGTGCGCCTTTACTCTGAAAGTCCCAGCAGTGAACCAATCAGAGTGTGGAGGGAGTGTTGGGGACTGCAGGGAGAAACAGGAGTGAGACGGCGTACCAGGCTGACACGATGTTTCCACTGGTAACACTTCAAGGAATGTTACACAGAGAAACGCTGCAAGTCAGCATTTAATTCAACTCTGAGTGCAGAAAACATTAATATAAGAAAACAGAAAATAATCACAGGTAAAAGAGGGCTGCACAATTTGATTAATAAATAAATAAATAAGAGATGCACAGATTTCAATACTCTTGGCAGAGTCCGATTTTAGTTTAAGAACTGTAATTGACACCATTCACAAACTTTACTGTAAAAAATTAAACTGGATGTTCATAATAAAACACTGACTATTAAGTATTTATTAAATACTATTTACATTTTCTCTAAAGTCCTCCAGGTTACAGCCAGGCCTTACTTTTTTTATATTAAAATTACGAATAGGGGGAATGTGATCTCGTGATGGAATCTTGTGAGATTTTGCAGGACGTGATTTTACGTGAATTCATGTGGAAGCAGATGTAAACAAACCAGAGACAGACGTGATGCAACTGTTTACTGCAATAAAGAAAACTGTGATGCAAAATTGATCTTATCTCTATCATATCTTGACTGATCATTTCCACTAATCATATCATGTACTGTATCGCAATTTCAGTCAAAATAATCACAATATGACTTTTTTGTACCAAACTGCAATTCTAATCACAATATCTGCCCAGCCCTAACACAAACAAACAAACAAACAAACAAACAAACAAACACACACTGAGAGGTCATTCTAATTTTTAAAACACAGCTTTAACAAAGGTGTTTCAGTAGAGACGTCTGTCCATGAACAAAAAAAACAAAACTGGATCAGAGCTGACATCTGTGTGAGGAGTCAGACACACAGACAGACAGACAGGCAGACAGACAGACAGACAGACAGACACACAGTCAGACAGGCAGACAGGCAGACAGGCAGACAGGCAGACAGGCAGACAGACACACAGTCAGACAGTCAGACAGGCAGGCAGGCAGACAGACAGACAGACAGACAGACAGACAGACAGACAGACAGGCAGACAGACAGACAGCAGCTCTGCTGTGTGATCAGATTAATGATCACAGACAAACTGTGAGAAGACAAACTCCTTCTGAACTTTACAGAAATGTTTGGACCCTCACTGAACAGCTGACTTCATCTTTTTCTACAGCGTCTGCAGGCTGAGCAGAGAGTCTGAAACACAGAGATAAAGATGTGTTCACTGACTGCAGCCTCTCAGTGTCAATGTGACAGTTTAAGCATTGAGTTTGACTGCAGCTCAGCATGCTGCTCTTTGATTCTGTTTTCACAGGAGTTCACACCTTCATGAGAGCTGCCAGCAGCTGAGGCTCATGGGAGGAGGAGGAGGAGGAGGACGGAGGGAGTTGACCATGAGGGAACACAAAGACGTTGGTGCCACAGAGCGACAGAGCTGAGGCTGATAGCAGAGAGATGACCTTGACTCTCACACAGAGAGACTTTCTAAACACAAGATTAGATTTGAGTCTGAACTCACACTGAGACTCAGAAAGAGTCTGAAGCTGCTCAATAAACTGAGACCAGCTGTGCACAGGACACACACACACACACACACACACACACACACACACACACACACATTGTTTACTTTCTTACAGTTAGAGAGGTAAGTTTTAGGTAAGTTTTACCTCTTTATGGGTCAAAAAATCTGGTCAACACGTCTCACTAGTTTCCACTCATTTTTGTCGTCTGTTCTCATGTTGCTCAGTGTTGTCATGTTGTCCAATCTGGACATTTAAAAGTTTTGTCGCCATCGCTCCCATCAGGTACTGGTTCTTCCCTCAGCCTCACTAAAACCAGCTCTCCATGTGCTCCACAGAGGTCACGAGCTGTAACAAACCTCTGGAAAAACAGTTTGCCTCTTGGGCATGTGGGCATCAGCAGCAACTGACAAGGTCCACCTGTTATTCATCATCATGGTTGAATTAACTGCTAGTATTTACGGCTCACAGGCTGATGTTGTTCGTTTCCTTCCAGAAAAGAGTCATGTGAACGTGTGTGACGAATCGGACTCAACCAGGAAGAGAACATGGTTGTTTGTCTCATGGTTTCCAAAAGTCTCAGTCAGAGTTTTTCCAAAAGTCTGGACACCACCTCAGCTCAGTGTGAACACCGAGTGTAAACTCAGCAAAAGTTAGCAGTTTTAAAATGGAAATGTATCATGTAACATGTAAAACCTGTTTTTGTTTGTGAGAAGGGCTACATTCAGACACAAATGTCTCTTTTCATGTGTCTAATTATACTTTTAAAGTTAAGTCACAATGAGAGAACATGTCTGAGGTGTTTCAGGACGTTTGACACTGCAGCAGATGTCAATGAGCCAAATCAATACAATCCTGTGATGTGTTTAAGGACCAGTTAGAGACCAGTCCTTCCTTCCTGTCCACAGCGTGTCGGTCTGATGGAAACACTACAGACAGATGTGTGCAGGCTGACATATTTAACATCTGCAAACTGATCCAGTCAGTGACTGTTAGAGACAGAATTATGACAGAGCTGATTCTGGACACGTTTATATTTCTGTTCATCTTCAACATTTCTGGGCGTTTTAAATGATCTGTTTCACTGTTGTTACACTCCATTATACAGTTTTCAGTTGTGTATTGGGAAATGAATAAATGGTGATAAATGTACATAAAGAATAATCAATAATGTTATCTGTTTACGTCTGTCGATCATTAAAGTGCAGCTGCATGTGAGGCAGGTTTCACCTCACTCTAAAGTAGGTCAGAGAATTTAATGTTCCCGAGGGAATGTTCCTTTAACGGGTGTTAGATTCAGGTGGCGGCGGTGTGTGTGTGTGTGTGTGTGTGTGTGTGTGTGTGTGTGTGTGTGTTGGGGGGGGGTTCCCAGACGATGTCGCAGCGGCGAGGCTTCAGGCTTCAGGTTTCAGGTTTCAGGCAGGCTGGAGCAGGAAGACAACAGACTGTTTAAGACGAATCTTCAGAATCTGCAGGAACACTGTCTCATTGTACTGTCTGAGACCAGGACGTTATCGTCCACCGCCCCAGGGACTGTCCTGTCCCAACGACACAGTGGACAAAGAACACTTCCTGTCACTGACGAGTCCTGGGATACGTCTTCTTTCAGAGGAATAAAAGCCTTTCCGGGTGAACTGTAGCCTGCAGGAGGAGCTTCTCCTGCTGACATCTGACCCACGAGGAGGCGTGAGACAGCTTCCATCAGGACGTCAGGACGAGAGACGCCCAGTGGGTCAGTGTGTTAAACACATCAGCAGCTGCTGCTGCTGCACTGGAAGACCTCAGATCAGTCAACAGACTGAACCTCTAACTTCTACAGTAAACTGAATATCTTTGAGTTGTGGACAAAACAAGACATTTGAGGACGTCGTCTTGGATCTGATCAACATTTTCTGACATTTAATGAACCAAAAAACTAATCAATTAGTGGAAAAGTATTGCCAGATTGATCACTAATTGAAAAATAGGTCCAAACATATAAAAACAGGTGGAGTGTGTGTCCATGCACTCCACCTGTTTTCACACATTTGGACCTATTTTTCAACTGACAAGATTGTGAATGGATGAATTAATAAATGAATTGTTTTGTCTTTTCAGTAAACTGAAAGTCATTTCTGGAAGAATGAAGTAAAGAATCAAAAACTACAAAATCATCACTTTGTTGTTTGGAAGTAGATAAGAAGGGCAGTGTATAACTCTGCCAAGGCTGACTGACTCATCTCACAATCAAAGTGAAAATGTTTCATGAAAACAGGACCGCTAGTTTTTCCCATTACAGATTACAGATTTGTCTTTCCAGTTCTGTAGCTGTAAGGGTCTTAAAGTATGGAGTAATTTTACATCAATCAGTCTAAATATCCCTGCTAACAGGAGCAGAAACATCTAGTTATGATCAGGGTGGAATAATTTGAAATCTGCTCTGACAGATGGATCTGTCTGAAGAGAAGTGGGACGAAGCTACAGAGAAAGTAAAAAACATGACCTGATGCAGTTCAGAGAAGTCACATGATGTTCATGTTTCAGTGGCTCCTCTCCTGATTGGCTCACGTCCTACATGATCTGATATTTGGAGCTCTATAAACACCGTCAGATATTTTTGGACAGACGATACAAACACATCCTCTGATTGCAATACTTGGGATGTCAGGCGAGAATAGACGCAGAACTGGAGCAAAATATATGATTACAACCTGTGTGACACTACCAGCATGAAGCTGAACTTTATTTAAAGGCCCAGAGAACTTATCTACTAGAGCTGCACCCGACTCAGAATTTGTCTGTCAAAGATTCGACTTATTTTCTCTTCTTTTATTCCTCTCTAACGGAAAATATTTTTGAGTTGTGGACAAAATGAGACATTTGGGGACTTGGACTCTGGTCCAACATTTTTCAAGATTTTGGACATTTTATGAACCAAACAACTAATTGTTTAATGGAAAAATTATTGCTAGATTGATCACTAATTGGAAAATAGGTCCAAACATGTGAAAACTGTTTTCACATGTATTTTCCAATTGACAAGATGGTGACAGGATCAATTTTTGACCAATTTCTGATATTCTGTGGACCAAACAACTAATCAATTAGTGGAAAAGATGATCAGCAGATTCATTGACAATGAAAATAATGATTAGTTGCAGCCCGAGTGTTGACATAGATTCAGATGACGGTTTGTTTGGTCTGGTTTTGTGTGTACTTGTGTTCAGAGTGTAACCTCAGCAGAGCCTCCATTATCTGAGTGATCTGAACATTCCTGCACCACCACCACCACCCTGTCCTGTGTTTTTACCCAGCAGCCCCTCAACAAGTCCAAACATCACTGATGTACAGAGTGAGGAAGAGCCTGAACACATCTCCTCTTATCTGTAAAACTCTGCTGAGAGCTGAGCTGCCAGGCATCACATTATACACAGAGAGGTTTTGTTCACACTGATAAAAGTATTTTTATTCAAACGGTCCTTCTGGCTCTTCACCACACAGAGCTGCACTTTCTCCTCCATCAGCTGCTGCAGCACTTGGGTAAAAATATTTCCTCTTCATCCTGAGGGTACATTGAACCGATGGGAAGTTTTTATAGGCTGCAGTTTGTTTTTGGCATCACTGGAACACTTATAGTCAGCGATTCTACCTCTGACTGGAAAATGCACTGTGTTGAGACAAACTGAGGGTCTGTGCTGGAGTGGACGTGCTGCTACAGGTACAGGTGAGGTGCAGGAAGTCACGTCTGAGCAGCAGATCTGGACCAATCAGACACAACTTTAAAATAGTTTCATCCTCTATCATCAGTAAGTTAACATTACAAATTCATCTACCACCTGTTTGCACGTGATTGGCCAACACGTCACAGCGCACTGCCAGGTTTAACTTCTCTGCAGATGATGCAGAGGTGTAGTTCAGTGTTGACAGGGGCTGAAACAAATTACTATTTTCATAATCAATTGATTATTTTCTCAATAAAATCTGGTGAAATGGTGCAAACTCAATCCTGTTCAGCTGGAGTTGATGTTAGCTGCAGCCTGACACACAGTGTGGCTAATGTTAGCAGTGCTAGCAGCAGCAGCTGCTCTGCTTACAGGTTAATGATCATATCTGTGCTGAATGTGGTCACATGTTAGTCAAACTAGTTTATTCTGACACAACATACATTCAACCTTATTTCCATTGTCTATATCTAAACACTGACAAACAGCGCTGTCACGTTATGAGCTGTCATCTGTTGATAAAAAAGATCCAGGGTTGGTTGGACCATCGGGGAACACGTGCTGGGGGAGAGGGGCTGCTGTCTGATGGGGCTGCAGCTCTGACTAGTGGTGGGCGCTGCCTCTAACAAAACACAGCATGTTGCTGGATAATGTCAGATGTTGTGGCAAAAGTTAAGCAAAAGTTTTTTGCAAAACATTTTTGCAGATGATGCTGTTTCTCTTGCAGGCTGGTGTCAGTCTGATGTTACTTTGATTTTAATAAAATCAGTAAAAGTTGAAACATGATGAGACTAATGTCGTAAACTTGAAGAGAGAAACATCCCACAATGTAAAGTCTGTTGTTTTTTAAAAAGCTGACTCTATCTTTGTTTTTTTCAGACAGAAACTCAAAAAGAGTTGGCGTAGGTTATAGTGCTGACGTCCTCCCCTCCCTCAGCGGGGGAGGGGCTCTATATAGAGTTATGTCATCCTGCAGAAACCTACGTCAGGTCATTAGAGAAAATGTTTTCTGAAGGGATCTGGAAAACTGCATTTTGACACTAACACATAGATACTTCAACCAAAATTTGAATAGACAAGGAAACCAAAAAAATATAATAATAACAATGCCGTGCACTTTAACTATAAATTAGTAATATTAGAAAGTGCTTAAAGAGAAACATCTCTTCAGAGTCTCTTTTCAGCTCTGCACGATCAATCATCCAATCAGAGAGAGAGTGTTGAAGGTCAGAGAAGAGGTCAACTACAATAATGCTGGTCAATAACAGCGATCATCAAGGTCCAACATCATTAACATGATGACATAACATCACACAGGCCGAGTCACAGATCACCTGTGATCAATACCAGCTCAGAGAGAGAGAGACAGACACAGAGAGAGAGAGAGAGAGAGAGAGAGAGAGAGAGAGACAGAGAGACAGAGAGAGAGACACACAGAGAGAGAGAGAGAGAGAGAGAGAGAGAGAGAGAGAGAGAGAGAGAGACAGAGAGAGAGAGAGAGAGAGAGACACACAGAGAGAGAGAGAGAGAGAGAGAGAGAGAGAGAGAGACAGAGAGAAACAGAGAGACACAGAGACACACAGAGAGAGAGAGAGAGAGAGAGAGAGAGAGAGAGAGGGACACACACACAGAGACACAGAGAGACAGAGACACAGAGAGACAGAGAGAGACAGAGACACAGAGAGACAGAGAGAGACAGAGAGACAAACGAGGACTCACTGATGGGTCCAACTACACACAGGACTCTAAAGTAATCGGGACATGTGGGATGATTCAGGGTTTGTACTCAGTGAAACTTTCACTCTGCCAGGATCAGAGTACAATAACACTGATGACGTGGACGTTAATTTGTCATCCAACCAACAAAAGTAAACACTAAAAACAAAGACAGGTGAGGGTCAACCAGGTTCTTTACCTGCCAACTGACTCTGGAACTGTGAAGTCAATAAACAGACATCCAGTCTGACATTTGCCTGTTACTTATAACTCTTTAAAGTATTGATTGTTTTGTCCATAAAATCTACAAAAATAGAGAAAAGTGTCTGTTATTCCACCTCACAGCCTCAGCTGATCTATTATCTATAAAACTGTTGTTTTATTTGACCAAAAGTCCAAAACCAAAAAATATTTAATTCACACACGAGGACCTGGAATCAGCAAATATTTAATGATAAAATGATAAAACTGGTTCATCGACTATTGTAACTGACCAATAATGAATCAACTAATCATTACAGCTCAGAATAATGAACGGCATCACATCAGCTTACAGAGAGAAAACAAAGTGTGTCTACAGTTTGATTTGGAGCAGTGTAGGCTGGTTCCTGTTCCTGTCCTGGTTCTCCAACATGTTCTCCAACATGTCTGAGCTCATGTTCTTCAGTCATATATCACCTTCATATCACAGAACACACCCAGTACCTGTGTACAATCACACACTGTCTCCATGACAACAACACCACCTCATCAGGTGTGTGAATCAGTGACAGAAACAACAGCCTGAGGTGTCCTTCAGTTACAACACCCAGCTGATGCACCATCATCATCATCATCATCATCATCATCATCATCACCAGAGATTTCACAAACTGCTCCACAGACAGAACCAGGAGAAGAATCAGGTCCAGAGACCAGACAGTTCAGGTCTCATTAAATCCTGTTAGTCAGGATCACATCACTTTACATAATCTATAGTCATCAATAAGAGTGGAAGATGTATCAGTAAAATCGATTAAAACAAAGCCTTAAATCACTAAAAAAAAAAAAAAAAGATTATTTTAACGGCTCAGTTTTGGTTCAGTCATGAATCATTTTCTAACACCTGTGTTGATGTAAACCACAGAATGGCAGCAGGTGGATTTTAACTGAAGCTTTAATGTTTTCCACTGAAACAGTAAACATATTGACAGATTAATCATTTTCTATTGGTTCACTGTCATCTAGATTAATTAACAATATAAATTTCTTCAAATCTCAATAATTTAATGTACTACAGTGTTTACATTTAATGTTTCAGAGTTTAAATCATCTGATTTACTATCCAGGAACCACAAGTCAATTCAAATCTGATTTGGACGTAAACATGTTCATGTACGAATACAGTAAATAAAAGAGCTGAAGCAGGGCCCAGTTCTGCAGGACGAGCTCAATATTTACAGTTTGGTGATTAACTATGAATATTAACATTTATATTGATGAAATGACTCAGTTCAGATGAGTTTGATTAACTTTGACAGACGTGACCATTGTTCATCTCTGCTAAACTTCACGACCGTTGTCTTCATTTACACATCAACACTTTTCATTCTTCTGTCCTCACATGAGAAAAATGAAGGAACAACATGGAGTTTATATGTCAGGAATCATCTGAAGAGATCTGAACCAAAACCACACGGCTCAGTGAACTGTGCTCACAACCAGGAGGAACTAAAGACACAACTACTGAACCACTGAAGAACTAAACTACTGAAGAACTAAACCACTAAACTACTGAACCACTGAAGAACTAAACCACTAAACTACTGAACCACTGAAGTACTAAACTACTGAACCACTGAAGAACTAAACCACTAAACTACTGAACCACTGAAGAACTAAACCACTAAACTACTGAACCACTGAAGTACTAAACTACTGAACCACTGAACCACTGAAGAACTAAACCACTAAACTACTGAACCACTGAAGTACTAAACTACTGAACCACTGAACCACTGAAGAAGTAAACCACTGAAGTACTAAACTACTGAACCACTGAACCACTGAAGAAGTAAACCACTGAAGTACTAAACTACAGAACTAACCAGGTAGTTTACTTATATTCAAGACATGTTGAAATGGGACAATAATGGAAGTTAAATATATATAAATCCTTTTGTCCTCCATCTTATTGTGTAACATTGGAAAAACATTTATTTGTTATTTTTACATTTTTTAATCTGTTTCTTTTATTTTTTTCTTTTGTTACTGTTTAACTGTTTGCGCTGTGAGTATTTTCTCATGCCTCCCTTTTTCATTAGATATAAGTTCATTTTATTTAATGCATTTGTTCCACACAGTTTATGTATTGTTTCGTGTACTGGTGTATACATTAAGGATTTTCTATTTAGCATTTTTGCAAATTATAAGAATAAAAGTATAAATCCAAAGAAAAACACAATCAGACTTCAGTTTCCAAGAAAAAAAAATAGCAAATGTGACATAAAAGCAGACAGACTACAGGAAGAGGTGAGGGACAAAACCAAGAGACAACGACAGTTCAAACAGCAGCTGAGTCTTCACTGACCAAATGTCCACACACAGTCCACAGCAGGACACAGACATTAACAGGTTTCCATCTGTGTCTCCACGTCCACAACAACAATAAACAACAACATCATCACTGCAGCTAAATCAACATTTTAATCTGCTCAAATCTTAGAAATATTTCTACACATCTGCTGCACCAATTCCACAAAATCCACCCTGACAGATTCTTCTGAGATCTCTGCAGCAAAGTTTGGAAAAACAAAGACACAAACAAAAGGAGTCCATGTCTTATTTTCCTTATGTCTTGTTTTTAACTTGTTTTATTAGCTGGTTTTACCTGATTTCATTTGTTTTTACTTCATGCTTACTAGCGTTTTTATGGTTATTGTGTGTTATTATGTGTGAATGATATTTGTTCTGTTAATCTGAGATATCTCTCTTTGTTTCACAGACATGTGAGTCTTTTTACTCTCATCTGTTTCTCATCCTGAACAAAGACTGAACCGATCACCTGAGGACAAAATTCAAATTCAGTCTGACTTCATTTTACCAAACACACACTGCAGAGCTTCAGCTGTGTTTCCTCCTCCTGCTGCAGCTACACACACACACACACACACACACACACACACACACACACACACACACACACAGAGTAACGACTTTAACTGACTGAAAACACACACACCTCAAGACAAATGTTTAAAGAATACACCTTGCTGGAAAACCTACACCCCCTACACCCCCTCCCCCACCCAATAAACACACACACACACACACACAGACCCACTCTCTCTGTGTCTGTCTCCATGTGCTACAGCTCAGTCAGTGTGTGTGTGTGTGTGTGTGTTTCAGTGATCTTACCATGATGCTGTCTGTGGTGTTTTGTTGTCAGTTGTTGTTTTTTCCACTTATGTACCATTTTCTCTCTCTCTCTTTCTCTCTCTCTCTCTGTGAGTCTCTGTACTCTGTGAGTGTCTCTCGTCCGTTCAGGTCTGATTCTGCTGTAACTCAGTTGAGCCTCTGACATGTTAAGCCCCGCCCACCAGCTGTCAGTCACTCCTCTCTGACCCCTCCCCCCTCCTCTTCCTCATCTCTCTGTCTCTCTCTGCTGGCAGCTGATTGTCTTACAGCATCATATTGATCCATCTGAAACCTTTATTATCGGCAAACAGGACGGATCAATATTTATCAATTCATCATTTAAATGTAAACATTAAAAAAAGATTCAATTTCTAAGAAAATGGAAAAACAAATAAGTGAAATTTGGATTTTATTTTATTTTGGTCATGTGGTCCTAACTTGAGCTCAGTGTCTTTCTCTGGAATATTGATACTGTGAAACATGAGTATTGATTTTCAGATATCAAGAATCAATATTGACTGATACTTTTGAAAACACTAACAGGGAGTCTTTGACATGTGGACAGGAGAGTCTGGGCATCGAACCACCGGCTCCAAGATTAATGTGCAGTGTTTCCTGTACTTTTTTACTTTGGAAGGGGGGGGGGGGGGGGGGGGTCTGGGCTGGAATGAGTGTGGTCCGTTGTTGGGGTCTTTGCAGGAGCTTCTCATCAAAGAACCCCTTTACCATGATTACAGAGCATCTGGACCTGAATAAACAGTTAACACTGATTTATGTTCACATTTTTTATTTTAGCAGTGGAACACTGTTTTTATTCATTTATTCATTAATTTATTTATTTATCCATCCATCCATCCATCCATCCATCCATCCATCATCCATCAATCCATCCATCATCAATCCATCATCCATCCATCACCCATCCATCCATCCATCCATCCATTCATCCATTCATCTATCATCCATCAATCCATCCATCATCAATCCATCATCCATCCATCATCCATCAATCCATCCATCATCCATCAATCCATTCATCCATCCATCATCCATCAATCCATCCATCATCAATCCATCATCCATCCATCATCCATCAATCCATCCATCATCCATCAATCCATCCATCATCAATCCATCATCCATCCATCATCAATCCATCATCCATCCATCATCCATCCATCCATCCATCTATCTATCATCCATCCATCCATCCATCCATCCATCCATCAATCCATCATCCATCCATCATCCATCAATCCATCCATCATCCATCAATCCATCCATCATCAATCCATCATCCATCCATCATCCATCAATCCATCCATCCATCCATCATCCATCAATCCATCCATCATCAATCCATCATCCATCCATCACCCATCCATCCATCCATCCATCCATCCATTCATCTATCATCCATCAATCCATCCATCATCAATCCATCATCCATCCATCATCCATCAATCCATCCATCCATCCATCATCCATCAATCCATCCATCATCAATCCATCATCCATCCATCATCCATCAATCCATCCATCCATCCATCATCCATCAATCCATCCATCATCAATCCATCATCCATCCATCATCCATCAATCCATCCATCCATCCATCAATCCATCATCCATCCATCATCCATCCATCTTTATTAATCAGTTCGCTCTTGTCCAGCCATGTGGAGTATCTACAGTCAGCCATGTTGGATCAAAGTCAGACTGACGGCGGTGACCCGTCTGCAGCTTTTTACTGCGTGCTTCGGTTGGAGGGCTGAACAGGTGTGTTTGGGTCGAGTCGTGGCGACGTTAACAGGGGCAGGAGATTGACAAGCGCTGTGGTCGGGGCTGGGAGAGATGCTCTCATTTTGGCTAACACTGGCCGCAGAGCTACCTGTGCTTCCTGCCTCGCCACGTACGGTTCGTTGGAAAAACGCCAACATTTTTTCTTGGCGGGGTGAACAGTTGGGGAACCTCCATTTACAACTGTTGTTTGCTTGTTGTTATTTTTTACCGTAACGGTCTGAAACCGTCTCTCCTCGGCTCTCTGAGTGTGGGTGGGTGAGTCTGTACCGGTTCATGGGTGTCTGCTGTGAGAGAGGAGCGAGGGGGGAGACCCGCCCGTCACAGAGGAGACGAGAAATGCACTGAAATTAATGTAATGAAACGACAGCAACGCATTCAACTCTGAAATCACACAAGTAAGAGTTAGCTTTTTTATTTGATAAAAAGAGGGGCGGGGCGCCCTCCCAAATAAACTATAGGGGAAACACTGCAGTGGTCATTCACCCCCCGCTCTCACACACATTGGCCCGCCTTCTTCTTCTTTGGTGTTCGTCTCCTTTCTTCATCTTTTGGAATTAATGTCAGCTGGCAAACCAGCTCAGTTGCACATTACTGTCAACTACTGGGCTGAAGTGTGGAGCAGAAGTTTGTCAGCAACAAAAAATATTCAATAATAAAAAAAAAAAAACAGCAAGTTTACTGGTCGCACATGCACGAGTAGATGAAAAATTTACTCGCACTGTCTCAAATTTAAGTCGCAAAATGCGACCATTTAGTTGCAGTCTGGAGCCCTGTCAGGTATTAGTCTACAGTCACACAGAGGTGGTCCTGCAGCACCAGTGAAACCAGTTCAGGGTCTGGGTTTGTACTGGTCTCCATGGTGCTGCTGGGAGTCAGTCAATCCGTCACTGTGGAGAAAACATGCGAGCGAGCCGAGCTGTGAGACAAACTGGCAGCGTCACAATGAGCGTGGCTGTGAGGAGGTGACATGTTGGATTAAATGGTCCCCCCCTCCCCCTGTCAGAGCTTTAATGGGAGCACTGGGAGCTCTGCTGGGTCTCCCTACTTCCTGTGAGGATTTTTACAGACGAGATAAACCCTGTTCTCCTGAGCACAGACCACCAGCATGGATCTGAGGCTGCAGGATGTCCATCAGTCCTTCAACATGGAGGACACCTTCCTGTCAGAGACATCAATCACTTCGATTGATCACACTGATGTGATGACCAGAGATATACATATACACACTATATATACTATACACACTATATATATATATATATGGCAGCGTCACAAGTGTACAGCGTCACAGAGTGTGTGTACATATATATATATATATATATATATATATATATATATATATATATATGTATATGTATATACATATGTATATACATATACACATATATATACATATATATATATATATACATATATATATGTATACACACATCCTAGTCACAGGCATTCTTCTGACCCCTCACTTTCTCCTGTGTGTCTCAAATGTAAAACTGAAATGGGTACCCTCACCCACTGCCTATAGACATGTTAGAAATTACAAAGGTATTGGTCTGTAGTATTATGTGAAATGGAAAAATATTTGATAAGGACTTAGAAATGTATCCAATGTCTTTGATTTTAGGTTTACCGAGCAGAAATGACTAAGTCACATGATCTGATATCTTGTCATTTAGTTTAAAGTTTACACCTGTCCAACACTTCAGTTTATGATGACAGGACACCTCTAAATCAGCCTCAGCTGGAATTAAAGATTATTACTGATGTAGCATGTTAGCATGCTAATGTAACTTCACATGCTATCATGCTGAAGTTAGTGTGCTAACACCTGCACACATACCTGTGTACACACCTGAGACAACAGAGTGTGACAGGTGAGCTGACCTACATAGAAAACACACACACACACACACAGATCATCAGTCAGTGACCTCAGAGTGTGTGTACAGAGTGTGTGTACAGAGTGACTTTATGAATGGGTTCAGTAGGAAGTTCACTCTTTTCACTGACTCACATCAACTCAGGTTGATCAAACATGATTCAAACAACCTGATCAAACAGGAGGCTCCACCCAGAAACACCTTGAACTCACTCACATTCCACTGCACACAACTGCTGCACAGTTTATTACAATAAAAGTGCAATAAATATCAATAAAATCAATTACAATCGGTTACAATAAATGGCCCCATGCAAAATACAAATCACTATTTTTTGAAAAAACATCATTACAGTGAGGTTTAGTGGAGCTTCAGAGATGAGCTGACCTAAAAATCTTGTTTGTTTGGTTCAGACCTCAATAAATATCACATCATCACAATGTTTCTTTTTTCAATTTAAATGAAAACTGTGATGTAAGACTTGTTATTTCCACTAATCGTTTTGTATAATTATAATTTCAGTCTAACTGCAATGTGCCTTTTTTTTTTACCACATCTTGCAGCCCTACTGAGGACAGTTCATCATCAAATAATTCTGATCTATTTTCAAAATAAATAACAGATGAATTCCACATGGGTAGTATTGTTAGGTTAAATGTTAATTATCTTTAAAACAGTGTTTGATTACCACATTTTGAAAGACTGACAGCAAATTCTGTCCAGCAGCAACATGGGTTTATTTTAAATAACTGAAAACATCACAAAAGAACCAGATAATATGTGGTTCTGGTATCAAAGTCTGCTGGAACATGTCGTCTCTGTTTGACAACAGTTCATTTGAGATGTGGAGCTCCGTTTTCTTTCATGCAGACGTGTGAACGCTGACCGTGACCTGGTCCGTGTGAGAAATGACTGCACACACAACAACAGACGGCTGCATCAGCACATAATGAAGTTTGTCTGATGGACACGACAGATGAATGTGTCCACGGTGACAAATGAACACATGAACAAAGAACAGATTCATCCAAGTCCTGTTCAAACACTTTGGTTTCCATCAGAGGCCACATGAGCCTGTTTACCTTCTACATTATGTTCTATACAACACACACACACACACACACACACACACACACACACTTCATGTGTTCACATTTTTCTCCATCTGTCGTTTTCAGGCTGTTTCCATTAAAATGTTCCTGCAGTTACACATCAGTCAGTTTAATCAAAACTCCACAGAAACAGAACCTGATGTGACATCAGATTATTTATTAATGTATGTAATCTATAATGTTTTAAAGAATTTAGAAAGTCAGTTATCTTGTTCACACAGTCAGAGTGGAAACATCCTCTGAACTAAACACAATTCACATCTGATTCATTTAAAACAAGAATAAATCAGAAGCAGAACCAGAAAGACTTTATTGATCCTCAGGAGGAAACTGGGTTCCATCACAGTTAGTCCTGTTCAAGAAAAGAATTAAATACATAAAATACAGAAATGATAAGAAAATATAAAATCTAGAGGCCAACATTGTAAAATAAAAAGCAGATCAACATTTGTTGATTCTGATCTGGTTTGGATCAAAACATTGATTAAAATGTATTTTAAAACCCTGAGAGCGTCTGTGCTGCAGAGACACTCACAGGTAAAACATCTCCTTCTCTTCCACTTTTCATCCACAAACATTCAGCTCCACTTCCTGCATCATCACCAGGATCATCATCATCATCATCATCATCATCATCATCATCATCATCCATCAGGAGGTCAGAGGTCACACCAGACAGGAGAACTACTCTTACTGGTCAGCTTTTCACTCTGAACACCTCTACAGACCTCAGGTCAGTGTGATTTTCACACCTGGATGAAACATTCATCACGTCGGCCTCAGACTCTCCTGAAGCAGCAGTGACCTCTGACCTCTGTCGCCGACTGTGGTGAGAAGAGGCGGAGCCTGTCGTGCTCCAGTTGACTGAAACAGTCTGTTCCTGTGGTTTAATACCAGCAGGTCAAAGGTCAACAACATCAGGGACAACGTCTCTAATCAAAGTCAAAGATCAGGACTCAAACACTGTCTCACCAGTCAAACCTCAGTCCTGCTGAGTAGAACAAGAACTCAAAAGTTCACTAATCGATGGATTCCTTCAGTGAACGGAGCTCGTCATCTGTCAGGATTACTGAAGTCTGAGTTCACTGAGCCGAGTCAAACTGCTCACACAGTCCTCACAGAAGAATCACAAACACAGGGACGACTATAAAAAGACAAGATGCTGTCCTGAGTGTGTACAACCGGACACATCTGAGGACTTAATGTTCTACACAAGTGACACCAGTGTCCTCAGTTAGCAGAGAAGTCGAACTCAATTCAATTCACTGGTCAATTACTTTCTAGATTAATCACCTAGAAAATATCGGAAAATTAAGTAATAGTAATCCTGTCAACTGAAAAACATGTGTCAACAAGTCCATACGTTTGGACCTATTTTCCAACTAGTGATCAATCTGGCAATAATTTTTGCACCAATCAATTCATTATTTGGATCATAAAATATCAGAAAATGCTGATCAAAATTCAAGTTGACATCAGTCTAATTGATTTTTGATTGATTGACATGTGAGAGACGTTCTGTCTGTGTTCTCCCTGTTGTTCTCCTCCTCCTCAGTCAGAGAGTCTGAAGAAAAGTGTTTGTTGTCTCTGAGACAGATTCTGGTTCCAGTCAGGAGATAATCAGAACCACATTCAGAACCAGAGGAGAACAGGCTATGAGAACTGTTAGCTGCTCTCTGATTGGTTCAAGAACAGGCTGAGCTTCTGGGAGACAACCACACAGATGTTCTGTCAGCTGTCTGAGGAGGGCACGGTGCATTGTGGGTACACAGAGCAGGACAGGAGACGCAGTGAGGAGGAAATGAAGGAGAGGAGGAGGAGGAGGAGGAGGAGGAGGAGGAGGAGGAGGAGGAGGAGGAGGAGGAGGTCTGAGTGAAGGATTCAGACCAGAGTTCATTTCCTGTCAGTGAGATCAGGTCTGCACACACATCAGGAGGACATGAGGAGATCTGACCAAACAGAACCAGAACCTGTTCCTCATCCTGACACCAAGTATGTCACCATATCAGAAAGTTAGTAGTTGATACCTGTACTACTGAATTTCCACAATTATCAATACCTCAATCAATACCACAGTAAAAAACAGAAACAACCTACAGCAAGTGAGTTCAGTGTATCAGAGAGCTACCTGAAGGTCAACTGATTTATCTACTGAAGACTAACAGAGACGGAGAGGACACGGACACAGACGCGTGCACGCGCACACACACACACACACACACACACACACACACACACACACACACACACACACACACACACACACACACACACAAAGCTTCAGCACATTTCAGTACAAGTCAGGACAGAGGGAAGGACCTGGACTTTTCCCTCATTAGAAGGAGCAGGAGGTGAAGTGAAGGTCACCTTTGTGATTCCTGCCTGGTCCCAGTCTCATTACACAGACCACTGTGCACACACACATACACATACACACACACACACACACACACACACACACACACACACACACACACACACACACACACACACACACACGCGAATGCACACACACAGACAGAGTAGACAGCCCCCCCACCCCACCAATCAGTGAACTAATCAATCAGTCACTGGACAGGAAATTAATCAACAACTCTGATCACTGATTAACCATTTAAATCATTTATCAAGAAAAAAAATATTCACCATATCCTGCTTTTCAAAGTGTGAGGATTTCTGTCTTATTTTTTAATCACAGTGAACTGAAGCTCTGTTTGGACAAAGTGAGACATTCACCTTGAGACATGTTTGGACTAAAAGATTAATCACAAAATAATTATCAGATTAATCAATAACAACAATCTTTAAGTCAAATAATTTAGAGCTTTATGTTTTTAGCTTTTAATGTTGAGAGATCTGGTTTGTTTTTGTTTTTTCAACAGATAAACTACCAGTGACGTCAGTCAGTCAGGACATCTGGACTTCTGGACAGAGAGTCCTTCTGGTCCTCCACCAAGGACTTCGACATAGAAGAGGAACATCATTTCTTTCTCAGCCATATTTGTTTGAGCCTGAATATACTGACGAGGAACTCAGACAGATGGACGAGGCAGCTGCAGCTCAAACAGACCCACATGCAGCTGCGGACTACAGCGCGAGAGCAACACAAACCTGGTGGTGGAGATGTACAAAATCCTCTCCAGACCGAGAAAGGTCCAACTTGTGTTCCTGCTTCAGGCGTGTGCATGAGGATCAGGTCTGAGAGGCTACAGCTGACATTTAGACTAAAAACATGGTGGAAATGACGTCTTTCTGGGTCAAATTTTAATGTCACAGCTTACAGACACCTGGATCACAGGACATGAGCAGCATGGAGACATTTTGTGTTTCTTTTTTTACATTTTAAAACTGGTCACCGTTCATTTCTATTGTAGTGGATTTAGCTGCAGTTCTGTTTTATGAACTGGAGATCTTCATCCATCCTCACATCAGCACAGGGGGGAGAAGACATTGAGTGAAATTTCATTTTTGGGTGAACTATCACTTTAAACATCATACAAATTAAAATCAAACACAAAAAAAAACACAGAGAGAGAGAGAGAGAGAGAGAGAGAGAGAGAGAGAGAGGCAGGCCCCCACCTGCAGCAGCAGATCTGCAGCCTCTGGCTCATCACTCTGTTCACATTTTTTAAACGCCTCAGTAACAGTAACAATCTGTGTGTGTGTGTGTGTGTGTGTGTGTCAGATAGTTAGCAAAGCAGTAAATCCAGATTTATGTTTCAGTCAGACTCTGTCAGATCATCTCTGATTCAGGTTGTTAAAGAAAAGAAGAAAAGGCTGATCATTATTTAATTAATCACCAATAAGAATTTAACCATTTAAAAAAAAAAAAAAAAAAAACATTAATCAATAATTGAGTGACAGTCTAGAAATGGCAGTGACTGTACTTCATTTCACATCGTTTTGTCCGGTGGAGGCACTTGTTGAATAAGGAAAATTAAACTTAATATGTGAAAAACAAGTTTTGCATTTTATGAATGATTGATTGATTGACTGCTCCTCTATCTGTGATCACCAGTGATGAGAACCTGCCTGAAAACTAAACACTGCACTAAAATCACAGCTGCAGCAGCAGTTAATGACCTGACGAACAAAAACACTGACAGACTACAGGAGGATCAATGTGATCATTTCTGATCAACATCGTGATCGATTGTTTTCCACCATTCAGACAAATCGGAGAGATCATGGTATCTGACGTCCTCTGACTTCTGTTTCCAAACTTCACAAAACCTCTACACGTCCTGAACAAACTGAGGGATGAAGACGACTTCATGTTTCTGCTGATTTGATGAATCACTTCACGTGACTCTTCATTGGCTGAAACTATAAACCGAACAGATGAGTTGTGAGGACTTCAACAGTGTTCTTTTATGATCATGTGATCTTTGAAATTTAGATTAGTCCACTAGTCTAACACTAAGAAAACTGTTAAAACTTAGCAGAATGTATTAATCTATAATGTTAAACACTGTCCAAAAAATACTGTGTATTAAGAGTCATTTGAAGCCGTTAATCACAGTCTACAATCAACAACTCGTACTTTAAATGCAGCTGAGATGTGCACTACTTTGCTCTATACAACACAAACCTACACATTAATGTACAAAACATGACAACAACTCACTAAACACTTCACCTTTTCAGACTGAAGAGGGTCACAGTGTCTGCAGGTAAAGGACCCAGAGCTAACGTTAGCTGCTAGCCTAACACACAGCGTGGCTAACGTTAGCTGCTAGCCTGACACACAGCGTGGCTAACGTTAGCTGCTAGCCTGACACACAGCGTGGCTAATGTTAGCTGCTAGCCTGACACACAGCGTGGCTAACGTTAGCTGCTAGCCTGACACACAGCGTGGCTAACGTTAGCTGCTAGCCTGACACACAGCGTGGCTAACGTTAGCTGTCAGCCTGACACACAGCGTGGCTAATGTTAGCAGTGTTAGCAGCAGCAGCAGCTCCGCCTGCAGGTTTCTGTCTGTGTCTGTGTTTAATGTGGTCACGTTTCTCCAGTCGAGTGAATATATATCAGCTTATTCTGTCACAGTCTACATTCATCTGTCCGACTTTGCTGATGTAAACATCTGGTGTTGCCAGGGCGATCGGTTCATACACGCTGGGCGAGAGGAGCTGCCGTCTGACAGAGACGCAGCCCTGACTAGTGGCAGACGGCTGCATAAAATCTTAGAGGCAACAGATAACTGGCATCATTCATGAATGAAATATTATATAAACGACTAGTATTTCTGGTGCCAACTAGTGTGGGTGTGGACGTTTAATCGTTTAGTCAACTAATTGCGTGCATCCCTAATTTTGACATCCATTTTTTTTATGAAACAGAAAAAAAAACAACTTGTCTCCTTCAACTTTCTGTCTTTTATTGAACTGAGATGAGTTTTAATCGCTTGTTAACTCTGTAAAAAAAACACTTCATTCAACTCAACAGAAACTAAACTCATCTTGATCCGTCTGTCTAATGTGCAACAATCACCAACTCTGGTTTAGTGGAAATGAATCTTCCATTCATCACTGTGTGTTGATTCACAGCGGGTAAAAAAAATATGAACAGAAAGGAACTTTGTTCATGAAAACCTTCGATACCTGATGAAAAATGTGAATTCATAGATATTTTAATAGATATTACACAGAACTCCATCATTTAAACATGATGGAGGCGGTCTGCTTTTTCTCTTCTATATTATCCATCTCTGGCTGTTCTCACAACCATCATCTAACTACTGTGTAACATTTGAAGAACGTTAATATCTCCATCCTGAAAGGAAGCTTCATCAGTTACTGAGGTTCCACTCTCTAAGGCTGTCAATCAAATTATCCAGATTGGATCACAGGGTCTAGAGGGGAACCCCAGACCTGTGAGAATGAACATTTTGACTGGAACCATGAAAACTTTGGGGTTCCCTTCCAAACACAACAGCACCACCGAGAATGACAGACACGACGTCTCACCGCAGCAATGGATGTGCCGCTAGACGGCAGAACACACAAAGAGGTCACCAGATTCATCCGTAGTCTACAGGACATTTCAACATTGAGAAAAATGATCACATTTCAGATTGTGGATTGAGATAAAATAAATGACATATTATTTTTTGTCTGGATGGCCCAGCCTCTCTGCTGGAATCATTTTCCTTTGAAGAAAACAGCTTCTGTGAGCCCAGAAACTAGTGAAACGTGAAGGCATCGACCTGCTCACTGCAGTTTAAACTGGTTAAACTGGTGAAGTGAAATGTTTCAGCTGATTTGATCAATTAAAGAAAACTATGATTCTTTTCAGTTCCTAAACTCAGGACAATATAAAGTCTCATGTAAACTCTGTAGACGAGCAAAACTCAATCTACAACACAATCAAAGCAAATTTGAACTGATTTCTGTGAGAACTGGGAGGACTGGGAGGACTGGGAGGACTGGGAGGACTGAGAAGCAGTGGGCTGTAACCTGCCTCCATCTTGGCTCCAACATCAGACTGTGGAGCCAGTTTGTCCCCCTGCAGGCCTCACACTGAACACACACACACAAACACACACACTGTGTGAACTGTTAACACACTTTTATGAACACGCACAAACATTTTTACCACAGACTGGATAAGGTTCACATCTCACATCAAACTGACCGACTTTGGTCCAATCTGAAAGTCAGAGAGCCCAGAACCATTGAGGTGTGCACACCGAGTCACAGAGCTGCAGGTAAAAGCTCTGATCAGTTCTCCTTCTGCCTCTTCTTCTTCGTCTCTGGAGCTTCAAACATTTCCTCAGTCTGTCCTGTCTGTTCGAGTGTGAAATGAGCTGGAAAGTTCACTGCCGTGAGCTGATCCACCTCTCAAACACTCACCGATCTTCTCTCAACTTCCTCACACATTTACCTGCCTTAAAAATCCCCTGACATTCCAGGAATTCCAGGACCAGTGAATTATGTTCAAAGGAGTCCTTCAGGTCCCTGAACCACTGTAGCCTGAGAACCAACACACTGAGGTGCAAATTCAACTGTTTCTGTCTTTTCTGTCTGTTCACTGTACAGAGAAAAAACCACACACTAACTGAGCCTGACAGGAACCAACAGAATCAGAATATTTCTCATCAAAACATTCACAACACTAACCCAAACTATTTCTGTTTCCTTAAATCTGAGGATTATTTCTTTTCACATTTTCAAACTTTCTTTGCAGACACTAACACAAAGCTGAGATTAACTGAGTTTTAACTGTGCACCCTGTGTTTTTCATTACTTCTGAGACACTGCAAACACCAGTTTTTACCGACTGCTAGAGACAAAAACATTTCTCTTGTTCTGAACAGAATCATCTCTGCACAAACACAGAAACCTGCAGCAAAGCAGCAGAAAGAGACTGAAGGAGCAGGACACTTACCCTCTGAGTCCACTGAGCTCCTCTCAGCAAAAACGTAAAATAATCCAACTGAGACACCCCCAGAGACAACAGAGACCAGGACCAGCTGGGCCAAAACACCCCGGATCTCTGGGACGTAGTCGAGTGCAGACAGGAGGAAACAAGCTCCACAATAGAGTCCAGACAGAGTCAGGAGAGTTCAGTAGAGTCAGCAGAGCTCCATCAGAGTTTAGTGAGAATAGAAGCAGCAGCAGTGATTTCAGAGAGAAGCTGCTGACTGAGGATCAGCCTGCAGCCTCACACAGCTCCTCCCACTGCTCGCTCGCTCTCTCTCTCTCTCTGTCTATCTGAAGCATGTGAGTCTCTATCAGTTCACCAAACAGCTGTTCACTCACACACACACACACACACACACACACACACACACACACACACACACACACACACACACACACACACACACACACACACACACACACACAGGGTGTTGGCAGGAGTTAACAGCACATTCTTTGGACAGAGAATCAAATCTTTAAATAGTGCAGGAGAAGAATCCTCCTGAGCTTCAACAACACAGTCCTGCTCCACAGCTGCTCTGATCAATACTTTCATGTCATCAATGGGTCACACAGATGATCATTGAGCTTTTTAGCCTCTTTAAGCTCCTGGTTTTGGTTCTGCAGCAGATATCCTGTCTGCTTCAGTCTCAGCAGTTTGATAAAATCATTGTACATGACCTGATAAATAAGCAAGCAAGCAGAGACAGAGACAAGCTGCTAAACACAGAGGAGCATCTAGCAGCTAAAGAGTAGGGATGGGAATCAAAGCCTGGTGCCAAAACCCAAAAACTTGTTTCTATATGTAGGCATATATATATATTCTTGATATATAGGCATCCAACTGACAACAGAGACTCTGTTGTCAGTTGGATGCCTGAGCTGAGCTGTCAGTAGACATGGTTGCCCTGTGGTTTAGCTGTTAGCTCATAGCAAAGTGTAACCGTTTCAAGAAAGAAAAAACTGGACTGCACTGAGATTATTTTTATTATCAATTAAGCTAACATTTTTGTTTCTCTTTTATTGAATAAAAATGTTGATCAATAGAGATCCTGATCAGTCCTGATTGGCACTGATCAGTTTACACAGAGAGGCAGTTAACACATGCAAATACACTGAAAGGCTACTGAATAAGGAACTAGGGGTGTCCCAATCCGATATTGATATCGGATATCGGTCCGATATCAGCCAAAAAATGAGTATCGGATTTTATTGGACTGCATCTAAAATCTCTGATCTAAGCGCTCTGATATGCTCCAGCACTTCTGTCCATAGGAGACTCTGGTTGCTGACTGTTGTTCTGTGTTTGAGTCACATCACTTGATCAAGACTTTTCTAACATTCCACACTACAAAATAAGTAATAAAAGTATGTATGATTCGTGCTGATATCGTATCGGATCGATATCGTATATAGTATCGGCCAATACTCAAGGCTGCAATATCGGTATCATATCGGAAGTGAAAAAGTTGTATCGGGACATCCCTATAAGGAACCCTGGAATATTATACTTGTAGGACACTCAGGAAAGTGAAAAAATAAACCTGGAGAACATGTGAAAAAGGAAAACCTTTAGCAGACACATGAAATGTGTTTATTTTCAAATGCTCAACTATTTTAAAAAGCTGGTGGTGAGGTTTGAAAAACTCTCAAAGGACAGTGGGGTGAAGAAATTCTCTGAGCTGGTGTGAGGAGAACATGAGAACATGAGAGACTTTAGATTCCAGGAAAAGAAATGAAAACAGCTGAAGTGCAGTGAGGTGTTTTTATTTCATCAGACAGCAGCTGGAGGGATACAGACTGAAATCCTGACCTCTCAACACGTCTGGAACAGCAGAAACAGATTCTGCTGAGCGCTGCTGTGATTAGGATCAACCTGCCTTCATGTTCATCACACCTGTTACAACAGGACCAGCAGCACCACACACTGGAACAAATCATCTTTACAACACACGGTTTCCCCTATAGTGTATTTGGGAGGGCGCCCCGCCCCCCAACAGACACCCCCACCCTGCCATCAGGACCCCCACACAGAAATTCAAGTTGTAGTTTTTTTCTTATTCCATCATTTCATTTTTATTTTAATCAAAGGGGCTTATAACAGCTGTTCTTTTTTGATCAAATAAAAAAGCTAACTCTTACTTGTGTGATTTCAGAGTTGAATGCGTTGCTGTCGTTTCATTACATTAATTTCAAAGCATTTCTCGTCTCCTCTGTGACGGGCGGGTCTCCCCCCTCGCTCCTCTCTCACAGCAGACACCCATGAACCGGTACAGACTCACCCACCCACACTCAGAGAGCCGAGGAGAGACGGTTTCAGACCGTTACGGTAAAAAACAACAACAAACAAACAACAGTTGTAAATGGAGGTTCCCCAACTGTTCACCCCGCCAAGAAAAAATGTTGGCGTTTTTCCAACGAACCGTACGTGGCGAGGCAGGAAGCACAGGTAGCTCTGCGGCCAGTGTTAGCCAAAATGAGAGCATCTCTCCCAGCCCCGACCACAGCGCTTGTCAATCTCCTGCCACTGTTAACGTCGCCACGACTAGACCCAAACACACCTGTTCAGCCCTCCAACCGAAGCATGCAGTAAAAAGCTGCAGACGGGTCACCGCCGTCAGTCTGACTTTGATCCAACATGGCGGTCAGACTGTAGATACTCCACATGGCTGGACAAGAGTGAACTGATTAATGAAGATGGATGGATGGATGGATGATGGATGGATGGATCCATCAGTCTGCTGCTCCCTTTGCTTCACTTACACATCACACATACTGACACCCTGTTCCTTAAAGGAGCTACGCTGATGACAGCATGCTGCAATAAAGTCCAATAAAACAGAATTATTAAGGGAATTATGATAAACCGCCATCCTGCAGGAATATGTTGCTTTTACTGCAGTAAGAAAAAATCCATACTGTCACAGCCCTGGCTGCAAGACACATTTCAGGCAGGACAATAAAGACTGAACTGATGCTATAGTTGTGGACTGCTGTATGTTCTCCTACATGCTTGGACACAGATTGTGTGTGTTGGCCCATACCACCCTTTACTAAATAGTAAACACAAGAGTTGCTTAGGTGTGTTTGTTTTTAGCATTCCTCTGTATCTGTACAGTCAAATCACACAAGATCACCAGGTTTATTTTATGAAATAATAGTCTCTTCACAAACACATAAACACAAACAACAAGTGCTGTGGAACTAAAACACACACATTTCCTGCCCTGAAATCAGTGTATGAGCAGTTCCTACTAATCCTCACACAGATATGTTGCTCCTATTATGTGTGTGTGTGTGTGTGTGTGTGTGTGTGGTGTGTGTGTTGTGTGTGTGTGTGTGTGTGTGTGTGTGTGTGGTGTGTGTGTGTGTGTGTGTGTGTGTTATTGTTGTATGTGTTAACTCTGAGTGGCAGACGGTCCCCCTGACATCACTGACCTTTGACCTCAGAGGGTCTTTAGTGGTCTCACAGGGACTCTGGGTCTCTGGAGACATGATGGAAACCAGAATTCATGAATAATAAACAGCATCACACAGGGAGCAGTGTGTGTGTGTGTGTGTGTGTGTGTGTGTGTGTGTGTGTGTGTGTGTGTGTGTGTGTGTGTGTGTGTGTGTGTGTGTAGGACTCAGCTGTGCTTCAGTACACTAACACAAAGATAAATGCTTCACAGACACCAACAACACATCAGCTCTGTAGCAGACTCACTCAGTCTTCACTCAGCTGATCTCAAACAGCAGCTCACACACACACTCTCTCTCTCTCACACACACACACACACACACACCTGTACAGCAGCAGCTGTACAGATAATTGGCCTAACAGTTCCTGACTTCTACAGTGAGGAAAAGCATGCGGTTCACCATGACTGTCAGCCATCAGCCAACCATAAAACACTGTCATCTTCTATCGATCATCATCCATCTGTCATTAGTTATTGATTCTTACCTTTATCTGTAGATTTTCCTCCAGGTTGGATGTTGTTTGCAGTCTGCTTCTGATTAACTAAACTGACCTGCAAACAACCACAGAACCAGACACAACTTAACACACACTTCTGCTGCACACACAACACATTCAATCGATTAGTCAACTATTAAACTAACCACAAACTATTTTGATAATTGATGGATCAGACATTTTAGGGACCAACCAACTTTGTCCGGTTTCTTTCCTCCTCTCTGACAGTAAACCAAATATCTTTGAGTTGTGGACAAAACAAGACTTTTGAGGACGTCATCTTGGATCAACATTTTCTGACATTATATAAGCGATTAATTGAGAAAATAATCGACCCGTTGCTCGACTATGAGAAGTTGAGTGTGTGGTATTATTCTTCTGACAGTGAAGCGGATGGTGTGCATGACGCATGACGCTGCGTAGAGGAACCACAGTGACAGACAATAAAACACTGGAGCTGCTGAGACTCTTGTAAAACAGATTTTCTGGCCTTGTTAATGACATGTCATTTTGTTCAGTTTCATTTTCGTAATTCATTGAACAAAAAGCCAGCAGACATTAATCATGAGTTGAGTCTGTGTTGGCTCAAGTCCTTGGAGCGGCAGGCTGTGATGAAGGAGTTCCTCCTCCTCCTCCTCCTCTTCAGTCAGCTCCACATTCAGCCTCCGTTTGGCTGAATCCACACATTCCTGCTGCAGCACAACATGAAGCTCAGGGTGACATGAAGCTCAGAGGCAGTGACGAGCTCTCAGGTTCTCCTGCCAGCATCACAGCTTCATGTCCAGACCTGTGAGAAAAGCTCCAGGAAAACTCACTCATTCACTCATTTACAGGATGTTTTATCCTGTAGACAGCGACGGGAACTTTAAAATGAATCAGTGGTGAAAGAATTAAAACTCAACTTTGTTCTCAGGCCAACGTGTTTCAGCTTCGGCCTTCATCAGAGTTAAGTGAATTAGTGTTAAGAGATGTTTAAGTCTGACCAAAAATGCCAACAAATGACCATTTATTTAAGTGTTTGTCACTTTTTCTTCATCAAGTTTTAACAAAATAACAACCAAATGAAACTGGTGTGTGTTACAGGGCTGCAACTAATGTTTATTTCCATTACTTATTCATCTGTTGATCATTTTTTAGATTAATCCATTAGTTGTTTGGTCCATAAACTGTCAGTCTTGAGAAAAATATGTCCAAACATACTGCAGGACACGGATGTCCATACGTCCATACATCTGAGCGCTCCTGTATGTGTGCACCCATTTTCAAGTCTTTCCTGTAATCATTATCAATTAATTCATTGATCTTTTTCTAGGTTTCCATAAAATGTCAGACAATGGTAAACATGTTGATCAGTGTCTCCCAAAGTCCAAGATGACGTCCTCAAATGTCTTGTTTTGTCCACAACTCAAAGATATTCAGTTTACTGTCAGAGAGGAAAGAAACCAGAAAATATTCACATTTAAGAAACTAAAATCAAAGAATCTGGATTTTTTTTCCTTAAAAAAATTATTCCAATCAATAAATCAATTATCAAAACAGTTGGGGATTAATTTAACAATTGATTATTTGATGAATTGGTGCAGATCTAGAAAGCATAATGCACAGATTTGTTTCTATAGGTTGAGACGTATGTTTGTTTAATGCTGGCCCACATTATACAGATCAGAGATGCGTCACATTAAAGTGTTTCTCCTGCTCTCTTCTCTCTGTTCGTTCAGTTACACACATCACAAACATGAACCTGTGAAGACCAACAAACCTGCTGAAGATGGTTAGAAAAAACAAAGTTTATGACCAGACCGCAAGTTTGTCTCAAACTGATGGATGTTTCTGTGAATGTCCTCCACCATCTTTTCATTTTGCTCCAACAGTCAGTCAGTCTCCTGCTGTCTGTCTACATTAAAATGTCTTCCTGCCTTCTGTCTGTTCTTGCTGTGAGTAAATACTTTGTCCTGCTGTTTCTGTCGGGCTGAACTGGTCATATAAAGTGACTGATTCTGAGCCGTGTCCTTGAAGGGGCCTCTGTGGAGAATCCAAACCTTTGAGGTGTCAGCCAGGCTTCCCTGGAGGGTTCCTAAACCCTCCACACTTCAACCTGACTGCAGCTTCAATGGACTCACACCGGCCTCCTTTCATATGACTGCTGAATATGTAGAGAAAAGGTCGAGGGCAGGAGGGGAGACGGGTCAGCTGACTTTATAATAAAGGACTTAAAACTTAGCCAATGACAGCTCTGTCTAATTTACACAGTCTCTATAACTTTTGACTTAGGGCCGGTCGGTATGACAAAATTTTCATATCACGTTTTTTTAAAAAATCATATCGGTTTCACGGTATTTGACGGTATTTTTTTTTTTCATGCAACAGTGTTCTTACCCACATTTTCTTCTACTGAGAACAAAATTACTGCAGTTGATTGTCTTTAAACAGCCCATTTTACTGTCATAAGGACTGTGTCATGTTTTTTTCATGTCCAGATACAGCAAAGCATGAACCCTTCAAAGTATGGTTACCATCACATGGACGACTATACAATTAAACGTCCCCACACACACTAGTCGCCACCAGAAGGACAGATGAATGTAGACTGTGACAGAATAAGCTGATATATATTCACTCGACTGGAGAAACATGTGACCACATTAAACACAGACACAGACATAAACCTGCAGGCGGAGCTGCTGCTGCTAACACTGCTAACGTTAGCCACGCTGTGTGTCAGGCTGGCAGCTAATGTTAGCCACGCTGTGTGTCAGGCTGATGGCTAACGTTAGCCACGCTGTGTATCAGGCTGGCAGCTAATGTTAGCCACGCTGTGTGTCAGGCTGATGGCTAACGTTAGCCACGCTGTGTGTCAGGCTGACGGCTAACGTTAGCCACGCTGTGTGTCAGGCTGACGGCTAACGTTAGCCACGCTGTGTGTCAGGCTGGCAGCTAATGTTAGCTCTGGGTCCTTTACTCGCAGACACTGTGACCCTCTTCAGTCTGAAAAGGTGAAGCATAAGCGTGTAAGGTTTGTATTGCACAGCGCGAAGTAGCGCGCATTTGAGCGGCATTTCAAGTACGATTTGGCGATTGTAGACTGTGACTAACGTCTTCAAATGGCTCTTAATACACACAGTATTTTTTTCGGACAGTGTTTAACATTATAAATTAATAAATTCTGCCTTGTGTTTTCTTAGTGACTATTCTAAATTAAATTTTGCATCTAATCAACATAGAAATTAGTTGCCAGGAACATCCCTAGTGCACACGCTCAAGCCAGCACGCCTGTGGTGTTGGCGTGCAGCGGTGAAATGGTTCCCCGCTGAAACACTTTCCCGCCGCGCACGTTCCGGACGTTGTTTGGGCTATTCACTAGTATGGCGGTATATGAAAAATTCATATCATAAGGAAAATAAAGACCAGTTTTCGGTACGAACCAGTTTACCGCCCAGCCCTATTTTGCCTATTTACTAATGTTTCATCTGCCTCCCAAATACTCAGCTGGAATTACTCCAGACAAATACATCGTCCTGAAGTACACATCATATTTTTACAGACTGAAGAAAACAGCTTTGTTTGGTACAGATCCCTGCAAAAATCACACCACTGGATGGATGGATGGATGGATGGATGGATGATGGATGGATGATGGATTGATGGATTGATGGATGGATGGATGGATGGATGGATGGATGGATGGATGGATGGATGAATAAATAAATTAATAAATGAATAAAAACAGTGTTCCACTGCTAAAATAAAAAATGTGAACATAAATCAGTGTTAACTGTTTATTCAGGTCCAGATGCTCTGTAATCATGGTAAAGGGGTTCTTTGATGAGAAGCTCCTGCAAAGACCCCAACAACGGACCACGCTCATTCCAGCCCAGACCCCCCCCCCACCCCCCAAAGTAAAAAAGCTACAGGAAACACTGCATTATTATTGTTACGGTGACTGAAGAACATGTTAACATGACTGCGGTGTGATTTTTTTGAACCAGAGGAAGATGTTTGTTTGAGTCTGTAGAATCTGATGTGTAGGACAGGACGTCTCTGCCTCAACACATTCATTCATTTAAACCTTTAAACACATTTTGCCTTTAACAAATATTGCACCTACTGAGATTTGAACATTGCAGAGCCACATTGTAATTTCAATAAAGTTTTGATTAATTGTGCAATCCTACACGTGAGGTGTTCTAAACTTTATGAATCCTTAAAAGTTCCTTTCCACTTGTTGTACTGTTTTTGTATAAAGTGAACCACTGTTTATCAGATTCCATATTAAGCTTTTCTTTGTGCAGCATGTTTGTTTTGCAGAAATCCTCCATCACCTGGAGGGTTCCTGTCTCACGTTCTCTGACATCACAGCATTGTATAGACGTGTAAACACACAGATGAGACCTGTCCCTGCAGCAGTATGTGACATGATCTGACGACAGCATGCAGTGAGTACAGGACGTCCAGCGTGCGGTCACATGCAGCGAGTGTGAATCGAAGTGGTGATTATGGAGCAGAGCTCGGGCTGTGTTGGTGGCCCGTCTGTGTCTGGTTCTGTATAATTACTGGAGCTGTGAGAGCTGAGGGGGACGGACACATCCACAGCATGACAACACTTCTATAAACACCGATGGAAAATTACTGCTGTGTGCTCGCAGCTCTCTGAGCGACAGCACAGCTCATCACAGAAGAATGTGAGCAGGTTTTCCACCTCGCAGAACAATTTACAGACAGCCAATCAGGAGCAGCGGCCGGCCTCGAGCTAAGCCCTCACAGAATAGATTCATTCTGGGCCGGCTGGTCCGGAGCCTGAACTCCTGAGCCCAAAGACAGACCAGGACCTCCCAACTGGGCAGACACATTCCCCTGTGGCTGGCTGCACCATCAATTATTGATAAGTGATTATTAAAATGAGAATTAGCTCATACATAGCAAATATTAACAGGGAACACATGTCCCTCTATATGTCCAACAAATTATGCACCAGTGATGCACCGTATCTTACATCATAGACTTTACTGGAGTTGACACTTTTCTCTAAATGTGAAAATAAATCCTCAGTTTACTAAACAGCTGCTGAACAAGCAGAACTTTAAATTTAACGTGTTGGACTGCAGTAAGTCCTTCTCTTCTCTTCAAGTGTTTCAAGACCTGATTATACTCCCAAACAGACACAGACAGCTGTGGACACCACGGACATGTAGTGGCTCTATTTATACTACCAGTTGTTTCGAGGATGCGTTCCACACGTGCACAGACAGTGTTCTGTAGCTTGTTTTAGCACCGAGTTCTCACAGACACGTCTGCATGGTCACAATAAAGTGGGCGTATGTGTATGTCCACACAGAGCCTATACGTTAGGGCTCGACTAATCGATCCTTGTCATTTTAATATCTGTCTTTTCTCCTGTGGATGTGTGGTACAGCGTGCAGCTTTAACCCCGTTAGAGTGACCAGACTTTGGCATGAGAACCGGTGGTGTGAGGTTCCACTGATGTCAGTGTGTTGGTCTGGTCATGATTAATGGAGCTGCTTTGGGATCAATTCTTAATGTAAAAATTAATATTTTTAATAATGCACCTTGTACAATTTACAGCATTAGTTCTCTGAGAATCTCTTTCATATTCAATCAAAATTGATATTGTACCTGAAATATTCCAAACCAAATCAATATTGAATCTAACTGAACGGGGACCTTTGGAACCAAATCAAATTAGTTTGGGAAATCTGAATCAATGTCCAGCCTTAGACAGGGCTTCACAACTGTGGCCTGAATGATAATCACTATTATTTTGATTGGAGATGCACAGATCGCAATTTTCTTGGCGAATTGTGATTTTTTTAAGGGCCTGACCTGCTGATTCCAATTTTCAGTCTAAGAACTATAATAAACAGAGTACACAAACATTTTTGTTACTTTTCTTTAGTGTGAAATTTGTTTATTGTTCAAATTAGATTTGATATTCATAAGAAAACACTGACTATTAAATGACTTGTACATTTTCTCCAGGTTACAGCCAGGACTTATTCTTATATCATTATATTTAGATTATGTACTGGAGGGCAGCAGGATCTCATGAAATCTTGTAGGAAACGTGATTTCACATGATTTTGTGGAAGCAGATGTAAACACCTGCAGTAAAACTTTGCAGGGAGAAAAACAGAAGCAGAATGTGAGGAGCGAATATGACTGAATATTGGATATGTGACGCTGACCGGCTGGTCTCCAGCCAAGAACTCTCTCACTGAAAACCGGCCGGTTCCAGTCTCTGGCTGGTCGATCGGTGCGTCCCTGATGTTGATCAATATTGAGATCACAATTATTCATTGATTTTGGGGAGAAAATGTTTATCTTTAAACTCAAAGGAGCAGAGAACTGCTGGCGTACAAATGTGTTTATAATCAGACTGCTTCTAATTCAAAGTGAAACTCCTAGAAGCAGCAGACAAACAACAAAGCTGCTTTCACTCTCACGTTGTGCTACAGTCATACGATGAAGCTCTGTACAGACCATATCACCATGGTAATATCAGCGTTCACAGGTGACCTCTCTGTTTGAGTCAGCACTCATGTTCTGGACGTGTTGGGATGTGAATCATCTTTTAACGATGTGTTCAAGTGGAGCAACACAACTTTAGAGCTTATGTGACTAGAAGAAATCTGTATGTTGTGTTGATGTGTCGAAAACACAGCAGCAAATAGACAGGACCGAGCAGAGGACAGTGTGAGAGAGTGAAGCAGTGTCCGGGTGTGCCCTGTTTACGGCTGTCTGACTAAACTAACAATTAGCGAGTGATTTACACCCACCAGGTCAGGTGAGGCTGCAGGATACACAAACTATTACTGAGGAGAAACAAAGAGAGACGTGACCCCACTGACCTGCAGCTCACTGACAGGAGGAGACGAGAGGAGGGTCTGTGTTGGTCTGTTCTCAGTCAGGTCCAGACCTGCAGGAGGACAGAGGCACACACAGTCTTCAGGGAGACGTAATGACAGCACGCTGCTGTCTGCAGTCACATGGAGAACAATTACAACTTACATCAGATTTACTCTCTGTTCTTAAACCTTAGACCAACTGTTCCTCTGATCAGGAACATGTCTCACCTCTGTGTGTGTGTGTGTGTGTGTGTGTGTGTGTGTGTGTGTGTGTGTTTCAAATCTACAGACAGGTTGTGGTGACTGGACAAAATTGCTTGGTTGAATTTGCGTTAACTGTTGCGATCACAACATCACAACTTCCTGGAGGAACTGATATCTATATAATATTGCAACTGCAGCCCCTCTAACTCCAACATCCCCCCTTGGCTGTACAGACGGTTGGTATGTGCTGCTTTCACTGAAGCTCAGAGCTTATCGGCCTGACGGAGGGCGAGGCTGCGGTTCAGAGGATCAACTGTGAGCAGCACAAACAGCTGAGGGCTGAGAGGAGACACATCTGAGAACAGCTGGAATAAAACAGATGTGTCACGCTCCATGTGTGCAGGACAGGTGGGGTTTACATTACCTCCAAACTTCCAAACCTATACAGAGCGAAAAATAACCCCTGGAGGGAAATAGTGAGGGTCAGCGATCTGCAGGGAGAGAAACTAATGTTTGAAGCTCCAGCTGCAGGGGGCACCAGGCCCCTAAACAGTCCCTCCAGGATTTAAAGGGTCTTTTTTTGGGATTAATGCAGCCTAAAATGCCTGACTTTACAGCAGCTTTTCTAAGACCGTTTTCTGACATTTTATGGACCAAATACCTAATTGATTAATTGAGAAAATAACTGTTACACAAAAGATATGAAAAACAGGTCCAAAATATGTGGAGCGTACAGCTGTACGTACATGTTTGGACCTATTTTTCAACAGACAAGACTGGGACAGAATTCACTGATTAAATGTTTTGTGTCCTTTTTTCAATTTTAAAAAGTCCAAATTCTCTGAATTCAGTTTCTTAAATGTGAATATTTTCTAGTTTCTTTCCTCTCTGACAGTAAACTGAATAACTTTGAGTTGTGGACAAAAGACATTTGAGGACATCATCTTGGACATTTTTCAACACTTAATAGGCAAACAACTATCAATCTAGAAAACAATCAACTATGAAAATAATCAACTATGAAAATAGTAGTTAGTTGCAGCTCTAATCCAGTCCAATAACCAGTAACAACCAGAGTTCCCCACTGAACCAATCATCTCCTCTCAGGTGGATCAGACATACGTGCAGCAGCCTCTGAGAGTTATTCCACTCCGTCTGTCCTCCGTCACTGATGCGTCCTACAGTATGTGATGTGTACAGTTCAGGACAAGCTGCTACAGAACTGACAGAGTTACACAACTGAACTCATGTCGCTGCAGGCAAACTGTGCAACAACATAAACAAAACCAGAGACAGATTTACTGGAGGAGCTAAAAGTCACACCTGCACGACCTCATACTGTGAGTCAGGAGGGGCGGAGTCACACAAAATACACCACCGCAGGCAGAGAAATCAGATATATATTATATAATAATAATATTAATAATGTTGATTAAAACTGAATCCTGAAGAGAAACTGTCCTCTAAGGATTAAAGGAGTTCATATGACCAAATCTGAATAAAGATAAAAGAAAGAAAGGAAGAGTCAAACACACCCTCAAATCAAATTACACAACTCACAAGGACTGGAGATGTTATCATCGATTCTGATCTGATGTTACAGACGCACGCCTGTGCGCTCCACACGGACCACATAGACCTATTTTCCAACTGACAAGATTGTGGCAGGATTAATTATTTAGTTAGAAAAAGTCCTAATTCTCTGATTTCAGTTTCTTAAATATGAATATTTTCTGGTTTCTTTCCTCTCTGACAGTAAACTGAATATCTTTGAGTTGTGGACAAAACAAGACATTTGAGGACGTCATCTTGGACTCTGATCAACATTTTCTAACATTTTATGGACCAAACAACTGATTGATTAATCAGGAAAATAATCAACCGATTAATTGACTATGAAAGTAATCATTAGTTGTGGTCCTAAAACACACAGTCAGTCAGCTATGAAAAATATCAAAATAACATCATACAGCTGATCATACTGAGCCTTGTGTGACGTTATTACACCGAAAGGTTATGACAGGTGACACAGCAGCTGCAGGCGCCACATCTGTGCGATTACACATGATAACAGGTCGGATGATAATAAACCCTCATCCTCTGAAATTATCAGCTTTTTTCCCACATAAAGTTCAGACTAACAAGTCATGTCACATTTCAGTTATTGTAACAGCATATCCAAATTATATATACATAACATATAAACACCATATCTACTCTCATATCGTGATATCTAGATAATATCCACCCACCAGGACTTATTAGTTGTTTATCTGCTGCTGTTTAAACTCACAGCTCAACCATCAGTTCCGAAAAACACAGAAAACAGCAGTTTAATTCAACTAAACCGCCAAAAAAAGAAAAACTCAGCTGGAGTCAACAACAGACAAGTTAACAGGCTAACAGCTAACTGACTACCTAACTATCGCAGACAGAGTGACGATGCTAACAGGCTAACAGCTAACTGACTACCTAACTATCGCAGACAGAGTGACGATGCTAACAGGCTAACAGCTAACTGACTACCTAACTATCGCAGACAGAGTGACGATGCTAACAGGCTAACAGCTAACTGACTACCTAACTAACGCAGTCTCTGATTGACGATGCTAACAGGCTAACTAGAACCTCCAGCTGTGACAATTCAACTTTTAGTTAACTCTGATTTTTCTATCTGACGTCACAAACTAACTGATCATTGAAAACTAGTTAAAAGTAAATTAACTGAACATTAATTTACCAACATTAACTCACATTAATTCACCAAACGTTTCCAACAGTCAGCGGCTAACTAGCTAACCTGTTAGCTCCCTGTCGGTGGTGTGATGCTAACGTTAGCTGAGCTAACAAGTGAACGTCAGTTTGAATGAGTCAAAACTTTTAACGCCGCAGGTGTTCATTTGTCTTCACAGACTCACCTGTGTGCTCTTCATCAACTCCACAGTCTGCAGTCACTCTTCAGCCTTCTTCATCCTCCTCTATCATCATCATCATCATTATCGTCATCATCCACCTGAACACGCATAAATCCCACAGCTCTGAATACTTACAGTCCGAATCACCGACAGGTCACGTGACATTCACTGCATTAATGCGTCACATCGGAAAAAAAAAAAAAACTTTAATTGTCCTTTTTGTTTTTGTTTTTTCTTTTTCTCATGTTTCTTTATTAATCTTATGGAAGTCCATTTCCATTTCCACCACCCAAACAAACATCTTATCCTCATTGTAAATAAAAATTATGAGATAAAAAGTTTAAATTGTGACTTTTATCTCATAACATCTCAAAGATATTCAGTTTACTGTTGGAGAGGAGTAAAACAAAACAAAACAAAAACAGAAAATATTCACATTTAAGAAGCTAAAATCAGAGAATTATGACTATTTTCACTTAAAAAATGACTCAGAACAATTAATTGATTAATTAATCCAGTCAGTTGAAAAACAGGTCGTAACATGTGAAAACCTGGGATCCTCAGGAAAATGAATTAACCTCTAGTCCAAATATGTGAATGTGTGCCCGCCACCTGTTTTCACGTTTGGATCTATTTCATCTGGCAATTATTTTTACACGATTTTATCGATCAGTTGTTTAGTTCATAAAATGTCAGAAAATGATGTCAGAATTTGGACTTTTTTTCTTAAACGAATTACTCAAACCAATTAATCAATTATCAAAACAGTTGGAGATTGATTTAATAATTGTACAATATCCATCCTATAGAACGCGTTTTTGCTGTTGATGATGCGCAGCTCATTTAAATCACGACTTCGCTGCATGTTTCAGTCAAACTGTCCTCAGTCCAGTCTGGTATTTTTATGGTGTTTTTTGGAGACTTTCCTTGATATGAACTGACAGACCTGTGAGGACAGACGGTGTCCTCTGCTGTGTGAATAAAACTGACTCCATCCCTGATTTGTCTCAGCTGATGATCAGTGTGATGAAGTGACGACGCTTCCTGTTGTTGAGGTTCATTCGGTACATGTGCCACTCAGCTGGTATGTGACGGTTTGTGCAGCCAATGAGACACTTGCTGGACACAAACCTGAACCTGATTGGATCATTACATGGTCCTGAAAGAACTCCTTTTTTCTAGGTCTGTCCTCCTCATCTTTAATAAATTCTAAATTGATGTTGTCCTGTTTTCTCTCATGGTCAGTTGGTCAGTCTGCTATAGTAGTTACCATGGTAACAGAGCTTGGTTTTAACTGGAACCAGGATTAAACCCAGAGTTATGTGGCTGATCCAACTGATCCTGCTCAGCGAAGCAGAACTCTGATCTTCTTCTGTAACACTGTCAGTATATGTGAAATATTCTGTAGAAATATCATCCAGCTCAGCTTTTATTTTAAGTAAAATAACCATTAGCATAATTTGATGATAATCTAATAGTTATCCAGAGTTCAGAGCAGCAAATGTTCTCAAGTGTTAAAGAAAAGGACTCTCATTAGTTTCCCAGACTTCTTCACATCAGGTTTCCCTTAAAAGCATCAGCGTCTGTTCTGTACTCCTCTTTTGTAAATTGTCCTTAAAATCCCACTGACAAAACTATGACAAATGTTTAAAAAAAAAACAGCTTTTAAATATATTCTATTACTCTTATTAATTTAATAATAATTATATTTTAAATAATATAGACAACATATATATCTTATAATAAATACATACTACAAATAAAGAAATGCTGCTTCTTTTTTTGTTTTCATGTTTTCTCATCTTCCCTCTGACTTGCTGAGGCCCCCGGCGCCCCCGGCGCCCCCTGGATGCTCCCACTTTGTAAATCAGGGGGTGAATCATTAACCTGCCCTCAGCCATCAGATGGAGAAAAAGAAAACATTATATCCATGTTTCTGCACAGATCACATGTTGTCTTGTGAAAAACCTTCAGACTGAAGCAGGTAAAGAATCACAGAGTCGACTGAGTTCATTCAGAAAAACAAACCTCACATTTATTGACTTTTTGTTTTCTGGACTGAAGCTGAAGCTGACAGACGTTTGGCACAAAGACGGATTGGTTTCATTCTATTTTCCACAACAGACGGCCTGAATCACAGATGAGACAAAGACAGACAGACTGAAGCTCTGCAGAACGTTCCTGTGTTCAAATGAAGAGGGAATAGACAGCACTGCAGGGACAATCAACAGGAACCAGAACCACAGCCAGAACCAGAACCAGAACCAGAACCAGGCCAGTGAGCTCTGGTGTCAGCCCCAGTTCAACTCCACAGTGTGAAGGACTGTCTACAGGCAGACAGCAACATGTTGGATATCACCGTTACTGCTCAACAAGGAAGACTCAACACACACACACACACACACACACACACACACACACACACACACACACACACACACACACACACACACACACACACACCATCCACCTCTTCTGGAGGTTAAAGCCAACAGCAGCCGAGCAAACAGAAAGATCTGCAGACACAGAGAGCTGCAGGAGACTGAAGCACAGAGGTGGGATTTAAAAAAGCTGCAAAAACAGGATGGACACCAGAGAACTGTGTCAGATGGAGGCAGCAGACCAACGACTCCTGTGTCCTGTGAGATAAAATCACTGATTTTGTCGATGGAGTTTGGTTGGTTTGTAGAGAGTGAGATTTATCTCATATAACAGTGGTTTCCAGTAAAAACAAAAAAAAAAATCTGTCTGACAGAAAGATAAAGAGGTCAATATAGCGTACACTTAAAGTGATATTGATTTTTTTTTAGGTGTTGACCCTGTCCTCAGCAGGACATGTCTTCCTGCACCGGACACTGGATACGTAGCTAACCTCATACAACCACCATTCAAAATCCTGAACTATCCCTTTAACAGCAGGTGAAAGGTGTGGTGTTGCAGCTCACGTTGGTGTCTTGATGCGGACATTGGACTGGACATGTCTCCTCAGTGAAGACAACAGTCAGTGTGTCTGTCTTTGCATCATGAGTCTCATCAGATATTCCTTCATGCTGCTGGACTTTAATCATCAGACTAAATGTGTGAAAGCAGCTGTGACTTTAAGGCGTGAACAGATTCTTTGGCAAAATGAGCAACATGACAGACTGAAAACTAAAGGAACCATCACAGAGACGTCTTCACAACCTGCTGGTGGATTTATCCATCTACACACACACACACATGCAGCAGACAGACACTGAGACGACACACAGCTAACAGCAGAGTAAGGCAGTTATACACACACTGTATAAATGTTCATTATGCTCTGTTTCTTTGTTTACACACTTTGGTCTTTCAAAATAAACTACTCTGTAGATTTTATATATTTGCAGCTTTAAAAAATACATCTTTAGATTGTTTATGAGCAGCTTTGACACAATAAATATACTTGTCAGACGTGTGTGTACATACGAACAGAGGAATAAGGCTTTAAAGTCAAACAGCAGGTGAAGCTGTGCAGGGTGTCACTACATTAAAGGATCATTACACTTTATTACAACATGAGTCTCTGCTCCATCATGTCTATCAGCTCATTCAGTGTTCAGACACCACGCAGCTCTTTGCTGCATGCCGTCCCCCTCGCTCTCTCTCCTGTTTCCTGGCTTCCCGACAGCCGTCCAATCACAATAAAGGCACAAAAGCCTAAAGAATACTTTTAAGAAACTCCCACTGGAATAAGACTCAATTTGTAATAAAGCAGAATTATTCTTTAAGACGCTCCATCAGTGTCCACCTCCTGCAGGATGATTGATTACATATCATTTTAAAGAACTGATCAATACTACACAGTTTGTTCCTCTAAAGAGCTGAAGAAGAGCAGCAGCGTTACGTTGATTCTGTGTTGATATTCAAGCATCAACAGAGAGCGAGGAGCAGATTCTGAGATCTGTTTAACACGACAAACAGCTGATACTGAAGAGGTTAAAAGGCAGAATAAACTCTGAGATCTATGAATTATTGTGACATTAAAGGTATAAAATGTCTAAAATAACATTTTAAAAAGATATTCTCCGATCAGCTGTCTGTACTTTTGAAGCAGGTGTTATACTTTGCTCGTCTGCATGTGTGCGAGGGTCCGACAGGGTCCACATGATGTCAATGTCACCATCAGAGGGTGAACGTAAAGGATCTGTGCAGGGATCTGTGTACTCATGTTTGTTATGACCACAACATGAGGCCACCAGTGTAATTAACTGATCAGTTTACAGCTAATGAAACATCGTTCACTCCTGAGACAGACTCATGTCATCAGCTGGTGAGGAGGCTGCACATCTGGACATGATATAACAACTGTCTTTTATTATAAAGTGTTTGAGCTGAGCTACACTGCAGACTGGAGTCTCTGTTACAGAGACAGACACTTATCTGTTTGTCCCCTCTGTCTCGTCTCTACATCTCTGTGCAGCTCTCATACATCATGACGGTGCGTTCAGTTTGTTGTTGTCCATGTTTACCATCAGCTGTAGAGTCAATTTTTTTCAAACTGTTGTAAATTGTTGTTAATAACTACAGATATAAATTAATCTGCCCACTCAAATGAATACAAACAGGACATGAAATCACATCATTCAGTATGATACCATGATATAGACTCCTTTTATCCTTTACTATTTAAAATTAAAATTAAAAAAACAGAAGAAATGAAAATGAACTAGTTCATTTTGTGACTGTGAACGTCAAATTAATGAATTATGAATGGGAACTGGTTCATTTTATTCTCACCTGGATTAAGGTGAAAAGTTGATTTTCTTGGAAATAACTGTGTAGAACATTTGTGCAAAAAATATTGTGCAGGAGTTTTGTGCGTTTATTTTGGGTAGGACATCTGTGTAACAGTAGGATGTATGGCAGCGTAGAGAAGAGTCTGGGAAGTCTGCTCTTTTTCTTTTTGGGTGTTTGGATCTGGCAGGTGATACAGTGTGTCAACGAGTCATCTGTGTTCTCCTCATCGCCTAATCTATCTAATCAAATCAAATCTAATCTAACCTAAATGTTAAGCTCACGCCTGTGCAGTGATGAAATTGTGTAAACTGGTGGTCCCTACAGATCAGTCCCTCCAGGATTGTGGGAGGAAGAGAAAACTGCAAAAGAAAGTTGAGATTTTTTTGTGTAGTTGAGAATTAGTTCAGTGACCTCACCAAAAAGGCTCATGAACAAAAACTCAAACAAAATCAGATGTTTTTGCAGATGAAGAACATGGGGCGTATTCCACAGAAAGGCAAAATGTTTTTGGAGCACAAACTCACGAAAGCACAAAATTATAAAATAAAAGTGGGTGGAGCGTTGATAACTGTCAGTATTTACAAAAAAACCTTGTGTTCTTTTCAGTACCTGTGAAAAACAAACCAAACATTGCCTGACATTTGACGTATGATGTCAAATTTACATAAAAGCTGCAGAGTTTGGACAAAAATTGAAGGTGGTGCAGAATTCCCAGGGATTGGTTGAAATTTGTGTGAACACAACTTCCTGGAGGGACTGACAGACACAGATCTACTTCCTGTCTGCAATGTGTCCTCTAAGTGGACTAACTAACAGGCGTCTGTGTTTGCATCCATTTGGAGATAATTGAGCCCTAAGACTCATACTTTCATATTCAGCATCTGCAGACAGCTGTGGACATGTGGACACACACGGTCTCATTCCAGCAACAACTGAGGTTCTGCGTTGTCCCAGTGTTCCACGTACGCTCATTTCCCAGGAAGGAGCTCTTGTGTTTGTTGTTTCTGGCTGAACAACAGAAAAGGTCAAAAATAAAAAAAAATATAGTGTGCAGCAGCTAAAGCAGAACCAGAGCACAGACGGGGAACATGTTCTGAGAGAACCCTCACACACACGAGCAGAGACGACATTTACGGACGTCGAAAGTATTGGCCTTCGACTGGAACTGACCTCAAGTCCCACCCCCCTTTGCTTTGTGCTCCAGTAACAGTTGAGGTACCTTTTTGGTACCTCGGTCAACTTCCTCCACTCCTGTTTCCTGTAAGAGCTATTTTTTCCCAGGATGTCCAAGTCATGACCTGCCCTCCTCTGCCTCTGACTGGCTTATCCAGATATTCTTACACCAACCCTAACCAATCACAATCCTCATGCCTAAACCTGATCAACCAAAGTGACGCAATACAACAGAGACAACAAGTGCTAGCCAATCAGAGTGACAGTAAGATGGGTCATGACTTCACCATCCTGGGAAAAAGAAGTTTCCTGGACTCAGATCTGCTCTGTGATCAGCTCGTCAGGGCTGAAAAGAGAGACACGTGTTGAAGACGGTTCAAACATGTTGCTGGACGACCTGAAATAGAAAAACATATGTAGTCACATCTTAGCTAATGTTAACAAAATCCTAGCTAACTGGCTCATGTCTTCTTCATGTCCTCCAGCAGCGTCTCTGAACCGTCTTCAGCATGTGTTTTTCTTTTCAGCCCTGATGAGTCGAGCACAGACCTGATCTGAGGACAGGAAACAGGAGAGCAGGAAATTGTGTGAGGTTCTGCGGGTAGCAGGTTAACTCAACTGTTATTGGAGCACAGAGTGAAAAGGGGGCGGGGTTTATAAAGGGTCAATTGGGCTCTGACCCTCTGAATCAGTCTTTGAGAAACAATAGCAGCTGGTGATGTGGTGGCTGGTGATGTGATTGGACAAACAGGTGACCTCTGATCCCTGACGTCTCACTGTGACCCATCGTCAGGACGAAGAGCAGGCCTGTTCTCAGGTGGACGGACAACAGCAGAGACAGACGATCAGATCAGACTGAGAGGAGACATCATGAGCTGCTCTCCTACGGGATGGTCCGACAGGCAGCGCGCCGCCTGGTGTATGTGTGTATGTGTGTGTGTTGCAGTGAAGGTGTCCCACTTCCTTCCTGCTCCGCCCTGCAGGTGACGGATGTCTGATCTCTGTGGTTACAGCTGGGTGGGGCCTCGACTGTGTGGCTCACCGCTGCCAGGAGGCGGCGCTGTCACCAGACTCCTCAAGTAGACGCAGGGGTTCCTCCTCTTCGCCGAGCCGGGGGCAGAGCTGGGAGGTGGCGGGGGCGGCGGCAGGGAGCCGGGTGGCCTCAGAGACGACATCAGGGGCTTCATCTCCTGCGGCGCTCCTCCCTCCTCCTCCTCCTCTTCCTCCTCCTCTTCTTCCCTCTTCCTCTCAGAGAAACTGAAGGAGCCCTGCGCCACCTGGGCTCCGATTGAGGAGGTGCTGCCCACCGCACTCCCTGGCGGGGTATAGGAGGCGGGGCGGGGTCCTCCCAGTCTGGAGAGGGCGCTGACACGGGGGTGCACGGGCTCGGCAGGGGCGGGGGGAGACGAGATGCTCTCCAGGGAGGAAATGCTCTGGTTCCAGGCCTGCTGAAGGTCCACAGGGATGATCTTTGTGGCCTCCACAGACACACAGGGCGGAGGAGAACCAACACTGCCCTTCCACGGCAGGTGACTGTCCCCACTGGGAGGAGACGGAGGGCTGGGATCAGCTGAGGGACTGGGACACCCATCCAGTGCTGCTGGGACTGATGGAGGACACATGGAGGAGACACATGAGTCAGACCACGGACACACAGGAGACAAACGGGAGACAAACAGGAGACACACAGGAGACAAACAGGAGACACACAGGAGACAAACAGGAGACAAACAGGAGACAAACAGGAGACACACAGGAGACAAACAGGAGACAAACAGGAGACACACAGGAGACAAACAGGAGACACACAGGAGACAAACAGGAGACAAGCGGGAGACACACAGGAGACAAACAGGAGACAAACAGGAGACACACAGGAGACAAACAGGAGACAAACAGGAGACAAGCGGGAGACACACAGGAGACAAACAGGAGACAAACAGGAGACAAACAGGAGATAAACAGGAGACAAGGAGGAGACACACAGGAGACAAACAGGAGACAAACAGGAGACAAGCGGGAGACACACAGGAGACAAACAGGAGACAAACAGGAGACAAACAGGAGATAAACAGGAGACAAGGAGGAGGTGCATGATTAAACGTCTCCAAACGTCTCGGCATCAGAAACACCAGTCAGTTAAAGTATTTATCATTATTATATTCATGTACTCTGTCAGTTAACTGTTGTCTCTAAGACGTTCTGAAGCTGTCAGTCCCATCACACATTATTATTATTATTATTGTTATTATTATTATTATTATTAGTAGTAGTAGTAGTAGTAGTAGTAGTAGTAGTGTTAATAGTAGTATTAGTATTATTCTATTCAGTGGAGTGTAGGTGTGAAATGATCTTTTTGCAGACCTGAAGTGAATTTGTTCACCTCATTCAAGGTTTTCTGGTTCTGAGACAAACTGGCAGGTTTTGTTATTTAAATAGTTTCACTGTTGACGTGCAGCCAATGAGAGATCTTCTTTTTTGTACGTGTGTTTTCTCACCTGACTTGGGCCGTTCTCTCGGCGTCTCTACCTTGCGAGCTACGAAGGTGATCCCGACGTCTTCCTCCTTCTCAGGGTCTGAATGTTCACCTTTATCCTCCTCCGACTCCACAGGAACGACTACAGGGTCTGAACACAGGAAAATCTCATTACTGTTCTCAGACCAGCTGCACGTGATCTAAATGTGTTACACAGTGATGTCATCAAGTAACAGAACAAAACGAGAAGTTTCAGGAGGAGAGTTTACCGTTTGAGTCATTTTAATCTTTTGCAGAAATGTTATATGAACAAAAACCTCTATAACTCATTAAAACAAAAAAAGCATAATAATGTCCACTTTAATATTTTAAGTAACAATGAACGTGTGAAATTCAAGGTGAAGAAAGTTAATAGTTTTTATTGTCATGTTGAAGTGAAAGTGAAGATTTTTATTTTTATGTTTAAGTGATAAATGTGATTTTTATCAGTGTGATCTGTCTCCTCTCTCTAACTCCAACACCGTCCGTCCCTCCAGCAGCGTCTTTACTTTTGTCCTGCCAGCTGACGTTGCGTCTGGGTTTGTCGCTGCCCTCCTCTTTGGCGTCGGATCCTCGGCGCTGTGGAGATCAGGACAGAATGAAAGACGTCAGTGAACCTGCAGCCATAACAGGAAGCAGCCGGCCTTCAGTCAGAGCCGCGCTTCGTCTTTCATAACAGACAGAAACGCTGTAATTAAAGAATCAGCTGACACACGAAGAAGAAGAGAAGAGATGCAGCTGTTCATTAGAGTTGATTAGAGTGTGTGTGAGGACACGTCAGGACGAATCAGATCACTGTAACCTTTGACTGTCCTGCAGCTCCACCCTGACTCATGTTCAGTCCCAGTAAAACCAGGAGGAAACTGAACCGCAAAACTTCGCCATCACATTAATTCACTGCAACAAGTTCAAGTTTACCAAACATGAAATAAAAGTTTTCTTTTATTCTTAAACTTAATCACTTCTGTCCTGTAAAAAGTTTCCTTCACTAAAGTTCTGAATCAAACTCACACTGTCAAAACTTTGAGAAAGTTTTTCTGACATATAATCTAATAATTTACTTTTCTTCTTCAGATAAAACTGAATCTTGTGAGTTTTAGGATCCACAACGTATTTATGAAGCTGATTTGTCTTTTTCAGATGCAGGAAAATGAAATTAAAAATGATCTCAACTGGTAAAACTTTTTAAAACGAGTTGAATTCAAAACTGAAATCTACTGAATTAAACTGACTTGAACTTTTAAGTTTTCTCAACTTGTTGTGTTTTTACAGTGTATTAACTTGTTACATTGCATTTAATGAAAGTATTTGAGTTGGTTTAATCAAATATTTTAAGTGTAATCAGGAGTGCATGTGACACTTTCCTCCAACTTTTATCCAACTTTTTATCAAATCAGAAAAAAAATGTGGCAACCGATTGCTTCAGTTCTTCAGTTGCTAAATTATTTGGGTTTAAAAAAAAGTAATAATTTCACACAAAATATGAATTTTAAAATGATTTCAGTGATTCAACAATGTTTTTATTGTTCCTCCAGGGTCTCTGATCAGAACTGTGTCCATGGCAACGGAAATAACAGACCTTAGAACGCTGCAACTGACAACAACAACAACAACAACAACAACAACAACAACAACAACAACAACAAGTGCATCATAGAAGAGTAACTGCAGTAAATTACTGCTTTAATATATATTCATTTGGAATTAATCTGACTTTCATGTACATAAATCATATATTTAGAAAAAAGGTCATCAATATGATGAAAATGACAAAAAATATTCCACAAAAAAAGTTTAAAATGACCTGAAGGTTTACTTTTATTTTTGTATAAATGTTTTGTGTTGAATAATGAAACAGCATGAAGAAATAAAAACAAATAAAATCAAAATAAATGTAAAACTGAAGTCAAACCTGTTTCACATCATTTAAACTCAAACTGACTCGACTGTTTCAAAACATTTAGTCTGTTTCTGGCTCATGACGATGATGATGATGATGGTGATGATGACGGTGATGATGTCAGCAGTGTGTACCAGTGTAACACATGAAGCTGGATGAGAGGTGTGTGTAAAGTGTGTGTGACCTTCTTGAGGCTCCTGTCCTTCTTGTGTCGTTTGTGTCGGGTGGATTTAAACGTCTCCATGCGGCTCTTCATGTTTCTCTGAAACACCTCGCGGTCCTGACGCTCCTTCTCCCCCAGAGGCATGAAGTGACGGCTGTAGTGGGACTGATACTGCACACACAACACAACAGCACAACAACACACACGTAAACACACAGCTCTGCCCAACGCAGGAAACGGGCAGGAACTTCTCAGAGAGCAGAACTGAGAAAAAAAAAACTTTAAAGTTTTCTTGTTGTTGAGGTAGATAATTATATACGTGTCAGTTTTTTATCTTTATATCATATTGTTGTTTCTACACATTAATCCTGACCTCTGATTTGACCTTTGACCTTATTTGGAAGTTCGCTGTGCACTACACCTGCTCTGACATGTTTTCAACTACTGATCAATCAATAATTCTCCTACTAACGGATTAATTGTTCAGTGTGTGTGTGTGTGTGTGTGTGTGTGTGTGTGTATATGTGTGTGTGTGTGTATGTGTGTGTGTGTGTGTTTGTGTGTGTGTTTGTGTGTGTGTGTGTGTGTGTGTGTGTGTATGTGTGTGTGTGTGTGTGTGTGTGTGTGTGTGTGTGTGTGTGTGTGTGTGTGTGTTTGTGTGTGTGTGTGTGTTTGTGTGTGTGTATATGTGTGTGTGTGTGTGTGTGTGTGTGTGTGTGTGTGTATGTGTGTGTTTGTGTGTGTGTATATGTGTGTGTATGTGTGTGTGTGTGTGTGTGTGTGTGTGTGTGTGTGTGTGTGTGTGTGTGTGTGTGTGTGTGCATGTTACCCGTCTCCTGGGTTTGTACAGGTTCTCTGCGAGGACGTGGTGTGTCTCTGTGTCCTCCTCCACTTTGGCTCCGGGGACGTTATCAATCACCTGCAGGTCCAGACACACACCGCTGCCGTTCTCACGCCTGCAACACAACAACACGTTAACAACATATAAACAACACACAGTTAGCATGATGCTAATAGCAGGAAGCCTGCAGGCTGTCCATACATCCTGTTATATGTTGTAAATATGATCATCAGCTGATCGATTGTCTCAAACCTCAGCACTTTGTCATTGCTCTTACATTATTGATCATCAGGTCGGTCTGTTGTTTACCTGAGCTACTACAGTGGCTGCACGATTCTTGCTAAAATGTGAATCACAGTTTTTCCCCCGTATAAACTGAGATCACGATTCTTTTTTTTTTCAACAGAAGCACTTCTTGTGATCTTAGACACCTCAGTATAAAAACAGGTCTGACGTCTGCTGTCTGTACAGATGACATGAACATATCGAGTGATGACCTTCAAATTAAGCCTCAGGTCACAAAATATATTGGATGCATGACATGGATTTGTGTGTTAGTGATGTTTGTGTGACCTGGCAGCTGTGATTTTGTGATGTGGTTTGTTTGGCCGACAGGATCATCATGTTGGTCTGAGAGTGCAGAGATGTATGGATTAAGATCACAACTGTTTTTTAACTATTCATCATCCAGCACTTATGTCTGGTGACCAATCATCAGCTTCCCCGCACTGACGTCTCAAAGTCTCAAAGTTTTTGTTCTGTTGTGTTTTATTTTGTCACAGGTCCTGAAAAGAACACAAAGTCTGTCACCGTTAATGATATTCATCAGTGTTTTGTGTAAGATCACTTAGAACACTTAGAACAGAGTGTCGTTCTTTTCTCCCTGAAAGAAGGTGCCTTTGATTTTTAGTGAATTATACAGAATAAGACATTTGCAACTTTGTTTTTAGAAAAGCTGCTGCGAAATCAGACATTTTAGTTCAACAATAATATAAACAAAAGCCCACAAAATCCTGGACAGACGGGTCTGAGTCCAGAGGACAGAGGGCCGACCAGGAGCCACTACAGATGGAGACCGATCTCTGTTAGCTCAGTTCACTCTGATGTTTCCATGGTTACAGCATCACGTGATCCAGATTGGTGTTAAATGATGTTTCTCTAACAGGAACTCATCTGCAGCACTTTGACATCCAGTCCTCCTGTGGAGGACGGACAGAAGCTGAGATCACGTGTCGTCATCGGTCACTGTAAACACATTCTGCTCCGCCATGACGGAGGAAACGCACACCAGCCATCACCTGGATCAGTCTGTGGTCAGGTGACCAGGTGAGAACAGGACAGGGGAGCAGGTGGAGGGTGAGTCACGACAGAAGGATGAAAATCTGCAGCATAATTTAGACTAACTTCAGACTAACTGTGATCATTTGTTATTGATATGATGAAGATGAGGATGGTCAGGTGTCAGGTGACAGGTGACAGGTGTCAGGTGTCAGGTGACAGGTGTCAGGTGACAGGTGCCAGGTGTCAGGTGTCAGGTGTCAGGTGCCAGGTGTCAGGTGACAGGTGTCAGGTGTCAGGTGACAGGTGACAGGTGACAGGTGACAGGTGACAGGTGACAGGTGACAGGTGACCGGTGTCAGGTGTCAGGTGTCAGGTGTCAGGTGACAGGTGACAGGTGTCAGGTGTCAGGTGTCAGGTGACAGGTGACAGGTGACAGGTGTCAGGTGACAGGTGACAGGTGTCAGGTGTCAGGTGTCAGGTGACAGGTGTCAGGTGTCAGGTGTCAGGTGACAGGTGACAGGTGACAGGTGTCAGGTGTCAGGTGTCTGGTGTCTGGTGTCAGGTGACAGGTGACAGGTGTAGTACCGTCACTCTTCAGACTGTCATCAAGCTGCAGGAGCTACAAACTTTTTAAAAAGATTCTTTCTGCAGCAGCAGCTGAACTCTCCGTCACCTGGTTTAAAAAATCTGTTATTTATTATAATAATTAGTGCAATAAACAACAGAAAAACACATCTATAACTCGCCTGCTTACTTTACAAAAACAAACAGGACATGTTTAATAATTAAAAGCAGGAATTATGACCGACATCAGTGATTTAATCAGAATATTTTCATGGTTTCAAAGAGTAAAAAAATATTCATCAACTAATTCATGTGGATTAATTGATAATTTAATGAAAGGGTTCATTCATGAAACTTTGGCAGAACTCCAAAATACACAGTAAGTTATAAAGTGCATTGAAGTATTTTCTGATATGACGTGTCTCCTCTGCACAGCTGCTCTCACTCCATATTATCTGTTTATTATAAAGGGTCACTTTCAGGACAAACAGGATTCAGGACAAATGCTCATTATTTGGGACTGTCCCAAATTATTCTGGGCGTCTGGTGACCAAAGTCTTGCCACACAGTTCCCATTCAGTCTCTTAAGTGTCCTGCAGTTATTCCTGCTCTTGGCGTCTAAACACTTGTAGTCTTTCCTTGTAGTCCCGCGTCCGATCCTTGTTCACCCGGCTCCTCGTTTTTCTCTCTGTGCGCCACGATAAATGTCGGATCTGCTCCATCAAAGTCTCTGGGCGTTTGATGACCATCACCAGGAATCCCTTCTTTGCCATGTCATCAGTGGCCTCCTCCGCCGATCCATATAGCACCGTTCCCTCTGGGGAAAAGACTCTCATCTTTGCTGGAAACGGATTTTCTTCTTCTTCTTTTTCTTCAGATTTCACCTCCACATATTCCCTCCGCAGCTTTACAACCTCAGGTGCATAATCATGATCCAGGTTAATCCTATATCCAAGATACTCAAATCCACGTTTCTGCCCTGCTAGTTTCAGTATTTCTTCTTTCAGTCTGTAGCTGGCCATTTTGACAACGATGGATCATGGCGCCGCGTTTGGTGGTGGCTTTGACACCAGAGTGCGATGCGCTCTTTCCACTCGTAGCTCCGCGGAGTCAGACAACTCCAGTTTATGCCTTAATAAACGATCCACAAAAACGACCATTGATTGAGCGTCATCTTCCGAGCCGTCTCTAACGCCATGTATTCTTATATTTTCTCTTCTGGTCCGTCCCTCCAGGTCCGTTAGCTTGGCTTCCCCTTCGATATGCAGTTTGAGCATCTCGTTTACTGCTTCTTCGTTAGCTTGTATTCGAGTTTCAGCATCCATGATCCTTTCCTCCGCCTCTTCCACTCTCTTGTTTGTTTCATTTATTTCCTCTTTGATTGCCTTCAGCTGCTCACAGTTATCTTTCCTGAATTCTCTGAGTATAAGGTCCAGGCTCGGGTTCCCAGCGTGTTCCCCTTCGTCTGTTAGCATGTTGTTATCTTATCTTTATGAATTTGTGTCGCTACGATCTGTTTTTATCTCAAACTTTCTCCGATACTGCCATCTTTTAACTTGCCAACCCGGAAATCCTCTACTATGTTTTTTTTTTTAATGATTTTGTGTTTATAAATTGGAAAATAGTTTCTTGATTTGAAGTGATTAATTGATTCCACATGCTGGTTATTGATATTTTTAATGATATTTATTCTTTTCTGTAATTTGCTCCTTTTTTTAAATTTTTTGTAGTATGTGACTTCCTGTCTGTGGGACGGTTCAGTTTCATCTACAGATCAACCACCCAGAACATTAATCATCTTTCCCAGAATGCTTCATGTCAAAAGCTGGGACATGTGACTCGTGTCATGTGACTCGTGTCATGTGACTCGTGTCATGTGACTCGTGTCATGTGACTCGTGTCATGTGACTCACAGGTAGTTGGTGACGTTCGTGACTTCAGGAAATGAGGCTCTGCTGGCCATCGAGGGCAGCGACAGTCTGGCTGAGGTCAGGACGTTCCCACCCTACACACACACACACACACACACACACACACACACACACAGGTCAAAGGTCAGTACTTTAAAGCATCTCTGAGGTATCTACTCTCCTTTGAAGACCACATTTCCCAGAGGCCCTGCTGCTGCTGCTGTTCCAGGATGTGTCCAGGTGTTTCTGTCAGTGACAGAAGCTCGTTCTCAACATGCGTTCTTCTCTGTTCTTCTCTGTTCTTGTGTTCTTGTGTTCTTCTGTTCTTGTGTTCTTGAGAAACGTCATCAGTCTCAGTCCAAGTACTGTTCCAATTCAAAAGTCTGCATCTCGCCAACTACAGTCAAATACCCGGATGTGTTCTTGCCCCGCCTGTTTTATCGAGGATGCATCGGGTGGTGACTTGTGTGGACTTGGGGCAGCCACGTATCCCAGAATGCATTTCGTAGCAACAATGGCAGAGGAGGAGACCCACAACTTTAAGTTACAGGTGTTGAAATATGACTGTTTTAGTACCATGGAATGAAATTTTAAAATATTTTATGCGAGACAGACATTAAACCTTAGAATCTGTGGTCGACTCATCACGATAGCGTGTAGTTTAAAATTTGCTCCGACGTTTTCGGAGATGTGTCGTCCTGCTAACGGGACAGCCAGCATACCTCGCCAGCTGGCAAGATGACCGGGCTGTTAGCATTCATGTTAACCCGCTAAAACAGCCTTATCCCGGCGTGACGTTTTGAAATCTGCCGCTGGCTCTGACGTCTCTGAAGTAAAACGAGATATAATTTGTTTTCCGCACATTTAAACCAAAAGATACAGGGTTGTGTTTTTATCATATTTCGTTTTATTTCAAATATACATTAATGGTGAAAATAACTGGAAGTGGGTAAGCCAAGACGAGCTGAGATGGTGACATCATCAAGTACGCTACTGTCCCAATAGCAGAAAGACCGTCCTGTGTCCTCCAGTCCTCGAGAGACAGAACTCCCAAGTCGAACTTGCTAAGTCCAAACTGCCAAGTCTGTAAGTCCGAACTCGGCGTACTTGGTATTGAGAAACGGCAAGAGAGTCTCAGAGCAGCTCGTCAGTCGTCTAGTAACAGCTGATCAGACAGATGTTTTTTACTCTGAACTCTGATTATTGATCAGAGACTGTTTGACCTTCAGCTTGTTTCTCATCCAACCTGCAGCAGCAGCACTGAAAACACATTTATGACCTGTTTTATTCATTTTTATTATTTTTCTAGGACCATAATGGGATCATGCAGTAAACAGTATTCGATCAGATTCAGTCTGTTGTCACCTGATCAATGACACTGATGGCGTCTCTGATGTTGATCTTCTGATACGCCTCCCACAGCTCACTCTTCCTGTACACAGACTTCCTCAACAGCAGCTTACTGAGGTAGTTCTTATCAAACTGCTCCCACCTGAAACACACAGACAGGCAGACAGACAGGCAGACAGGCAGACAGACAGACAGACAGGCAGACAGACAGACAGACAGACAGACAGGCAGACAGGCAGACAGACACACACAGACAGACAGACAGTTTTCTGTGTTTCTGGTGGAGCAGAGAGTCTCTGTGGTGGAGCAGCTCCACCTGCTGGTCACTGACAGTCAGTACAACAAGATCACTGACACAAAGTACACATCTGAAGTATAAATATTTGTGTTTTTATATCTGTATGTTCTCACGGTGTGTCAGTGTGGTGACTCACTTGTCTCTCCAGTGATGATATCCCTGCAGTCCTGCAATGTCCTCCACTGCTGTCAGGATGTGATCAAAGGCCTGAACACACACACACACACACACACACACACACACACACACACACACACACACACACACACACACAGTGTAAGAATGTGGTCTGCACTCTTCACTCAGAGCCAAGAAGAAGAAGAAGAAGAAGAAGAAGAAGAAGAAGAAGAAGAAGAAGAAGAAGAAGAAGAAGAAGAAATGACTGTTCTAACTCGGGTCATGATGAGTTCTATTGTCTGTTCTTGTTTCCCCTCCTTGCTGGTGGGTGGTGTTGTGTTCTTATTTGTGTTCTTTCCCCAGCATGGGTGTCGACTGATGATTGGCTCAGAGGCTGAGGCCTACTTTAAAATGGCACCTGCCGGCGTCAGAGTGACTCCCAACCACACCGGTTAGGGTCCAACACCGTGCCACGCCGTGCCACGCAGTCCAACGCCGTGCCACGCAGTCCAACGCCATGCCACACAGTGCCACACCGTCTGACTGTGCTGTCCTGCCTTGTGAAAGCTGATGATGTGATTAACGTGTTGCCTGTTTATTTTATACCCCCTTTTCTCCTGTTTATGTTCAGGAGTCGGAGAAGATACCTGGATTTCTTTTGCTTTGCTTTGTCGGTCGGTAAGTTAGTTAATTTATTGGCAGATTGTTTTGTTTGTTATTTTGGGCCATGCTCACCCTGACGTCTAACTACCATGTTTTTCATGAGAGTGATGAATAAATTGTTCTTTGTTGGCACTGATCATCCTTGGAGAAAGATGGGAGTCAATTTTGTGTTGTGCTCAGGTTTCCCCACAAACCAGGCCTAAGACTGACCCTCTCGTGGATCTCCTCGTTGATGGTCGGCTTCCTGCTGGTGGATCGAGGAACTTTGAGCCATTTGACCAACGGTTTGATGGTCAGACCCTGAAACAGAGAGATGGAGAGACGGGGACAGAGAGAGAGACAGAGACATAAACAGCTGAGTGACTCGACCATCAGGAGAAAAAACAAGAAACTACAGAAACTACAGTTTTTACCAAAGTGATGTACTTAACTGAAAATCTGAGGAACTTGTATTTAACTTGAGTATTTTCATGTTACTTTCTCCACATCTCAGAGGGAATTATGTTGCACTTTGAGAGGAAAAAATGTTAAACTTTACACCGACCCATTTTACACAACAACAGCTTGGAGTTTTTTGGGTGTTGTAATTGAAAATATTGTTTCAGTAGTTTAATTCAGAGTTGATATTGTTTTGGTCTGATATGTGAAATGAATATAAGAGCCCTACATGTCTCTACATCCACCTTAAATCCATGATGAATCCACCTCTCTGGTGGAATCAGAATAATCTGGATTTTTACCACAACTATTCCGTTTTCCACATTAGAGATCGAAAAATAACCAATTCTGTATCCCAAGTTTGAAAGATCAGGAACACATATTCTGGTCTGGAAGAACCCAAATTGAAATGTAATTCGATGCAGATAAATGTGATCTAGATTTAAAGTTCTGAAATACTGGTTCCTGGTTCCTCCTCTGATGTTTCCGTGTGAAACGTGTTCAAGCTGATAGAAGTGATACAAGCTCTTCCCCTGACAGTGACGGTGTGTTCAGTGTCTTCATGACTCGTCCTCCTGCAGCCTGAAACTCTCACTGATATAAACATCATCTGGTTATTTTAAAGCTGCAGCAGGTAGAAAGAATAAAAACAGTTGATTGTTGAGTCTCATCTGAATTAGACTTAATTTTCTCCTTCCTGAGCGCCTCCTACCAGACAAGCAGCACGCGCTTCATGTGCGCAGGCAACAGTTTACTGTCAGTCGTGAGTGAGCACAGACTGACAGACATCAGCTGTGTGAAATAAAACAGATACCTGAGTTACAAACAGTGACAGAGGAGAGAAACTACATTTAAAAACATAAAGATTCAGTTTGAGGCTCATCAAAAACATCTTTCTCTCTGCACAAACATGAGCTCAGCATCACAACACTCGCTTGTTTGAGGGGGAGAGAAGGAAGTTCATCATGGTTTGGCTGCGGTCGGCGAGACGTGCCTGCAGCCCACTTGCAGATGAGTCGAGCTCGCTTCGTCCCCACTCCAGAGTCGGTCTGTCTCAGGCACTGCTTGTCACAATACAAGCATAATGGAAATGCAACTCCCTTTTCTCCTTATTCTCACTCCGTGACAAATGTCGTGTTAACGGCAGATTCTGGTTGGATATTCTGAATGATCTGGTTACACGGCAGACTTTTTTTTTTTTAAAGGAAAAAGACAGTTGGACTTAATAACAGTAATTATGGCTCAGTTCCATTAACTGTCCCAGACTTTGAACCAGCGTGCACAATAGAAGGACCTCCCATAAGTGGAATGCAGCAGCCATTAATCCACCTCTCCTCTCTGTGCAACTCGTCCATTAAGCCTGATTCTCAGTGAAGCACATTCTGATTTAGACATGTGGGACGTGTTGATATAATCCACCTTCACCTCCACAAAAGAAAATCTCAAGCTTGTGTTGGAAGGGAGAAACACACTTACATTATCTGAGACCAGCACACTTTTTGTTTTACACAAATATTGTAAAGCTGATCTTCTGAATAAGGTGGTTAAATTAATGAAAGAGGGAGGCTGCGTTTGCATCATCAAATGAGTCTGCCACTGGTGGAAAACTGAAAAAAAAAACTTTTTGATGGAAAGAAGAGTCTGTACATCTGCATGTAAACAGAGATATTAAAGTTGTTCATTTTCATCAGCCATGTCAACAGCTTAGTAGAAACATTGAGAACAGAATAAGAGTTTAAGTGAATTTATGGACATTTATACTCCTCCATTAACTGTGTGTCTCTGCTGCAGCTCCACCTGCTGACAAACTACCAGATCTAATACCTGTACACACCTGTCTGTCCCTGTCACCTTACACTCTTTACCTCTTTTAAAGTATTTGATGTTTTTCCTCTCATTCTTCTTCTTGTTTGCTCTCATCTCTTCTGTTTTCTGTCTAATAAAACCATCAAATGCCCCAAAAATCCTTCAGATGTGACTGTCAGATAACTTTATCGTGGAGTGAAATCTGCAGGAGACTGTTTTCATGCCGTTGTACTGAGAATCTACAGTAACCCAGAAACAGAAGACAAATTTACGAATCAGCACCGTCTGCTGTTGTCTGTGTGATGCATGATGGGAAAATAGAAACACTCTGAAGCTCAGACAGAGAATCAAAGGAAGCTCTTCAGATTTAGAGTCTGTTTACACTGATAGTTTTAAACAGGACTGTAACTCAGACTGACTTCAGTCCCCACATGATGAAACAGCGTCACAGTGAGTGTCTGTGTTTATTTCAGTTAAATGAACTGATGTAAAGGAAGTTTATACTGTTGTGTGTTTTAAAGCAGACGGAGCTGAAGATAAATGTGTCGTCTCAAACATGTTGGAATAAACATGCAGAGCTGAACCCAGAACAGATCCTCATCTTTAAGATCTGATGGACCAGACTGCTGATGATGATGGTGTGCAGAGCTGCAATGATGATTATTAATTGATTATTGAATTGATCTGCAACTATTTTGATAATTGTTTTATTAGTTTGAGTAATCTTTAAAAAAAAGTCTAAATTTTCTGATTTCAGTTTCTTAAATGTGAATATTTTCTGGTTTCTTTCCTCTCTGACAGTAAACTGAAGATCTTTGAGTTGTGGACTAAATGAGACATTTGAGGACGTCATCTTGGACTTTGATCAACATTTTCGGACATTTCATGAACCAAACAACAAATCAGTTAACCAAGAAAATAATCAGCTGTTTAATCAATATGGAAATATTTCTTAGCTGCAGCCTCATGATGAAGTGACACAGATTATTTCATTAATTACTGACCGTTAGCTCGTCAGGCTAATGCTAGCACTGATCGCATTCACATTCCTGTTTCCCAGCATGCACTGAGTCTCTGAGATGAAGCCGCAGTAGGACTGAGAAAATAATCAAACTAGATCTGGATCTTGTAAAAGCCTGAACCTGCTGGAACCTGTTCTTTCTTAAAGGTATAATCTGCAACATTTTCTGTAAAAACACAATGTACACACTCATATTACAGAATCCTGTTCACTAAACATGTGTATCTGCAGAGAAACGGCCCTCTGCCTGTGTTGCCTTGTTTTTTCTTATGGTTTTGCTGCTCAGGACGTTTCACCAATTCAAAACTTTGATGTTTTTATGAAAACACGTGATGTGTTTATGAACAACTCAGACAAATTCTACGGACTCTACCTTTAATGTTGATCAGTCTGAGAGTGAAACATCACCACCTACAGGTCAGACTGTCCTCAGATGTCCCTGATCTCCTTCTGCTCTCAGAGGATGAACCCTTTAAAAAATGTCTCTGTGATGTTTCCTGTAGCGCCCCCTTCAGGACAAACTGCACACGCTGAGCTCCACCTGTTCTAAAACATCAGGATTATTTCTGTCTGTGGCTGAAATCAACTCTGCAGTTCAGATCTCAGATGATAACAGACAGAAACACACCAGAGCAATAAATATTTCATGTTTGAAGATGTGATTAAGACTTCAGATAATGAGGTTATAATTATTATCTATTGACAGTCTGCTGCTTCTCTCTCTCTCTCTCTCTCTCTCTCTCTCTCTCTCTCTCTCTCTCTCTCTCTCTCTCCCTCTCTCCCTCACACACCCACACACACCCACACACACGCACACAGACACACAGACACACACACACACGCACACAGACACACAGACACACACACATCTGTAGCAGCAGGAAGTCAAAGGTCACAGACAGCATCACTGTGGTTGCTATGCAACATCAGCTCAGTGTATCTACAGCTGCAGCAGCACAGACAGTCTGTCTGTTGGTCCTCTGACTGACTGACATGTCATGACAACATTCATGTTTCCAACATTCATAGGGCTGCAAAGGTTATTTTCAGAATTGATTAGGACTATTTTTGTTAAAATGTGATTAATTGATTAATGAACTAATCCTGTCACAATCTTTTCAATTGAAAAACAGGTTCAAACATGAAAACAGGATGAGAACACAGACGTACATCCGTCCACCTTTCAACTAGTGATCAATCTGTCAATAATTTTTCCACTCATTGATTAGTTGTTCGGTCCATAAAATGTCAGAAAATAATGAAACATGTCTGAGATGACATTCCAGGATGTCTTGTTTTGTCCACAACTCAAAGACATCACAAACAAAAACATATATCTTGTACATCTTGAGTGCAGCAATTATTTTCTCACTGAATCGATTCGCTGTTCAGAGCAGCTGATGACAGGCAGCTGCACTAAAACCGTTTGTATCCACCCTGAACGTCCGCACTGGACTGAGGAGTGAAACGCCGTCACAGAGAGACGGAGGAGGACGTGATGCAGAGGGGGACGCGTTCAGACGGTCTCTCCTGGAACGCAGCCACGGTGTCGACCTCTGCTGTTCACATGAAAAGTGACAGAAAATGTTGTGTAACTCATGAAACATGAGAGAGACGTTCAAACCCCGCCTCCTGCCACACAGCTGACCAATCACAGCATGAGGTGAGTGTGATGTCTGGGGTCAGAAAGTTACAGAGAAGGTCAAACACAGCTCCGCTCCCTAATCTCACTTCAGAGAGGAGAGAGGAGGAGGGGCTAGACGTGTCACCTGAGGGAGAACACTCACAGATTCATGTAGAACATGTGGAGAACACAGGGTTACATATGTAACAACGGTTCTCTGAGTCACTCATGTCACTGCTCAGGTCACATGACTCCTGGGAGTTTTTTTCATTCACAGAAACAAACATCAGTTTACACCACAGGGTTGTTGTTGTTATTGTTGTTGTTGTTCCTACCTGGAACATGACAGTAAAGAAGACGACCACAATCGTCGTGGCAACAAAGTAATCCTTCGCTTTGACCTGCTCGCCGTCCAGCAGCACCACCAGAGCGAACGCCACCGCCCCTCGCAGCCCGCCGTATGACATCACCACCTGGTCGATCTTGTCCAATGGGACGAGGCGGAAACGGTTCAGAACCCACGTCTGACCAATCACACCTAAGGCACAGAGGTTACCAAGAGTCAGGACGGCCAATCAGAAGAGAGCAAAGGTTCAACACTGAGGAGGAGCAAAGAGCAGGAAGCTGAGTTTAATCATCTAAAGTCTCCACATGGACTGAAATGATAACGTTAAAGAAAAGACTTTATTTGTCCTGTTTAGGTTCAGATGCTGCATTTTTCTAACAGAATTCTGACTGTGAGCAGAAGAGACGCAGTTTTAAAGGTTAAAGTGAGTCTCAGAGGAGTTTGACATTTGAACCTGCAGAGAAACAATCAGTGATCAGAATCACAAAATCTCCTCAAATGTCAAAATCTGAGGCTGGAACAGGAAAGGCCAAATCTGTCCATGAGGGTGACGAAACATCTCGTACACAATGATGAACAACGGTGATGAACAACGGTGATGAACAACGGTGATGAACAACGGTGATGAACAACGGTGATGAATAACGGTGATGAACAACGGTGATGAACAACGGTGCAAAAGGGTGAAAAGTGTTGAAAAATGATGAAAATGATGAAAATGATGAAAATGATGAAAAATGATGAAAATGATGACATAATAAAACAAAATGATCTTGAAAACTTTCTCAATAATAATAATTAAGTGTTTCTGCACAGATTTGTCAGATTTACATGTCAGTAGTTATCTGTTATTATTCTCTTGTATCCTCTCTTCTGATTGGATGATAAATGGGACACTTGTGGTTCTGTTTCCATGGAAACAAGGCCTGTAACAGGGGCATTAGCGACTGACCTGCAGCTCTGAAGACGAAGATGAAGACGAGGGTGCAGGACACCAGGCCGGTGTCCCAGGCCCACTTGGACTTGTCCACCGCTGAGATCCCGAGGAAGATGAAGATGATGGTCTCAGCGATGCTGGCCAGAGTCTTCATCGTGTACTTCACCGTAGTCCGAGACTTCTGGGAAATGTTGGCCTCCACGTACTTATTGGCTCCGATACCACAGAACGTCATTCTGACCAGAGAGAGGAGAGGAATACTTTACCAGTGTTTGTTTATTTGTTTGTTTGTTTGTTTTCTCCTTCACTGTCCAGTTTTAAATGTTGTTATTTACTGTCTGTCCAAACAGAACCAGAACCAGAACCAGAACCAGAACAAGGTATGTTTGGCATAACTGGAAAATTTAAAAAACCACAAAAATCGATGAACTTTTCCTCCAATGTTTTTGTTTTTGTTAAACGGAGGTTGAGGCTCCATCACATCCTGCAGACTAAAGCATCACAACGTTTCCTGCACTGCAGCAGCCATGTTTTACTGGTCACACTGGTCACATTTGTGGTCAAACTGGTTCGGCAGACTTACGACAGGATGGCTGACAGGGAGAAGAGCTCAGCGGTCAGGTAGGCCAGGTAGACCAGCAGGAAGACGAAGAGCGGCTCGATGATCCGAACCTTCTTCGTAAAACGAGTGATGAAGCCGAGGATGACGGCGAAGACCAGACCCACCAGAGTCCCCCCGATACTGACGATGAGGAAGGAGGCTGAGGGGGGAGGAGGAGGAGGTGGGAGAGGAGGAGGGAGAGGAGAAGGAGGAGGAGGAGGAGGAGGAGGAGGAGGAGGAGGAGGTGGGAGAGGAGGAGGAGGAGGAGGAGGGAGAGGAAGAGGATGAGGGAGAGGGAGAGGAAGAGGATGAGGATGAGGAGGAGGAGGAGGAGGAGGAGGGGGAGAGGAAGAGGATGAGGAGGAGGAGGAGGGAGAGGAGGAGGAGGAGGAGGAGGGAGAAGAGGAGGAGGAGGAGGAGGAGGAGGAGGAGGAGGAGGAGGAGGAGGATGATGATGATGATGATGATGATGATGAGGAAGAGGGGAGAGGAGGAGGGAGAAGAGGAGGAGGAGGATGATGATGATGATGATGATGAGGAGGAGGAGAAAGAGGAGGAGGAGGAGGAGGAGGAAGGTGAGTCACAGAAGAATCAGATACGTATTTGATTGACTTCCTGTCTGTGGACTCACCAACTCCTTTGAAGTAATCAGCTGTTTGAACGTTCTCCGCTCCGACCTCCACAAACGAGATGTAGACTTTATAAAGAACCTGCAGGAGATTAAAGGTGCAGTTCACTAATGTCTGTCCTGATGTGAAGTCAGCTGCATGTTATCCTCAGTCCTCACTGTTGCTAGGTGACCGACAACGAAAACAGATGTGACCTTCTTCTCTTTTCAAAAACTTAAAAAATATTCATATAAAAAAGAAAACCTCAGTGTGTTGACACATTTTCAAAAACATCATCAAACCAGGTATTAATTCACAGAAACAAAAAAAACACAATGTGAGGACAAAAGACAACAATCAGCACGCTGGACTCAGAGTCTGTTTGTCGTTGTGACAGAGCATCGGGGCCACAATTAGAAAAATAATCTGAGATTTTAAAGGAAACAATTCAATATTTTAAAGATAAAGTCAGAATATCTCCTTTTCTACGTAACCTGGGAACAATCATGACTCGTTCTCCTGATATAACAACTTTACTTATCTCTCTAAATATCATGATGTTAATCTAAAAATGACTCGTGAGACTCATATTAATCATTTTGAGGTTCTGTTAGTCCACGTGTCTCCAGCTGAGTTCTGTTCCATCACACTGAAGTGATTCAGTCGGTCAGTGTGCGACTGTTCCACCGCTGACAGCAGTTTAACACTGTGTGACAACATGTGAGTTCTTTTCTAGTAAGAACAGAAACGGGATGAATTTTCTGTGTGAAACTGACTGAGCCTCAGTGATTTACAGTAAATTACAGCTGATACAGAACCATAATGTGAGTTCTGTGTGGTTCTTTGTGGGTCTGCAGGTCAGCGCTGCAGATTTTTCCCACACTCTCTGCTCTTGTTGTGGGATTAGTTCATATTCTGAGTGCTGCTGAGGATTAGAAACCTGCAGCCTTAATCTGCTCAGAACGGTTTAATCCCAGATTTCTCAAACACGTTACTGAGTAAATATGAAGTTTCTGCTCTTCATCAAACATCTGCTGCTACATTAAAGGGACATTCTGCTCTTTTCTTCAGCACGTCACTCCTCCCTGATTCTCCACAGTGACGTTTCCTCCAGCGCCACCATCAGGACAAACTTTACATCAACTCACTCTGCTGCTGGGAAACTCCAGCATCGTGACTGCTGATTGGCTGAAACACCCCCTGCAGCCATTATTGACCTTGTAAGCCTCTCTGCTGTAACAGAGTGTTGCCATAGCAACACACCAACACAGATCACAGGATGAGGTGTGAGAGTGTTTGTTTGGTCATGTGTGTTGCTGTGTGTGTGTGTGTGTGTGTGTGTGTGTGTGTGTCTCACCACAGTGACGGCGTCGTTGACCAGCGACTCTCCAAACACGATGATGAAGAGCGTGTCGTTGACGTGAACCTCCTCAAACACAGCGAGCACCGCCACCGGGTCGACGGCCGAGATCAACGCTCCGAACAACAGGAAGTCCATCAGCTCGGCCTGCACACGCTCATCTGCGCGCGCACACACATGCGCACACGCACACACACACACACACGCACGCACACACACACACACACACACACACACACACACACACACACAGACAAACACAAACTGTTTACCTCTATTACCTATATTAAGGACCTTTCAGACGTTCGCCCTCGTTGGTTTTCAGATTTACGCCAACGACACGACTGCTGTTGCTGAAATGAGAAACACCTTACAGACAGTTTCAACTGGACTCACTGTCGCCTTTTTGACACCAAGGAAACAAAGTCTGTCTGCTTTTCCTTTAAAAATCAGAATCACTGAACGTTACAATTAAAGTTGAGTCGACTGAACACGAAACAGACGTGTTTTTAGAGATTCAGACTCTCAGTTAAATGTTAAAAATCATGATTACATTATTGGTTTAGTGATTAAACCTGAGCGTTTTCAGATGATAAGAAATTCAATGATGAACATCTGGTTTGACTACCTGCTCTCAGACCAGCCAGTCTAATTAAATCCATGGAGTCTCTTTATAATCGAGCCTTGAAAATCTTGGACAAAAAGTAAATTAGGAACCATCATGACGCGCAGCTCGCTCACTGTTCACAAACTGTAAAAGGTTCTATGGGTCAGTTCCTCACCAGGAAGGAACGAGAAATCTGAGGTGGCTGCATCTGTACACTTATTAGAGCCCAATAATAATCCTGTCATTGTTTATCAGCCGATTGTGACCTCACACTGTGACCTCACACTGACCTATGACTCCCAGCAGTTTGGCGGCGTACAGGCAGAACCCAGTGCAGAACGCGTTCCACAGCGTTCCCACCACGGCGTACGTCAGGATGGCGCCCAGGTTGTCAAAGAAGAGGCGGGCCGGCATGAAGTATCCGGCATCGCCCACGATGGTCGGCAGCAGGAAGAGGAAGAAAAGGGCAGGCTCCAGCTGGTACAGCTGCTTCTTATTGGCTATGAGGACGACCCCGCCCAGGACCAGACCCAACAGGATCAGCATGCAGCTCTCCGGGACCACCGTGGTGAAGCGCTGAGAGAAATGGAACACTGCCGGAAGAGAAGATGAGGTTAGACAGTCAGACAACAGCAGAGAGATGAAGAGATGTTTCACAGGACAAATCCACCACCCTTCCTAAGCCCCGCCCCTTTTCCCTCTGTGCCCAACAGAACAACTTTCTCCTTTCCTGTACATGGTATTTTTTTTCCCAGGACAGCAAAGCCATGATCCGCCAACTCTGCCTCCGATTGGTTTACCCTGAGATTCTTACCCTAACCCTAACCAATCACAATCCTCATGTCTAAACCTGACCAACCCAAACCAAGGAAGACAACGAATACGAGCCAATCAGAGTCAGAGCAGGGCAGGTCACGACTCCACTACCCTGAGGAAAAAAAAAACAAGTTTCTTGTACTTAGATATGCTACATGTTTGGTTAATGTTAGCAAAACACTAACTAAAGAGCTAACTCGTCTACATCAAGACTGTCAGTCATCCAGGTCACTGTATTCATAGCAAAGGTTGTCGTAGGAAACAGGACTTGGTAGACTCTAAATGTTGTTTGTATGTGAAATCACAGATTCAGTGTGTCTGTATTTGTGCCATTTTTGTGTTACTTTGACAAATGATTTAAAAACTGATGATGTGTAATTTGGTTCTGGATGAACTGACAGTTGTTACAACAGTACAGATGTTTTTTCACATTAAAGACACACAGAAGTCCAGTGTTTTTCTCAAGGACTCCTCAACATTTACACAGAGCTTTTATTCTGAAGGGTTTACAAGTCACAAGTCACTCTCTCACTCTGTCACTCTCTCATTCTCTCACTGTCTCACTCTCTCACTCTGTCACTCTCTCATTCTCTCACTGTCTCACTCTCTCACTCTGTCACTCTCTCACTCTCACACTCTGTCACTCTCTCATTCTCTCACTCTCTCATTCTCTCACTGTCTCACTCTCTCACTCTGTCACTCTCTCACTCTCACACTCTGTCACTCTCTCACTCTGTCACTGTCTCACTCTCTCACTCTGTCACTGTCTCACTCTGTCACTCTCTCACTTTGTCACTGTATCACTCTCACACTCTGTCACTCTATCACTCTCTCACTCTCTCATTCTCTCACTCTCTCACTCTCACACTCTGTCACTCTCTCACTCTGTTACTCTCTCACTCTGTCACTCTGTCACTCTCTCACTCTGTCACTCTCTCACTCTGTTACTCTCTCACTCTCTCACTCTGTCACTCTCTCACTCTTTCACTCTCTCACTCTGTCACTCTCTCACTTTGTCACTGTATCACTCTCACACTCTGTCACTCTATCACTCTCTCACTCTCTCACTCTCTCACTCTGTCACTGTCTCACTCTCTCACTCTCTCATTCTCTCACTCTCACACTCTGTCACTCTCTCACTCTGTTACTCTCTCACTCTGTCACTCTCTCACTCTCTCACTCTGTTACTCTCTCATTCTCTCACTCTCTCACTCTGTCACTCTCTCACTCTCTCACTCTGTCACTCTCTCACTCTGTCACTCTCTCACTCTCTCACTCTGTTACTCTCTCATTCTCTCACTCTCTCATTCTCTCACTCTCTCACTCTCTCACTCTCTCACTCTGTCACTCTGTCACTCAGCTCTGACCATCAGGAGCAGTTTGGTGTTCAGAGTTCTACCCAGAAACAAGTGGACATGTGGACAGGAGGAGACGGGGATTGAACCTGTGATCAGCGGACGAGCTGAACCACAGACGATCCATAACTCAAACCATAACTGCTGTGATCAATAAACACATGTGAAGCTCACTGATGACCTTATATAAATGTATAGACAGACCCGCCTACTCTTCTCCTTTACTTGTCTTCTCTCTGGCTGTCAGGTCAAAGCCTTCATTGTTTTATTTTATTTTAAAAATGTGTATTTATGTTGAATCTAAATTATTAAGCACTTCAGGTTATGTGTGTATAAATTAGAGAAAATTAAATCATTTGATCATTTATCTTTCTTTTCAGTGAGAACGAAATGCAAAGATGAACCTTTTTTTCCATTAAAACTGTAAATCGTATCATGTTTACAATATCTGACAAAAAAAAAACACTTTACTTGATTTCTGTTTTTGCATATCGTTCAGCCTGATTGGTCCATATGTTTGTTTGTTTCAGCTGCAGACAGAAGGATGGATCACACACCAGAATCACTCTGTGTGTGTGTGTGTGTGTGTGTGTGTGTGTGTGTGTGTGTGTGTGTGTGTGTGTGTGTGTGTGTGTGTGTGTTTGTGTGTGTGTGTGTGTGTGTGTGTGTGTGTGTGTGTGTGTGTGTGTGTGTTTGTGTGTGTGTGTGTATACATGGCCTTGGACACGTAGGTAGAAATCCATCATTCAAGGTCTGCTGTGAGTCATGACAAGAGCGCACACACACACACACACACACACAGCAGGAACATTAGTGCGGCTCGTCATAAATCAACAGCAGGAAACAAACCATCAAAGACTCAAGAACATGAAGCTGCTTCTGTTTTATAACTGATGAGATAAAAACTGATTCTGTTCTTCTTTGTTGTTACTGAGTCATGATTATTTATTGTTGTTCAGAAATATTTGAAGTTTTCAGGAGCACACACACACACACACACACGCACACACACACACACACACACACACACACACACACACACGTGTGTGTTGCTAGCTTACTTAATTGTTTTTCCATTGACTTTGTTTGTTACATCAATATTAGCATTATTATGTTTCATTATCTGGTGTAATATTACTCTTCTATTATATTTAATATCATGTTTTAATCATGTGCTGTTTTAACCTTAATTATCTGCTGCAATATAACTTTTTATTACTTCTCAATGTCATTGACAATATCATGTAATTGTCAATATTTTAGCTCACTTTTGTACTAGCTTGTTGCTAGGCAACATACAGCTAAACAGGAAGTGGTGCATTTCATAAGGTTGTGATTTTTTACATCAGGACAGAAGAAGAAACTTTGATTTCCTGGGGCTTAAAACTAATGAACTTATTAAAAGGAGGTCACATGTTCTGCCTGTGAGACTAACAGTTCTGTCACAGTCTGACAGTCAACATGTGTTACATCATGTTGAAACAGGCTGGAGTCACACAGGAGCCGCTTCTCACTGCAGACTTCAACAGAAACCTCTTCACTGCCTCCTCCCTGATTCCATCCAGCTCGTGTTTTGAACTGACTGAGATAAACTCAACACAGACAGAATGAAACAGTCAGTTATTTTCTTCATCTCTGTGGATTAAACAAACATGAATCGACTGTGAACTGAACCTGAGTGCAGCTGAAGTTTTATCTGTCTGACTCTGTTGCTGTGACCATACAAGCTGAGAATTCCTCTTTCCTGACTTAGACATGAACGCAGCATGAGAACGCCTGTCTGACCCTGTCTTGACTCTGATGATGACTTCCTGTATGAACACCTGGACTGATGAAGACTGAGAACACGGAGGAAACATGGAGGAAGATGAAAATGAGTTTTAACAGTAAAACTTTTGATTCTCAAATAAAACCTGAAATCTGGTCAGACTTCAAACTTTCAGACAAACTCTTTCAATGAACACACGCACACACACACACACACACACACACACACACACACACACACACACACACACACACACACACACGCACACACACACACACACACACACACACAGCTGAACCTCCCACACAGCAGACGGACAGGAACAGTGAGAACATTCAGCTGCTCAAACATGAACATGGTGAAACACAGTCTGTATCAGTCTGCTGATACTCTGTTTGTCTTCAGGCAACAGTCAGACGATCTACTAACACATCACTGAAGAAGATACATCTTCAGTAGGAACCAATGAGACGCAGGCAGGAAGTCAGACAGACACATGTTGATGGTTTGAGTCATAAACAAACATATATACACAGATGCCACACTGGCCTTAAAATAACATGTCAGTGTCATCAGCATACTGATCCAGTGATACTGACCTGTGAACACACGGAAAACAGGAAGCTGCAGTTCCTCTGGATAAAAAGGACTAAAACATTTACATTACTCATCTGATTTCAATGAGTCATTTTTACATTCAGTGGTTCATGGAGTCAGTTGGACAAAATCCTTCCTTCCTCCACAAACGAATCACTGAAAACACAAACAACTCCTTCATCTGAGAAATGTAAATAAAACCAAACACATGACACAACACACTGGAACACCCCCTCTGACATCACTGCAACATCACACTGTAACACCAAACTGTGACATCACTGCAACATCACACTGTAACACCAAACTGTGACATCACTGCAACACCACACTGTAACACCAAACTGTGACATCACTGCAACATCACACTGTAACACCAAACTGTGACATCACTGCAACATCACACTGTAACACCAAACTGTGACATCACTGCAACATCACACTGTAACACCAAACTGTGACATCACTGCAACACCACACTGTAACACCAAACTGTGACATCACTGCAACATCACACTGTAACACCAAACTGTGACATCACTGCAACATCACACTGTAACACCAAACTGTGACATCACTGCAACATCACACTGTAACATCAAAATCCAAAAATTCAAATTCACATTCAGAGTCACAGACGTTCTGTTCCTGAAGTGTTAACAAACTCCCTCTTCAATATAACAGTGTGTAGTTTGCATTAGTATCAGCACACTTCTACATCATCAATACAACAACAGCTGTAACTGTATGACTGTGTGTTAAATTCTCATGAAAAACACAAATGTCTGTATCTAGAGTCAATGTTTGGTTTGTCTGTTCAGGGCTACTGTAGAACACTGATGAAAACATACTGATGAATATTATATTACATTTCTGATAATAAATCCTATTAAATCTGACAGACTGGACCTTTCAAGCAGATTTTAACAGAATGTGTGTGTCAGTTTTCATTGGTTTAATGCTCACATGATGAGAAACCACTGGTCTGTGAATGGACAGAGCCTTTGTGTGTGTGTGTGTGTGTGTGTGTGTGTGTGTGTGTGTGTGTGTGTGTGTGTGTGTGTGTGTTATAACCTCATTAAGAAGCAGCATGTATAGCATGTTATTGTCCTGCAGCAGTGAGTCACCAGCTCAGGAAACACGACTGTGTGAGTGTGTCTTCAGAGCCATGACGGAGGAACAAAACATTTAAAGAGAGACAGAGACGGAGACAGAGACGGAGACAGAGACAGAGACGGAGACAGAGACAGACAGCTGGAGTCGTGCTGGTCTGTTTCTGCTCTGAAACGCAGCAGCTTTAAAGGAGCAGACCTCTCTATGAAGATCAATACAGAGCGATCATCTGTCGGTTTGACCAGTTGATCATGTCAGTGTTATATTCCAACATCTGTGATTATTAATGTGTTCATGAGCTGTCAGAGGTGAAAGAATTATGATTTATATGTTTTGTTGGCCATAAGGACAGATGTGATTATCTTTAATTAACATTAATTCCATGAGAAGTGAAACTCGTTTCTGTGTTTTTTACTCTATAAGAGACGTCACTCTGTAAGATTCTGATGTTTCGTTAATGAGAGACAGAAGAAAGTTTCTTTTGTTCTGAATGAATGATGATGATTTCGGGGAGTTGAACCCTCCAGCAGGAGGACGTCCACGTCTTCTTTGGTTTATTATCTTACACATTTCCAATAATCTTCTACTTTATACTGTGAACTTTTGCATTTTCCTGCACAAAATATACAGCTCTTTCATTTAAATTACATAATGCATGTATTTTTATTTTTAAAAATTATTTTATTGTAATTTTTCTATTCTGTAGCTACTTATTTGCTTTTATCTTTTTTTATTATTATGCATCAAAACACAGAAGCAACATCCTCGTATGTGTGAATCTACTCAGCTGATTGATAGATTCTGATTCTGAATAATCCATGAAATATTAAAATATTCTGTAGTTCAGATGAACAAACCCTGATGCTGCTGTTCAGTTCTGTTACATTTGTCTTAAAAGAAGAGGTGGACAGTTGGATCAGCGTTATGATTTCTGCAGCGATACTCAACGTGTCCATCAGTGAACTCATCTCTCCAGACTGAAAACGTGCAGACAGCTGGTGAATAAAGAGGAGGGACACACTGAGGGACACACTGTGGGACACACTGAGGGACACACTGAGGGACACACTGAGGGACACACTGAGGGACACACTGTGGGACACACTGAGGGACACACTGAGGGACACACTGTGGGACACACTGAGGGACACACTGTGGGACACACTGAGGTTGTATCTGTGTGTCATTCAGCAGAGTTTGAAGTTATTCATCAGTTATTCAAACACAAAGTTCACTTGAAATGACTTCAGTGATGAAGACAGAAGACAGGCCTCAATAAACACCAACTGTTGTATTAAAATGCACAAAACCTCGTTTGGACGGACAGTCTTCTGTGTTAAAGGAGCAGTTTAAGTTTAAGATGCAACATAACTTTAATGTTTTCAAAAGAGGTTTGAAATCATTTCTGAAAGACGTACAGCTGCAGTTCATACACACCTGGAGCTTCACTCTACTGTACTTTTATTTTTCTATTTGAACTTTTAAAAAGCCTCCTGTGGACACACGCTGTAAAATAGTGTTTCTCTACAAACACTAAATAAATGTTTGTTCTGTTCGTCTCCGTTCGTCTTCGTTTGTTTCCTGTGTGGATAATAAAAGACATCTCATCTTCAGCCTCTGAGGTTTTTCAGTTCCACTGTTAACGAAACTTCACCTGTGAGTCGCTCTTTAAAAGAAACGAACCTGTTTGGAGGAAAATAACAACAAGCAGCTGAATAATTTGATCTGATTGGATTAATTGATCAACAAACATTAACTCCAGATCACCAACACACACTCAGACTGTCATTTATTTTAAATAGTTTCAAATTGAATTATTGATCAAGAAAACTTCAATCATTTTCTTCAGAACTGTAGTAACAGACATTTTTTGTCAGTATTTCTGTGTGAGAACCTTCATCTTCTCCTGAACTCCTCCTCCTCCTCAGCAGTTTCAGTTTTCAGTCATAAGTTTATTGATTAACTTTTTTTTATGATCAGAAGTTAAAGCTTTTCAGACGTTTCCTTTAACAGAGCAGAAGCTGCAGAATCTTTCCGTTTGTTTCACTGAGGTGAGACTCGGGGTTTTGTTTGAAATCTCACCTGGATGATTTGCTTCTTTTCTGCCGTCCTGTTTTATTGTGCAAATAAAAAGCTTGTGCACACCTGTGGCTCGCCCTCTGACTGCAGGTGTGCAGAAATCTGCTGAAGCATCGTCTGTGTCTCCACGGTGACGAAGCCTCACGTCTCTGGAACTGAACGCAGCTGTATCATCACCGGGCTT
>NC_139317.1:420000-427500 GCF_056507025.1 Lutjanus erythropterus | reverse complement strand
GTCCTCCTCACTGAAACACACAGACATCAGAATTAAGACGTCGTAGCTCGTGATCACAGACACAAAGAAAAACAAACAGTCTAATATTTGACCTTTAGTGTACAGAAACAAGAGGGAACGTCTCCTAAACTCATGTTCTCTGCACTGACTCCTGTCTGTCTCCAGGTAAATGTTAAACACTTTGAGAGGATCAGTGTCCTTCAGACGGCAGCAGGACGGTTGGACGTGATGATTATCAGCTGGGACAGGATTTACTGAGGAAGTGAAAACAGTGATACGAAGCTGCACAGATATCAAGCTGTTTTGGACACAGAGCTGCTGTTTGTCTCAACACAGCGAGTCTGAACCTGCGAGGACTTGACCTCCAACAGAACCAACCCAGGAACACCAAGAACATCCAGGGAACACACAAAAAACTCAACCGGTTGGATCTGGTCTGTTTCTGATCAGCAGAAGTTTCTGTGAGAGTTGCACTAAATTATTTCTCGTCTTTCTTTCAGTTTATTAAAACGCGTCGGCCTCAACAGGTTCATCGTTTTCGTCTCAGAGTCAAACCTGAATATAAACTGCGGGATCTCTGAAGTGTACTCACATGACTTCCTGTTCAGTCGGGACCGTTTGCGGGTCTTGGGGCTGGCCGGTCTGTCTGAGGGATTCTGGGTGACAGACTTCACCAGCTGGTCCATGATCTCGTCTGTGGCGTCGTCCTGAGAGCTTGTCCCGTCGTCCTTGGCCACAGACATCACAGACGCACTGACCCCGCCCATACCTGTGGACCAGAACCAGAATCAGAGCCTGGACCAGGTACAGAAAATCAGATGTACTCCTGCCGAAGTCCTGCTGATGCAGGATGACATCACCAAAACTATCCAATCAACAAGTTACCCATCAGTCTGTAAACCTTAATGTTTTTAAAGTCAGTGTAAACAGGAACTGGACCAGAACTAAAACACAAAAATGGGTCTTTTTTGGTCTGGACCAAATGAACCGAGTGAAAGAGTGAAAACAGCATTAAACCTGTTTTCTGTGGACACACAGGACACTCACACATCTGGAATAAAATAAAATAAAAGTCCACAGGGTGTCCTGGTGGTCTGAGGGTTTAAGGTTCTGACCAAGAACTATGACATCCCCAGTTTGAGTCCAGTCAGGGACCTTTGTTACATGTCAGTCCCTGTCTCTGTGTCTGTCTGCCTGTGTCTCTCTGACAAAGACATTAAATGTCTGTCTTCCTCACAGCTGCTCTGATCTGGTCACCTGATGATATTTTACTTTTCATTCTTCTGAATAAAAAAAAGAAAAGTTTGTGGTTCAGTGAGACGATGATCATGTTTTTCACACTGATTTGACAGCTGTTGTTGTTACAGTGATGATATGTCATCATCATCATCATCATCAACATCATCATCATCATCATCAGCATCATCATCATCACTACAAAACACAACAGACTCACACACACTCACAAATTGTGAAGAGGGAACACAACTCTGAGGGTTTTCTCTTAAAGCTGCAGGAGACAGTTTGAACAAACATGATGCCTTCAGGCTCCCTGGCTGCCTTGGATCTCTCCAATAAGCCCCTCCCACCAAATGTACCCAGTGTTTTTCTGGGTTGAAGAGGAACATCTGGGTTGTGGAGTTGATGATGTCAACTGTTTGATTAAAGCCAAATAACGTCTGTTCTACTCGAATAGTTATGTCTGACTTAGAGATAAGAACAAACAGACGGAGCAAGGGAAGAACCAAGAAACGTAGAAACCGGATGACCCTTGTGTGTACAGAGTCTCTGTGATTGGCCAGTTACATGCTGGCTAACCCTGATTGGTTGTGCTGTGACATGTAATTACCAAAATTGTAATAAAATAATAATAATAGTTCCTACTGCAGCTTAAACTTCAAAATGACGATGAATGTTTTGATGCAAACTGATGAGAGACTCTGGATCAGTGAGACGACGGAGACGAACTGAGCACGCTCAGATCAAACAGTCTTACTGCGGACAGCTCTGGAGCGTCTCAGTCCTCTCTGGTCAGCAGGCAGACTGTTGGTGCTGCTGATCAGCAGGTTCTTCATGTTCTCATGCTCCTCCTCCTGACCTGGCTCTGCCTCTGCTGCCATGGAGACGGGGGAGGGGCTGTCCTGCTGAGGCACCGCCCCCGAAAACTTCTCTGTCTAAGAGGAAAAAAGGAGGATGAGACGGAGGAGGAGAAGAAAAAGAGCACAATTTGTTAACTACATGAGTTGAAGTTTTTATGTAAAAAATCCCCCAATTTTCATCTCCGCTCACAATAAACTGTGACACACTGATCGTTTATTATTTATGAAACTAAAGTTTGCAGTGCGTCGTGTTTCTGAGCCTCAGTGAGCATCACAGTTAGGGACCGCTGGAACGTGGTGTGTGCAGCATAAACATCATAATATTATACAGCGTCAGGGGCACAAACAACATACTGACGCCAGGAAAAATTCAGTGTGTGGACGTCTCTGTTCCTGAGCTGGGATCATTAGACACCTGCTGTGACCTCTGACCCCCCTGAGAGAGGAGCAGGAGGATCAGCAGGAGGAGCAGTTTACCTCAGTGATCATCTTGCCTCTGGTCTTGGTTCTCTCTCTGTGAGCAGCTCGTTTCCGTTTGATCGTCAGGACTCGTTCTCTGGTGGTTCGATACTCGAGAGCAAACTCACTGATAATCCGACAGAAACTGGTGACTTTAATGTCCCGAACGGAGGAGGACGGCTGACCCAGGAACAGCAGGAAGGAGTGGAACCTGCAGCCGGAGGAGGAGGAGGAGGAGGAAGAGGAGGAGGAGGAAGAGGAGGAGGAAGAGGAGGAAGAGGAGGAGGAAGAGGAAGAGGAAGAGGAAGAGGAAGAGGAAGAGGAGGAGGAGGAGGAGGAAGAGGAAGAGGAAGAGGAAGAGGAAGAGGAAGAGGAGGAGGAGGAGGAGGAAGAGGAGGTTCCCGTCCATCAGTCTCATCAGAATGAGAATGCAGGAATTATTACTGCAGTGTTTTAAATTCACTCTTCCAGTTCAGTTCACAGATTCAATTAAATATTTCATGTTAATTTCTTTCTTTGTTAGTGTAGTGTAGTGTAGTGTGTAGTGTGCAGTGTGTAGTGTGCAGTGTGTAGTGTAGTGTAGTGTGCAGTGTGTAGTGTGCAGTGTGTAGTGTAGTGTAGTGTGTAGTGTGTAGTGTGCAGTGTGTAGTGTAGTGTAGTGTAGTGTAGTGTGCAGTGTGCAGTGTGTAGTGTGCAGTGTGTAGTGTAGTGTAGTGTAGTGTGCAGTGTGCAGTGTGTAGTGTGTAGTGTAGTGTAGTGTGCAGTGTGTAGTGTGCAGTGTGTAGTGTAGTGCAGTGTGTAGTGTGCAGTGTGTAGTGTAGTGCAGTGTGTAGTGTGCAGTGTGTAGTGTAGTGTAGTGTGCAGTGTGTAGTGTAGTGTAGTGTGCAGTGTGTAGTGTAGTGTAGTGTGCAGTGTGCAGTGTGTAGTGTGCAGTGTGTAGTGTAGTGTAGTGTGCAGTGTGCAGTGTAGTGTAGTGTGCAGTGTGTAGTGTGTAGTGTGCAGTGTGTAGTGTGCAGTGTGCAGTGTGTAGTGTGCAGTGTGTAGTGTAGTGTAGTGTGCAGTGTGTAGTGTGCAGTGTGCAGTGTGTAGTGTGCAGTGTGTAGTGTGTAGTGTGCAGTGTGTAGTGTGTAGTGTGTAGTGTGCAGTGTGCAGTGTGTAGTGTGCAGTGTGTAGTGTGCAGTGTGTAGTGCAGTGTGTAGTGTGTAGTGTAATGTAGTGTGTAGTGTGTAGTCTGTAGTGTGCAGTGTGTAGTGTGTAGTGTGCAGTGTGTAGTGTAGTGTGTAGTGTGCAGTGTGTAGTGTAGTGTGCAGTGTGTAGTGTAGTGTAGTGTGCAGTGTGCAGTGTAGTGTAGTGTGCAGTGTGCAGTGTAGTGTAGTGTGCAGTGTGCAGTGTGTAGTGTGCAGTGTGTAGTGTAGTGTGTAGTGTGTAGTGTGCAGTGTGTAGTGTGTAGTGTAGTGTGCAGTGTGCAGTGTAGTGTAGTGTGCAGTGTGTAGTGTGCAGTGTGCAGTGTAGTGTAGTGTGCAGTGTGCAGTGTAGTGTAGTGTGCAGTGTGCAGTGTGTAGTGTGCAGTGTGTAGTGTAGTGTAGTGTGCAGTGTGCAGTGTAGTGTAGTGTGCAGTGTGTAGTGTGCAGCGACCTGTTGATGACTCTGCGGTGAACCACCTTCAGGATGATGATTCTCTGTGTACAGTCCTTCAGGAACTCTGTCATCTTGTTCTTCAGGACTGCTTTGGTTTCATGTTTGGCCACCACCTTCAGATTGTCCCATGATGCTTTGCAGCGTCTCTCCAGCTGCACCAGGTTCTCTGACAGCAGCTCAAAGTCCACCTGGAGACAAAAAGATCATAAAACCCATCTGATCTACCAGCTGCCATCTAACATCTAAGCATTCTGGGTAACAGGAGATGTTACAATAGAATAGAGTAGAATAGAGTTTTACTTTGGCAGACCGGGTGATGGCGGGAATCTCAGAGTAGACATCAGTGGATTCTGGGTAATTTTCCACCACCAGGCTGCAGGTGTGATGCAGCAGAGACTGACGGTGAACCGTGTCCTTCACCTCCACCACCTTCTCCAGGTAACCCAGCTCAAAGCCTTTAGCCTGGACACACACACACACACACACACACACACACACACACACACACACACACACACACACACACACACACACACAGTCTATAATCTCTAATCTGTGTTTGTAGAATCAACACATTTATCTGAACTTCACCCACTGAACCAGTTTAGTTCTTCTGTGGGTCACATCACCTCCCTAAACTCTTTTAATCTTTTAATCTGTCATCATAAGAAATGAAGAACTGAAGAAATAAAAGAATAAAATTGACTCCATGCTTCGTCTGTGTACCTTTTGTGTTCATACACACACATATATAAATCTGTGAGCATGTTTAACTGGAGTCAAACCTCATGTGTGTACACGTAATAAAACTGACTCCGACTCTGATTATGTTTAATATAAAATGTTTTTTTCTCTGCTATCTGACTGATGTTTATCTGCAGCAGGTGTGCTGCGTCACCTGAGTTTGTAATATGGATTATGGGCAATTAAGATGGTGACATTGGATTTATCTGAAGTCTGAGGAAGAGCTTTGTGTTTAAAACGTCACAGCAAATAAAAACTCATAACTGGAGCTTCTCTGTGTGTGAATCTGGTTCATCTCTGCCAGATGTGACAGATGTATCAGTAGTGAAATCAGCCGACTCAGAGTGTTTTTGTTCTCACGTTGGAGCTGTTGAGGAAGTTTCCGATGGCAAGCAGCGTCGCCAGGGTCCTCTTGAACGTCTGATTGGATGCCAGCTGCTCCATCCCCAGCTTCAGGTCGAACAGAGGCTCTGCAATCTCCTGCAGGGGGCGACACGAAGTCAGTGACAGTCTGATCATCCTGCTGCTACAGTTAAGAACAGTGATGTCGCACATCTTCTTCTTCTTCTTGTGTTTCATGGTTTGATTCCTTCATAAAGTCATCTTAAACTTTGTGTGTCCACATCAGTGTGTGTGTGTGTGTGTGTGTGTGTGTGTGTGTACACCTGTGTGTGTATACACCTGTGTGTGTGTGTGTATACACCTGTGTGTGTGTGTGTGTGAGTGTCTGTGTGTCTGTGTGTGTGTGTGTGTGCGTGTGTGTGTGTGTCTGTGTGTGTGTGTGTGTGTGTGTGTGTCTGTCTGTGTCTGTGTGTCTCTGTGTGTGTGTGTGTGTGAGTGTCTGTGTGTTTGTGTGTGTCTGTGTGTGTCTGTGTGTGTCTCTGTGTGTGTGTGTGTGTGTGTGTGTGTGTGTCTGTGTGTTTGTGTGTGTGTCTGTGTGTGTCTGTGTGTGTCTCTGTGTGTGTGTGTGTGTATACACCTGTGTGTGTGTGTGTGTGAGTGTCTGTGTGTTTGTGTGTGTCTGTGTGTGTCTGTGTGTGTCTCTGTGTGTGTGTGTGTGTGTGTGTGTGTGTGTCTGTGTGTTTGTGTGTGTGTCTGTGTGTGTCTGTGTGTTTGTGTGTGTGTCTGTGTGTTTGTGTGTGTGTGTGTTTGTGTGTGTCTGTGTGTGTCTGTGTGAGTGTGTGTGTGTGTATGTGTGTGTGTGTGTGTGTGTGTGTGTGTGTGTGTGTGTGTGTGACCTTCTCCAGAGCCTCATAGTTCAGTTTGAAGGCCCACAGCTGCAGGCGGGGGTTCAGGGCGCTGATGGAGGCGAGACTGAAGAGGAACTGCTCGGCGGTGCCCAGAGGGACGTCAGGATTGGCCAACTGAGCCTCCTGGATCTTCTGCTTCTCCTCCTCTGTGGGGGTCATGGTCAGGATCTTCTGCTCAGGACACGGGGGGGGGGGGTGTAAATTAAATAAAAACATTTTCTGTAATCTGTAATCTATATTCTGGTCTTGAGAGCGTCTCAGTGCCCTCGGCTGACAGGAAGACAGGAAGTGCTGGTACCTCGATGCCCTCCTTGCTGATGGCGAACTCATCAAAGTTGAGGATGGCGGTCTTGATGACGTGAACGGCGGGCAGGACAGTCATCCCAATGTTGATGGCGTTACTCCTCTTTGGGTCAAGAACCAGAATCTCAGACTTCTTGGTCTCAGGTCCTTTCTGCTCACAGAGTGACATCATCAGGTTAATAAAACTACTAGATTACTTATTATTACTCTGATTAATTGCACAGAAAGTTACACTGAGTTCAATCATATCAATTCAGTTCATATCAGTTCAATATCTGTCATAAGGGTAAAAATGCATGATATTGGATTTTTGCTGACATCCAGTATGTCAGTATTTTCCACCTTATTTCAGAAACATATTATTTTCAACATGTCGGAGGACATTAAGGCTCCTGTAGTGAATTAACATATTATTATATAGATTATTATTATTCTACCTCCTCTTGTCATAATATTTTCAAATGGACACGTTCACTGGACAAAATAAAATGGCTACTGCTGAGAGATTTCTTTTTTCTCTTTTTTCTTCTCCCGAGATGATAAGTTGAATTTGTAGTGTTGAAGGAATGTGATTGGCTCGTCATCACATGACTGATGCTGAACGGTCATTGTAAACAGCAGCTCTGATGTCTGTTCAGACACTTTAACAAACGTTCACACTGCAGACAGAACTGTGTCACATCAGCTGAATGAAATCATCATTTGAAAGTACTGACCACAGCAGAAACGACTTACAGAACATCAGCAGTGTGATTTTCAGTCCTGACATGAACACAGACGCTCCTGAGGTGAGCAGCTCTCACCACCAGAGGTCAGTTTCTCTGATACAGCTGATCTGTGGTCTGCAGCCTAACTGATAAAGGCGAGCCAGCAAACACAGCAGACTGCTGATTGGTCAGATGAACATGTTGAGCGAGCGCGAGGGAGCGAGTGACAGTGATTGGTCACTGAGCAGAGGACAAGGTGAACAGTGTGCAGCCTGAGAGACAAACTCAGAGCAGAGAAGT
>NC_139317.1:390000-412500 GCF_056507025.1 Lutjanus erythropterus | reverse complement strand
GATGAGCAGTGAAGAACAGTGAAGAGCAGTGAAGAGCAGTGAAGAGCAGTGAAGAGCAGTAAAGTGCAGTGAAGGCCAGTAAAGAGCAGCGAAGAACAGTGAAGAGCAGTGAAGAGCAGTGAAGAGCAGTGAAGAGCAGTAAAGTGCAGTGAAGGCCAGTAAAGAGCAGTGAAGGCCAGCGAAGGGCAGTGAAGAGCAGTGAAGGCCAGTGAAGAGCAGTGAAGTGCAGTGAAGAGCAGTGAATGGAAGTGCTTGTGTTACGGCTGTATTTTGTGTAAACTAGAGTTTATAATCTGAGGTGAGTATCAGTTACAGACCTGCCGGCGGCTGAAGGCTCCTCAGAGATAGAGCTGGTTTTAGAGAAGAGTCTGGACTTCCTGCTCAGACCCAGAGCCGACATGTGGTGACTGAGGAAAGAGCGACTTCTAGTGGTCAAGAGAGATACAGACACCACAGTACAGAGAGAAAGAGAGAGAGAGATACAGACAGACAGAAACACCAGTAATTATATAAGAGACAGTAAACCAACACCAAGTCACCCAAAATAAGAACAGAACCAGAACCCAAACAGACATGCAGAGAGACAGAACCCAGACTGTTCCTCTGTGATCAGAGCTGCAGCTAACAATATTTTTAATGATCAATTAATATACAGATCAATTTCTCGATTAACTGATTAGTTGTTTGATCAATAAAACAATGAAAAATAAAATAATGAAAAATGGCTAAAACAACAGTCCCCAAAACATTCAGTTCACTATGTTAGATATATTCAGCATATAAACAGTGGTGGACAAAGTACTCAGCCCCAGTACTTGAGTCAAAGTACAGATACTCCTGATCAAATATTACTCAACTACAAGGGAAAGTTGCTCAGTCAAAATTTTACTTGAGTTAAAGTACTAGAGTTCTTGTTTTTAAAAATACTTAAGTATTCAAAAGTACAAATTACAAAGTACATTTTCTAATATCAGTACATGCTGTATTGTTTTCATGATGCGTTTACTGAACCTTGTAACTCTGTAAACCACCTGATGAAGCTCTGACCTGCTGTAGATCCTCTCTGATACACAAAGTCTGTAGAAACACCTTAAAAACTTCAAACAAAAAATACATTTTCTGATGTAACTGAATTAAAATCACATCATTAAATCAGATTGAAGTCAACTGTAAGGATTTTCTGTTAAATAACTCAGATTTCTTTCTGTCTTCAGAGGCAGTATATATACATGAATTATGTGGTATTTTTCACTCCAATAAAAACAATTCAACTTTAAAAACTACCTGGAATAATGAATAATTCTAATAACATGTTGAGATTTAGTTCAGTCTTTCTCCATGACGTCTTTCTGTTTGAATGACAGAGGGACAGTTTGTTCTTGTTACAGACGCCTGGATGACGTGTTTCTGCTTTGACATCAGTCCCATGTGAGAGGAGCTCTGTGATTGGTTTCCTTCTGTGAGGAACACGTCATGTGACCAACTGAATTTTAGAAAAGAAAAAACACCAACAGCTGACTTCAAAGCTGCGCTTAGTGGAAAAGTAACAACAAGCTTCATAGAAATGTAGTGGAGTCAAAAGTACAATATTTATCTTTGAAATGTAGCGAAAGTCTGAAGTTTACAAAAAAACAAATACTCAAGTAAAGTACAGATACTCAAAAAATGTACTTAAGTACAGTACTCAAGTAAATGTCCACCACTGCATATATTGAATGTATGGGCACGGACGAGCAGAAAATCGAGGCTACAGTACAATATACTGAATGTTTTAAAGTTCTGTATTAATAATAATCCTTTAAAATATTGATGTTGACCCGTGGCCCTTAAATAACTCTTTTAACTTTGGCGGAGATGCCAGCTGGAGACGTTTTGTTTGTGCAGAGACCAAACATGAGCAGATCAGTTCTTCATGTGCCCGCTGAGGACAAACATTCCTGCTGCTTGAACTCAGAGAAAAGCTGTTTCCAAATAAAACATGTTTCCTCCTCAGACTGTAGGTCTAAACTTGGTAAAGCTCAGTGGCTTCAGAGTCACCAGTCCAGAACCAGAACACAGAGAACAGATTCTTCTGATCACCTCCTCTTTCTACAAACACTCTGAGGCAAGTGAGAAAAAGTATTCTGCTGATCTATTTTAAGTTTTCTCTGCTGTGTCAGGTGACAAGGGATCAGGGAGCGCAGAGTTTGTTTTTGTAATATTCATTTACGCCACAAGAGGCTGCAGTGCACCACTGCTCAATGCTGTATGTTCTGAATAGGACTAAAGCGCTCATGTTTTCTTCCAGGTGAGTTTCAGTTTGTCCGTGCTCTCTGACCTCAGTGGACATTGTGTTAGGTGATGTTACTCAGAGCAGAACAGTCGACCAAACCTTTACGCCAGAAATACAGTCACTTTTTAACCACACGTTTATGTTCACAGCTGCACAGTGTTCATTTCTAAAGGACAAGTGAGGCACCTCCTCCAAAGTTTTCAACTTGAGTGCAGAATTTGCGTGTTTGGTGCGACTTTTCTGAATGCAGTGTGGGGAGGAACAAGTTTCTGAGTGAACCGGTGAACTTACGGGCTGGACGGCGTCTTTGTCTCCTGCTCCGTGGTCACGTTCCCATTGGGGGCTGTGAGGGGCGGCAGAGGAGACCCTCTCTGGGATCCGGACGGACTGGAGGTGCGGCTTCCGGTGTCGGAGGTCAGCGGGGACGAGGCCCTGCTGCCCAATCCGGCCGTGGGGCTGGGGGAGGAGGCGGAGGAGATGGCCGGGGAGAGGGGGTTGTTGGCGGTGGTGGGGGACAGGAAGGCAGGCGGGGTCGGCGAGGCGGAGGGGGAGGAGCCTGCGGAGGAGGACAGAAGGTCCGGGAGGTTCTGGCTGGATGAGCGGCGGCTCTTTCGTCCCTCCTGGTCGCTGGCGGCCATCTTTCTTCTCTCTTTACGGGCGGGAAGGGACGAGTCTTCCATCTCGCCGTCCTCGTACTTCAGAGCGTTCTGCAGACGGACGGACAGATCGAAAATATAAAACTTCATGTTTGAACTTTGTGTCTGTCATTAAACACAGAAGGACAGAGTTACAGAAGATGGTTTACAGACCAGTGGTTCAGACAGCCGAACACTGAAAAACAAAAAAATTCTAATGTTTTATTATCATTCATTGATTCATTTTCTGTAACCACTTATTCTGTAAGGGTCGCGGGCTGATCTCAGCTGACATTGGGCGAAAGGCGGGGTTCACCCTGGACAAGTCTGTTTTATTATTAACTTTACTAAAACACTGAAATGACTTTTCATGATGTAGAATTTATTGATCTGAATACAACCATCGTCAGACAGCCGCTCTGTGTCTTTGACTCACCAACTCCTCATGATTTTCCTCACTGATTTTTGTAACTATGACTGATGATAGAATTTTATTGTCACTGTCAGTAAAAACTGAAAATCATTTTGCATCCTAAATATCACAGACACAAACAGGCAGTACAGATACGACACTGTCCACAACAGTCCCGACAATCTCCTTTTCCTTTCAGCTGTTCCCTTCAGGTGTCGCCACAGCGAATCATTTGCCTCCATCTAACTCTATCCTCTGCATCCTCTTCTCTCACACCAACGAACTTCATGTCTTCTTTCATTACATCCATAAATCTCCTCTTAGGTCTTCCTCTAGGCCTCCTGCCTGGCAGTTCCAACCTCAGCATCCTTCTACTGACATATTCACTGTCTCTCCTCTGTACATGTCCAAACCATCTCAGTCTCATCTCATGTAATGTCCCTCTGATGTACTCATTCCTGATCCTATCCATCCTTGTCCCTCCCAAAGAGAAGCTCAACATTTTAACCTCTGCTACCTCCAGCTCTGCCTCCAGCTGTCTCCAAACCATACAACATCGCTGGTCTCACCACCATCTTACACACCTTTCCTTTCATTCTTGCTGATACTCTTTTATCACACGTCACACCTGACACTTGCACACTTCTTCACCTCTTTTCCACACTCTCCATTGCTCTGGACCGTTGACCCTCCACCTTCTCTATCTCTGCTCCCTGTAACCTCACTGTTCCACTTGGGTTCCTCTCATTCACACACACGTATTCTGTCTTGCTGTGGCTAACCTTCGTTCCTCTCCTTTCCAGGGAATACCTCCACCTCTCTAGACTTTCCTAAATCTTCTCCTTGCTCTCACTACAGATCACAATGTCATCCTTGGTAAAGTCCCACCTCCACCTTGAACACCTCAGTCACACCTACAGCACACCTCACCGCTGTCTTACAGCTCTCATACATGTCCTGCTCCACTCTAACAGACTTCTCTGTTACTCCAGACTTCCTCATCTCTGGGCATCCTGTCATATGATTTCTCTAAGTCTACAAGGACACGATGCAGCTCCCTCTGACCTTCTCTGTACTTCTCCATCAACGTCCTCAACACAAATACTGCATCTGTAGTACTCTTTCTTGGCATGAAACCATACTGCTGCTCACAGATGCTCACTTCTGCCCTTCGTCCAGCCTCCACTACTCTTTCCCATGACTTCATTGTATGGGTCATCATCTTTATTCCTCTGTAGTTGCCACAACTGCATGTCTCCCTTGTTCTTAAAAATCGGCAGCAGCACACTTCTCCTCCGTTCCTCAGGCATCCTATTACTCTCTAAGACCTCGTTGAATGTCCTAGTCAAAAACTTCCTTACCTTCACAGGTATATCATGAGGACCAACTGCCTTTCTACTCTTCATCCTCTTCAATGCCCTCCTCACTTCAGCCTCACTAATCTTTGCTATGTCCAGGTCCACAACGGTCACCTCTTCTACTCGACGCTCTCTTTCATTTTCCTCATTCATCAACTCTTCAAAGCACTCTTTCCATCTTCCCATCATACTTCTGGCACCTGTCAATACATTTCCATCTCTATCTCTCTGCCTCGCCAACCAGTATAAATCAGTCTCTCCCTCCTTTCTGTCCAGCCTAGCATACAATTCATCGTATGCCCTTTGTTTGGCCTTTGCCATCTCTACCTTCACCTTGCGCTGCATCTCCCCGTACTCCTGTTGACCTCTTTCTCTCTATATGCTCCTGCACCTCCTCATTTCAGCACCAAGTCTCCTTATCTACTTTCCTTACAGATGACACACCAAGTACTCTCCTACCTGTCTCCCTGATCACATTAGCTGTAGCTGTCCAGTCATCTGGAAGCACCTCTTGACCACCCAGAGCCTCAACTCCTCCCTGAAAAACCACACAACATTCTTCCTTTTTCAGTTTCCACCCGTGTGTCCTCTGCTCTGCCTTTGTCCTCTTCATCTTCCTCACCACCGGAGTCATCCTACACACCACAGTCCTATGCTGTCTGGCTACACTCTCACCTAGCACTACTTTTCAGTCACTGATCTCCTTCAGGTTACATCGTCTACACAACATGTAGTCCACTGTTCCTGTAAGTCACCCTATGCTCCTGCCTCTTCTTGAAGAAAGTGTTCACTCCAGCCATTGCCATCCTTTTTGTAAAGTCTACCACCATCTGTCCTTCTGCGTTCCTATCCTGGATACCAAACCTGCCCTTCACTTCCTCATCACCTCTGTTGCCTGCCCCAACATGTCTACTGAAGTCTGCACCAATCACCACTCTCTCTGCATCGCTTCATCTAACTCACTCCAGAATTTCTCCTTCTCTTCCACCTCACATCCTACCTGTAGGACATAACCACCAGCGACACTGAACATCACGCCTTCAGTTTCTAGCTTCAGTCTCATCACTCTTCTTTTCACCTCCAGAACATTCTTAACAAACTCGTCCTTCAACGTAACTCTGACTCCATTTCTCTTCCCATCCACACCATGATAAAACAATCCTCCTCTGCATCGTGTCAACCACCTCTCAGGCTTTTCCTGTCATAGTCCCAACATTCAAAATCCCAACTCTCAGTCCTTGTCTCTTGCTTTTCCTCTTGTCTCTCTGTCTACGGACACGCCTTCCTCCTCTCCTTCTTCGACCAACAGTAGCCCAACTTCCATCGGCACCCTGTAGGTCAACAGCACCGGTGGCGATCGTTGTGAACCTGGGCCTCGACCGATCCAGTCATGACAGATAACCATCTCACATGATGTCCTCTGGGTTCAGATCTCAGTTAGCAGCAGACTGATTTAGGTTTCAGCCTGTTGAGTTTAAACTGACTCTGAATCTCCTGTTGGAAGGCAGAAGTTTGTATTCTCTGTTTAAAATAAAGAGATTCTGTCAGCCGTCTGAGCGAGCTGCGAGACACAGACTGTCCAAGAATCTTTGGACAAGTTTGGGTTTTATTTTATAGTTTAAAGTTTGACAGACAGGCTGCAGGTCGTACTGCAGCACATCAGGACTCTGAATCACTGATTCATAAATAACGTGTGAGGCGGGTTCAGGTTGGTTGGTACCTCATAGATGGTGAACTGAGCTCGTAGGTCCGGTTCTGTCCCTTTGTTGTTCATGTGTTTGTGGATGATGTTCTCCATCCCCAACTGCTCCAGACTGTCCGTCACATCGTAGAACGAGTCCTGGTCAGGGAGCACTGCTAGGGTCTGAGACACACAGAGACACAGAGACACAGAGACACACAGAGAGACACAGAGACACACAGAGAGACACAGAGACACACAGAGACACACAGAGACACAGAGACACACACAGAGACACACAGAGACACACACAGAGACACACAGACACAGAGACACACAGAGACACAGAGACACACAGAGACACACAGAGACACACACAGACACACACAGAGACACACAGACACAGAGACACACACAGAGACACACACAGAGACACAGAGATACACACAGAGACACAGAGACACACAGAGACACACAGAGATACACAGAGACACAGAGACACACAGAGATACACAGAGACACAGAGACACACAGAGACACACAGAGACACACACAGACACACACAGAGACAGACAGAGACACACAGAGACACACAGAGACACAGAGACACACAGAGAGACACAGAGACACACACAGACACAGAGAGACACACAGAGACACACACAGAGACACAGAGACACAGAGACACACAGAGACACACACAGACACACACAGACACACAGAGACACACAGAGACACAGAGACACACAGAGACACACACAGAGACACAGAGACACACACAGACACACAGAGACACAGAGACACACAGAGACACACAGAGACACAGAGACACACACAGAGACACACAGACACACACACAGAGACACACAGAGACACACAGAGACACAGAGACACACAGAGACACAGAGACACACACAGAGACACAGAGACACACAGAGACACACAGAGACACAGAGACACACAGAGATACACAGAGACACACAGAGACACAGAGACACACAGAGACACACAAAGACACACACAGAGACACACAGAGACACAGAGACACACACAGAGACACAGAGACACACAGAGACACAGAGACACACACAGAGAGACACAGAGACACACACAGAGACACACAGAGACACAGAGACACACACAGAGACACACACAGAGACACACACAGAGACACACAGAGACACACACAGAGACACACAGAGACACAGAGACACACACAGAGACACAGAGACACACACAGAGACACAGAGACACACAGAGACACACAGAGACACAGAGACACACACAGAGACACACAGACACACACACAGAGACACACAGAGACACACACAGAGACACAGAGACACACACAGAGACACACAGAGACACAGAGACACACACAGAGACACAGAGACACACACAGAGACACACAGAGACACACACAGAGACACAGAGACACACACAGAGACACAGAGACACACACAGAGACACAGAGACACACAGAGACAGAGAGACTTCAGATATTTGTGTTCAAACCTTTTTCACTGGGATCACAAACAGAATGCAAACTTTTTTGAATTTTTGATTTCATGAATAATAAAAAATGATGGATGTAAAACTAGTCCTCAATCCTAAAATGTTTATTTTGGGGTTAAATCCTGCAAACCACAACATATCAAGAAATAAGAAAAGAATAATTCTGGAGCACAGAGACATCAAGTCAACACTGAAGACACTGAAGACATCAGAAGAAGAATATCACAAGAACGTCGTCCTTTAAAGAGAAAATAATGCTTCATGTTACGATTCAAGAACCTCATATCTATTAAAAATTATGTTCTTCAGCAGTTTGACTTTCACAACACAAAGGTTCAGAACCGTATGACTGACATGCAGAAATATAAATGATCACATAAATGTTTTAAAACGTTGTGACATATTTCAGTTATGATGTCAGATAAAATAATGGCTGTAAAAACATAAAGTGTTTGATTGTGGTGTGATGGAAGAATATTCAGAGGTGAACCAGAGGATTACAGAGACATGATGGTTCATGACGGATCTGCTTCACAGTTCTGGAGGACGCCACACTGATCTCAGACAGACACGGCGAAGACGCTGAACTCTGAATGATTCATACATTTAAAAAAGGATTAATAGGACGGATCATCTGTGGGCTGCTGCTTTGAAGTGCTGCTGAAACTGATGTGATTCTGTGCACTTTCTGTGATAAAGTTGATCCATTTTCACATTTTTTACTTAATTTGTTTTTCTAAAATGATTCTTTGTTTTCTTGTTTGTCTTTTCTTTGCTTCTGTCGTTTATGTTTTTGATCTTAAGTTTGTGTACAGAGTGTTTTCTCTTGTAACTATGTTGCTGAAAGAAAATCATTTCTTCAAATAAAAACTGATTCACACGTTCACAGCGTCCACAGGATGTCTCACAGCGTCCACAGGATGTCTCACAGCGTCCACAGGATGTCTCACAGCGTCCACAGGATGTCTCACAGTGTCTCATCTCTGTGTTTTTACCTTGTTGATGAGTGTCATGGCGAACATGAGCAGCTCTGTGTCGGAGCCGTTTCTCTCCTCCAGGACCTCCATCAGGTAACTCCACGGCTTCACACCTGCAAAACACACACACACACACACACACACACACACACACACACACACACACACACACACACACACACACAGTGTGCTGGTCAGATTTGATTCACTGAAAATGTTCTAATCTCCTAATTATTTTCTTGATTAATCAACAGTGGCGTCTATAAAGTCTGAATACTGAAAAATGCTTTTTTTCATCAGAGTCCAAAGTGATTTCTTTGACGTGACAAACCAAATGAAATCAGAGAAACTTACAGTTTAGTGTGTGTGTGTGTGTGTGTGTGTGTGTGTGTGTGTGTACCTCTCTTTCCGTCCACCGTGTTGACAGCGTTGATGAGCAGAGGACTGTTGGACTCTGCGTACTCGACGAAGACAATGAGCAGCTTCAGAGACGTCTTCACCACCAGACGTGACTGCAGAGACACAGACAGAGAGACGTGTTGAGTGTCTGTCCAGCAGGGGGCGTCCCCGCTCTGCTCTGCCGTCGCTGACTGCAGTCTGAATCACTTCTTCTTCAGGAACCTTGTTAACCGTTGAACAGCCACAGCAGACTGGAACTGTGACGCGTTCATGACCAAGCTGTTCAGAGTCTGAAGATCTGAAGGTTTCAGCTGGAAACTTTTTTATGTTAATGACAGAAAGTTTGTTCTTTATGATGATGATCTGTTAATACATGATGGAACAGTTCAGTCTGTTCTCTCTGCAGGCAGAACATGAACCATAAAAGGTTCCACTCAAATATTAAACAAGCAGAAACACGAGTCAGCAGATCAACTTCCTGCTTTTAGAGTAAAACTACAGACGGTTTTTATTTATCGAAGTTAATACAGACATTTTTTATCTGCGAACAGAGTCTGTAGCATCATCTGAAAATCAAATGTGTCTTCTTCTTTGGTGGAGACTCAAACTGTTCATGATCCATCATGTCAGCTGCTCATTCACAGACTTCCTGCAGTCATTTCAACATTCTTTCAAAATAAAAGCATTTTGCAGCAGCTGGTATCAGACTCAGTTTTTTTCCTTAACAAACGAAAGTTTATGTTCTGTATTTCTCATCAGAAATCAAAATAATTGTCTGCTTCCTTTAAGTATAACAGCACCACTGCAGGTTAATCAAATCAAATCAAATCAAATCAAATCAAAAACTACAGAGCTTAGGGAGGGAGGTAACTTTCAAAAGAAAAACTCTCAAGACTTTGAAAAGAAAGAAAAACTTTCAAGATTTAACTCAGAAATTTACATGAAAAACAAAATCACAAATTAATTGGAAAACACTCAAATATTTTTTGAGATAAAAGCCACAGATTTCTGAGAAAAAACCTCAGAACAGGTGAGTGTATGATGTGTAAAGATCCACAGTGCTGCGGTCTGCAAACCCTGAAAACTGAAACGATGTGGTTCCTTCATATAAAAACAATATTTATGATCAGAAATGAATAGATTTATTTATTTATTTATTTGATTTAAGAAGGGACCATCATCACCATGATGTGACTGATTTTCATCTGCAGGCGCAAAGACTTTTGTTTAAAAAACTTGAATCTTCTGCACTCTGTTGACTTTTGTTGTTGTTGTTGTTGTTGTTGTTGTTGTTGTGACGACTCACCAGACTTCCTGTCAGCGTGTAGAGCCACTGCAGAGTCTCACTGTGATTTATCACTCCGTTCATCCCGTCCACAAACAGCATGATCTGACTGAGAGCTGAGGACAGAGACACACAGACAGACAGACAGACACACAGACAGACAGACAGACACACAGACAGACAGACAGACAGACAGACAGGTCAGTGGTGCGTTCAGGTTTCCACAGTGTTCTCCAGCAGCTCCATAGTTTTCGGGGTTTTAGGACTCAGAGTCTATAATCTTGAGCGCTGACTCAGCTCTCTGTGGTTTGTTGGACGTGTGAAGCTGAAGAGTTTCCATCAGACTGAGAGAGACAGAGAGACTGATCTGAGATCTGATCTCAGGACTGAGTTCAGTCATTAAAGTGAAGTGTTATCAAGCAGAGACGTTCATGTCCGTCAGTCATTAACAGATTTGTTTTCATCTCAAACAGGACTCAGATTGTCCCTCTTTAATTTCCTGTTATTGATCTTGTGCTCCTTCTGTCTGTCTGTGTTTGGGGACATGTGAGAGACAGAAACGTCAATGTTTTGTCCTCTCGGAGGGGACAGACACACACAGATGTGTTCAGAGAGTTTCAGCTCAGAGGACTCAGAGTCTGAGGAGGATCTGTGGTCACAGAAATCTCAACTGTTGGTTTTCAGCTTCGTCTTGTTTTTCTTTTTTTGGTCACTTTGTTTTTGTGTCTCAGAGATGTGGACAACACGAGCTGGACAGTTTAACCCTTTATCCAACACAGAATGCAAAGTTTCTTTTTACCGCTCTGCTGCTTTGATAACTGTTGTGTATTGAATCTCAGCAGGAGGACATTTGAGGTCTTCTGTAAACACATGTCTGAATATGAATCAGAATCTGCAGACTGTTCTGGTTTCTGTTTGTAGTCCAAGTTGTACTGACCAATCAGGTTTGAGCAGACTTTGGTTGCGTGCAGATAAACAGTCAGAGTTTAGAGTAAAACAGAGGGACAGCAAAGGCTGAAATCCACAGTGATTTAACTTTTGATCAGCTTTTCAAAACCTGACCTTCTTTTATATTCAGGTTTGTCCAGCTGTCGTCTCACGTCTCACGTCTCACGTCTTTCTAATCAGACCGTAAACAACGAGTGGAGCTCAGCGGAGGACGTCCTGACTCACAGATCTGTTACCAAGATATTCATTGGTTACACTGGAGGACCCAAAACTTTCACCCTGATTGGTCACTGAGACTCTGTGTCACTCAGTCGACCTGTCAGAGCTGATGTTACCATGACAACAAAATATGAAAACATCAAACATGAACTTTAGTTTTCTCCAAAGCACAAAAACGTGGTCTGTCCACGGCCTGTCCACAGCCTGTCCACAGCCTGTTTACAGCCTGTTTACAGCCTGTCCACAGCCTGTCCACAGCCTGTCCACAGCCTGTTTACAGCCTGTCCACGGCCTGTTTACAGCCTGTTTACAGCCGGTCCACAGCCTGTCCACGGCCTGTTTACAGCCTGTTTACAGCCTGTTTACAGCCTGTCCACAGCCTGTCCACAGCCTGTTTACAGCCTGTCCACAGCCTGTCCACAGCCTGTTTACAGCCTGTCCACAGCCTGTCCACAGCCTGTCCACAGCCTGTTTACAGCCTGTCCACAGCCTGTCCACGGCCTGTCCAAGGCCTGTCCAAGGCCTGTTTACAGCCTGTTTACAGCCTGTCCACGGTCTGTCCACGGCCTGTCCACAGCCTGTCCACAGCCTGTTTACAGCCTGTTTACAGCCTGTTTACAGCCTGTCCACGGCCTGTCCAAGGCCTGTCCAAGGCCTGTTTACAGCCTGTTTACATCCTGTCCACAGCCTGTTTACAGCCTGTCCACAGCCTGTTTGCAGCCTGTTTACAGCCTGTTTACAGCTCAGTGTCTCAGTGTTTTTGGTGTCTCACCTCTCAGGATGTAGTTCTGGTAGTTGTGGTCGGCCTCTGCTCCAACTTTAATGAAACACGTCAAACCTTCAGAGGCCACGAACTCTGGAACCAGGTCTTTATCATCCTGCACACAGAGGACACAGAGGACATAGAGGACAGAGGACACAGAAGACATAGAGGACAGAGGACACAGAGGATATAGAGGACACAGAGGACATAGAGGACAGAGGACACAGAAGACATAGAGGACAGAGGACACAGAAGACATAGAGGACAGAGGACATTGCGGACAGAAGACACAGAAGACATAGAGGACAGAGAACACAGAAGACATAGAGGACAGAGGACACAGAGGACACAGAGGACATAGAGGACACAGAAGACATAGAGGACAGAGAACACAGAAGACATAGAGGACAGAGGACACAGAAGACATTGAGGACAGAAGACACAGAGGACATAGAGGACAGAGGACACAGAAGACATTGCGGACAGAAGACACAGAAGACATAGAGGACAGAGAACACAGAGAAGACACAGAGTCAGACCACACAGACAGAGCAGACCCAGGAGTCTCTGGATGTTTTTAAACTGTCCTGCTTTATGAAAACATTCACAGGGTTGAAAAGTAATAGATTACATGTAATAATCAGATTACAAAAATAAGCAACTATAGTCACCCCAGATTACATTTGAAAAAAATTTAATTAGATTATACATATATAGGAGGATTACTTGATTAAATCTTTAATTATATATTTTAAAACAGCAATTACACATTTATCAACTTTATTGATCTCATATATTACAGCAGCTCACAGTGTGTGTGTGTCACAGTGTGTGTGACAGTGTGTGTGTGTGACAGTGTGTGTGACAGTGTGTGTGTGTCACAGTGTGTGTGACAGTGTGTGTGACAGTGTGTGTGTGTGTGACAGTGTGTGTGACAGTGTGTGTGTGTGTGACAGTGTGTGTGACAGTGTGTGTGACAGTGTGTGTGTGTGTGACAGTGTGTGTCACAGTGTGTGTGACAGTGTGTGTGTGTGTGACAGTGTGTGTGACAGTGTGTGTGTGTGTGTGTGTGACAGTGTGTGTGACAGTGTGTGTGTGTCACAGTGTGTGTGTGTGTGTGTCACAGTGTGTGTGTGTCACAGTGTGTGTGTGTGACAGTGTGTGTCACAGTGTGTGTGTGTGACAGTGTGTGTCACAGTGTGTGTGACAGTGTGTGTGTGTGTGTGTGTGTGACAGTGTGTGTGTGTCACAGTGTGTGTGACAGTGTGTGTCACAGTGTGTGTGTGTGTGACAGTGTGTGTGTGTGACAGTGTGTGTGACAGTGTGTGTGACAGTGTGTGTGTGTGTGACAGTGTGTGTGACAGTGTGTGTGTGTGACAGTGTGTGTGTGTGTGACAGTGTGTGTGTGTGACAGTGTGTGTGTGTGACAGTGTGTGTGACAGTGTGTGTGTGTGTGTGTGTGTGTGACAGTGTGTGTGACAGTGTGTGTGACAGTGTGTGTGTGTGTGACAGTGTGTGTCACAGTGTGTGTGACAGTGTGTGTGACAGTGTGTGTGTGTGTGACAGTGTGTGTCACAGTGTGTGTGACAGTGTGTGTGACAGTGTGTGTGTGACAGTGTGTGTGACAGTGTGTGTCACAGTGTGTGTCACAGTGTGTGTGACAGTGTGTGTGTGACAGTGTGTGTGACAGTGTGTGTGACAGTGTGTGTGTGTGTGACAGTGTGTGTGACAGTGTGTGTGACAGTGTGTGTGTGACAGTGTGTGTCACAGTGTGTGTGACAGTGTGTGTGACAGTGTGTGTGTGACAGTGTGTGTTACCTGGAACAGCTGTTTGAGAGAGAACAGTGAGCGTCTGAGCTCTGGACCCTGAGAGTTGTAGAGTTTCTCTGAAACACACGAAGAAGAAACACAGGAAGTGAGTTTACAGACATGAATCAGCTGTGAACAAGCTGCTCTGTGGCTCAAATAAAACTGGAGTCGATCTCTGATGTTAAAGATTCTGAGAATCACCTTCACAAATAAATGAGAAATAAAACAACAAGAGAAAGATTTCATCCCTGAAAAACCCCTCAGCTCAGTGTCTCTGTCCTCTGCTCAGTGTCTGTCCTCTGCTCAGTGTCTGTCCTCTGCTCAGTGTCTCTGCTCAGTGTCTCTGTCCTCAGCTCAGTGTCTCTGTCCTCAGCTCAGTCTCTGTCCTCTGCTCAGTGTCTGTCCTCAGCTCAGTGTCTCTGCTCAGTGTCTCTGTCCTCTGCTCAGTGTCTGTCCTCAGCTCAGTGTCTCTGCTCAGTGTCTCTGTCCTCAGCTCAGTGTCTCTGTCCTCTGCTCAGTGTCTCAGTGTCTCTGTCCTCAGCTCAGTGTCTCAGTGTCTTTGTCCTCAGCTCAGTGTCTCAGTGTCTCTGTCCTCAGCTCAGTGTCTGTCCTCTGTTCAGTGTCTCTGTCCTGAGCTCAGCGTCTCTGTCCTCTCCTCAGTGTCTCTGTCCTCTGTTCAGTGTCTCTGTCCTCAGCTCAGTGTCTCTGTCCTCTGCTCAGTGTCTGTCCTCTGCTCAGTGTCTGTCCTCTGCTCAGTGTCTCTGCTCAGTGTCTCTGTCCTCAGCTCAGTGTCTCTGTCCTCAGCTCAGTCTCTGTCCTCTGTTCAGTGTCTCTGTCCTCAGCTCAGTCTCTGTCCTCTGCTCAGTGTCTGTCCTCAGCTCAGTGTCTCTGCTCAGTGTCTCTGTCCTCAGCTCAGTGTCTCTGTCCTCTGCTCAGTGTCTGTCCTCAGCTCAGTGTCTCAGTGTCTCTGTCCTCAGCTCAGTGTCTCAGTGTCTTTGTCCTCAGCTCAGTGTCTCAGTGTCTCTGTCCTCAGCTCAGTGTCTGTCCTCTGTTCAGTGTCTCTGTCCTGAGCTCAGCGTCTCTGTCCTCTCCTCAGTGTCTCTGTCCTCTGTTCAGTGTCTCTGTCCTCAGCTCAGTCTCTGTCCTCAGCTCAGTGTCTCTGTCCTCTGCTCAGTGTCTGTCCTCTGCTCAGTGTCTGTCCTCTGCTCAGTGTCTCTGCTCAGTGTCTCTGTCCTCAGCTCAGTGTCTCTGTCCTCAGCTCAGTCTCTGTCCTCTGTTCAGTGTCTCTGTCCTCAGCTCAGTCTCTGTCCTCTGCTCAGTGTCTGTCCTCAGCTCAGTGTCTCTGCTCAGTGTCTCTGTCCTCAGCTCAGTGTCTCTGTCCTCTGCTCAGTGACTGTCCTCAGCTCAGTGTCTCAGTGTCTCTGTCCTCAGCTCAGTGTCTCAGTGTCTTTGTCCTCAGCTCAGTGTCTCAGTGTCTCTGTCCTCAGCTCAGTCTCTGTCCTCTGTTCAGTGTCTCTGTCCTGAGCTCAGCGTCTCTGTCCTCTCCTCAGTGTCTCTGTCCTCTGTTCAGTGTCTCTGTCCTCAGCTCAGTCTCTGTCCTCAGCTCAGTGTCTCTGTCCTCTGCTCAGTGTCTCTGTCCTCTGCTCAGTCTCTGTCCTCAGCTCAGTGTCTCTGTCCTCAGCTCAGTCTCTGTCCTCAGCTCAGTGTCTCTGTCCTCTGTTCAGTGTCTCTGTCCTCAGCTCAGTCTCTGTCCTCAGCTCAGTGTCTCTGTCCTCTGCTCAGTGTCTCTGTCCTCAGCTCAGTCTCTGTCCTCAGCTCAGTGTCTCTGTCCTCAGCTCAGTGTCTTTGTCCTCAGCTCAGTGTCTCAGTGTCTCTGTCCTCAGCTCAGTCTCTGTCCTCAGCTCAGTGTCTCTGTCCTCAGCTCAGTGTCTCTGTACTCTGCTCAGTCTCTGTCCTCAGCTCAGTCTCTGTCCTCAGCTCAGTGTCTCTGTCCTCAGCTCAGTGTCTCTGTCCTCTGCTCAGTGTCTCTGTCCTCAGCTCAGTGTCTCTGTCCTCTGCTCAGTGTCTCTGTCCTCTGCTCAGTGTCTCAGTGTCTCTGTCCTCTGCTCAGTCTCTGTCCTCAGCTCAGTGTCTCTGTCCTCAGCTCAGTGTCTCTGTCCTCAGCTCAGTGTCACTGTCCTCAGCTCAGTCTCTGTCCTCAGCTCAGTGTCTCTGTCCTCAGCTCAGTGTCACTGTCCTCAGCTCAGTCTCTGTCCTCAGCTCAGTGTCTCTGTCCTCTGCTCAGTCTCTGTCCTCAGCTCAGTGTCTCAGTGTCTCTGTCCTCTGCTCAGTGTCTCTGTCCTCAGCTCAGTGTCACTGTCCTCAGCTCAGTCTCTGTCCTCAGCTCAGTGTCTCTGTCCTCAGCTCAGTGTCACTGTCCTCAGCTCAGTCTCTGTCCTCAGCTCAGTGTCTCTGTCCTCTGCTCAGTCTCTGTCCTCAGCTCAGATGTCCTCAGCTCAGTGTCTCTGTCCTCTGCTCAGTGTCTCTGTCCTCTGCTCAGTGTCTCTGTCCTCAGCTCAGATGTCCTCAGCTCAGTGTCTCTGTCCTCAGCTCAGTGTCTCTGTCCTCAGTTCAGTGTCTCTGTCCTCAGCTCAGTGTCTCTGTCCTCAGCTCAGTGTCTCTGTACTCTGCTCAGTCTCTGTCCTCAGCTCAGTCTCTGTCCTCAGCTCAGTGTCTCTGTCCTCAGCTCAGTGTCTCTGTCCTCTGCTCAGTGTCTCTGTCCTCAGCTCAGTGTCTCTGTCCTCTGCTCAGTGTCTCTGTCCTCTGCTCAGTGTCTCAGTGTCTCTGTCCTCTGCTCAGTCTCTGTCCTCAGCTCAGTGTCTCAGTGTCTCTGTCCTCAGCTCAGTGTCTCTGTCCTCAGCTCAGTGTCTCTGTCCTCAGCTCAGATGTCCTCACCACAGTGTGCAGCTGTTTCTGCTGCAGCTTCGTCTCTAACATCATGTTTTACCTTCAGAAACTGAATCACTTCCTGTGTCTGCAGCTGCTCGTCAAAACGTGATGATGTGCTGAGATATTAAAACTGAACTTGAGCACATTTGGATATAAAAATAACCAACTATGTAAATGACCGACAAAAGAAATCAATTTTAATTTGAATCGAACCACCTGGCCGTACCACGGCCTCTGGGAGGGTGGAGGGATGTTTTAGTTCAGACACTGAAGGGGCAAAAAGAAACTGTTTCCTGTTTGTTTCTGTCAGAGGTCATGACCCCTGAACTCATTCTGTGTGTCTGAGGAAACACTGAGGAGACATTTTTTCTTTGACACTGGTCAGATTTGCAGAGTCATGCAGAATTTATGGGGGGGGGGTTCTCCAATCATTGTTCCAGCTGTTCCTGTGAGTTCTGCAGTACGTCTCAATGAACCGACTCAGTGTTTTGGCTTATTATTCACTATTATTTGCATTTATTTTTTCTATTTTATCTTAGGTACTGAAAAAACACATTTATGATTGTTATTGACATTTATCAAACCTCCAAAACTGTCGTTTCTGTTTCTTCATCTACAAATAAAGCAGATTTCGTGGGAGGTTTTGTCATCCTGAGCCTTTTTGGTAAGTTTGCTTACAAGAAAATAGAGAACATGTTTGTTCTCCCTGGAACAAGCTGCCTTTGATATTAATGAATTACACTAAAAAAAAAAATTAACTTTCTTTTGCAATTTTCACTTGTTGCCTAAATTTCATTGCAAAAAATGTCTAAACACATCGAAAGATGCATCGTAATGTTTTTGCATTTCATACATATTATTTCTTTTAGAAAAGTTGATGTTATTTCAGACATTTTAGGCTCCAACAATCCCAAAAACAGCCCCGTGCTTCCTGCAGGTCCTGCCTGCTGCAGACTGCTGGTCTGTCATGTCTGAAAACTCCAGGGAGCAACAAGGCTGATGCAAGTCACAACTTTAACATTTGGAAGTTGGTAAGAAAAGGAATTAAGAATTCTCTTTAAATTGCGCTCTTGTTTTAAAGAACTCGTCCTGTTATAGAACGTGTTAGAACACAAACATGCTGAACAGACAGAAAGTGAAGAACTGAGAACAAACGCTTCATATGAAAGTGACTCGACACAAATCAAACTAAAAATGAGGATTTGAAACAGAAATAAACACACAGTCAGTAACCACAGGAAGTGTTGTCACAGCAACATGAAGTATTTAAATCACACCCTGTTCAGAGCGAACGGACTTCATCTCCACACCAACACGCTGTCACCGCTCTGCCCTCTGGAATTATGGGAGGTCACGGCTCCACTGGTCAGATTCCAGTCTGTACTGGACCTCTGACTCCAGGCTGCAATGAACTCAGAAAACCTCCAGCAGTGGAACAAAGACTCAGATACTGCAGTAAAAGTACAAATACCCAGTGGTGGACAAAGTACTCAGCCCCAGTACTTGAGTCAAAGTACAGATACTCCTGGTCAAATATTACTCAACTACAAGTGAAAGTTGCTCAGTCAAAATTTTACTTGAGTTAAAGTACTACAGTACTTGCTTTTAAAAATACTTAAGTATTCAAAAGTACGTTTCTAAAAATACTTAAGTATTCAAAAGTACGTTTCTAAAAATACTTAAGTATTCAAAAGTACAAATTACAAAGTACATTTTCTAATATCAGTACATGCTGTATTGTTTTCATGATGCGTTTACTGAACCTTGTAACTCTGTAAACCACCTGATGAAGCTCTGACCTGCTGTAGATCCTCTCTGATACACAAAGTCTGTAGAAACACCTTAAAAACTTCAAACAAAAAATACATTTTCTGATGTAACTGAATTAAAATCACATCATTAAATCAGATTGAAGTCGACTGTAAGGATTTTCTGTTAAATAACTCAGATTTCTTTCTGTCTTCAGAGGCAGTATTTATACATGAATTATGTAGTATTTTTCACTTTAATAAAAACAATTCAACTTTAAAAACTACCTGGAATAATGAATAATTCTAATAACATGTTGAGATTTAGTTCAGTCTTTCTCCATGACGTCTTTCTGTTTGAATGACAGAGGGACAGTTTGTTCTTGTTACAGACGCCTGGATGACGTGTTTCTGCTTTGACATCAGTCCCATTTGAGAGGAGCTCTGTGATTGGTTTCCTTCTGTGAGGAACACGTCATGTGACCAACTGCATTTTAGAAAAGAAAAAACACCAACAGCTGACTTCAAAGCTGCGCTTAGTGGAAAAGTAACAACAAGCTTCATAGAAATGTAGTGGAGTCAAAAGTACAATATTTATCTTTGAAATGTAGTGAAAGTCTGAAGTTTACAAAAAAAACAAAAACAAATACTCAAGTAAAGTACAGATACTCAAAAAATGTACTTTAGTACAGTACTCAAGTAAATGTACTTCATTACTGTCCACCACTGCAAATACCACACTGTGAAAATACTCCATTACAAGTTCAAGTCCTGCATTCAAAACCTGACTGGAGTTAAAGTTTGGAACAGTTCCTGTGTTCTGAGTTTGGTTTGTAGAGAGAGAGAGATCTGTCTGATGGAACTTTAGAAAAGTCTGTCTGACAGAAAGAGGAAATATTCACTTAAAGTGAAATTCTGAAAATATTTCCTCCTGTTTTTTTTAACCAGGTTCTCTAAAAGGAACATTTATCGTCACTCAGATTTCTGTGGATGTTTCATGACAAACTAAACTTTGATATCATATTTGTGTTTCTATGATCTTAAGAGAAATTTCCAGATGTTTTAAATATGAAATGTTTAGGTTTAAACTCTGCGCTCTGATTGGCCACAGTTTAATAGTTTATCGGTGTGTGTGATGTCATTATACAACAGAGCAACATTTTGATTGGCTAAGAGCCTCATTGGCATCGATTACTGGCTGGTGATAAAAACAGACAACAAGGAAGTGCAGTGTTTACACACACACACACACACACACACACACACACACACACACACACACACACACACACACACACACACACACACACACACAGTTAACTGTGTGTGTGTGTGGGTTCACACTCAGCTGGATGTTTGTGTGGGATGAAAACTGGATTACAACAGAATGAAGATAAAGTTCATGTGGACAGAGACACAATATGAGGACTGAGGAGACGGAACATGTGGAACAGCTGGAGAACAAACACGTTTACAGCAGGAAACAGAAAACAAAACAAACACTGTCTGTCTGAGCTCTTATTGTGAAACATCTCCGACAGGAAACAGGAGGTCTGAGGACACTGAGAGGAGACGAAGCAGGAGGACAGCCTGCTGTCCACTCTGATCAGTGAGACGTGCATCAACATCTGTCCTGATGTGGACCGACAGATTCATCTGCCTGCTCTGATCATCATACAGACACTAAATACAATACTTTTCAAAATAAAATGCAATGCCTTTCAAAATAAAACACAATCTTGGGCAAAATAAGGAAAGTACTGCTGACAGTTTTTGCTGACAGACTCACATCATGTTCACATAATTAATACAACAGCTGGTCATATCAGCGGAAATATTGATCCGATATTTGATTTTGAGGTCTGTCTCACTGTGCGTCCTCACAGGTCTGAGTCTAAGTTTGTGGCACTCAGGAACGAGACATCAGGTTTATATGAAACAGAGCTGTACAATCAAAATCACCACACTGCCAAGTGCAACATCCAAATCTCAGAACCAGAACCAAATCACAGTTTTCTGAAAAAGGAAAGATGTGTGAAAAGGTTCTGCAGAGATGTTCTGACCTAAAAATCTTTGTTCTCCAGATGAAAGAAAACACGTTTGTTTGGTTCAGACCTCAATAAATATCACATCAACACAACCACACTTTGTTTTCCAGTAAAAACTGTAAAGCCAATATGATCATCATTTCACCAAATCATGCAGCCCTGATCTGAAATCATTCATGTTCTGTATCTTCACACTGAAGCCTGGAAAACTTTCATTACAGTTCAGAACTGAATAACTTCTGGCAGATGTTAACCCACAACACCTGCAGCAGAGGACGATGTGTGAGTCCAGATGGACACACAGGGACGGTGCAGGACAGCAGCAGGGTGATCATCACCTGCAGACACATCCAGGCTCCCCTTCAGGAACTCTGACTGTTTTCAGATCAAACTGTTGCTCAGGTACGAAATATTCAGCCCACAATGAGTCCAAAGTCTAGATATAAGTGTAGATATGATATAGAGACAGTTGAAGATTAACAGGACACTGTCAAACCAGGGCCACTGCAGAGGACACATGGGACACACTCTCCACCAGCTGAGTCCAAAGTGAGGACAGAGTTTTGTAAATGTCTCGTGCTGCAGAGACTCAGAGTTGTGTTTGCTGGATTGTTTACTGAGCTGTAAACAGGAAACTGCCGCTCATCTAAATTCATCTGTCGGATTTCTCATGACCTGATAACAGACAGGCTGCTGAGAATTAGTCTCAATGTCCAGACCTGTCATACGACAGATTTAGTTTAGTTATTAATCCATGTCTCAGGGACAGTCCATATTCAGACATTACAGTGACCACAGGGACACATCTCCAGTGTCTTCTGTGGTATTTTATTTGGAACATCTTCAAAAACTTCATTTCCCTGAAGTTTGTAGTTCAACCTGAGGTCAAAATGACGGACTCAGTCCTGATTCTGTCATTCTGTCTCTGACACGAACCATTAATGGACCTGCGTCTCTGCTCCTGGAGACATTTGTGTACAACATGACAACACAAAACAAACACCGAATGCTTGAGCTTTAGATCGATTTAAACAGGATCACAGAACAACGTCTCCTGTGACCAGCAGCCTGCAGGAGGTCACTTCTCATACAGACCGGAGTGAGTCTCCACAGAGGACATGTTGGTCGGGTTCTCCAGTCCTGACAATCTGTTCTCAAATACCAGTACGGTTACATTACTGTTTTTCAATTGACAAGATTGTGATCTCTGCAGAACCATAATAATTTTACAAACGTAACATTAAGTTTTTATCAAACTTTGTACCTACTGTGATTTGAAAATTGCAGTGGATCATGCTGTGATTGAATTACAGTAACTAGAGAATTTGTAATTAGTTACTTCCACCCCTGAATCAAATTCAGTGAAACATGGTGTCACAGCTTCTGTCCAGCAGATCAGAGCTGAGCCGTAGGCTGTTCCAGAATCAGCGGCCAGTTGTTCTGTGTCTGTCTGGTGTGAACGTTTCACAACAGGACGAGAAATTTTTGAACTGATTGAATCAA